>NW_006776544.1:2233326-2252559 GCF_000442215.2 Lipotes vexillifer | reverse complement strand
GGGGGGGAGGCGGGTGAGGGAGGGAAGACTGGGGGTAAAACAAGGCTGTTCAGAGGCCGCCTTGGACGCACTGCTCTGTGGCTAGATGCTGCATCGCATTTCCTTTTCTGTTAAACAGCCTTCACCCTACAGACTCCAAAAGCCCCCAGAGCCTGCAATCAGGAAAAGCAGAGGCTGAAATGGCCTGGAAACACCTGATGCCTACTCCACCTGATGGGAGATTGGGATTCTTGGTGGATCTGAGGCTTCCTGAAGCCCTCCCAGGGAAGGGGCTCCCTTTGGAAGAGAGCTTGTTCCACTGTAGGGCGCTGGCTCCCCCTGCAGGCCTGCCCTGGGAATGACCTCTTTTAAGCTCTGCCTGTGTGTTCTTCCCCTTGGAGATGAAAAGATCCACCCCGGGCAATCACCCTCCCCCTCCCACTTCTGGCCCCCTCCAAGGTGGGTGGAAGAAGAAAGAATCATGGAGGAAATGGCCGCCCCCCCTCCCCCGTTCCACTCCTGGCCAATTACTCTGAGCCTAAACAGCAACCCTTTTAGAGGGAGGTTTGATGAACTATTCATCACACTCCTAAATAATTCATTTCCCTTTGAGAGCCAGCAGCCCACAGGAGCTGTAAGGTTTTCTTAAGTTGACACCTTTGAGAGATGAAAAATAAAGCAAAAGCCTCCTTTTAGAGAAACCACAGTTGCTTTATATGCCGTTTCCTGCATCTTTCTTCCGATGTTACAGGGGTCCTTCTGCTCTGCCCCATTCCTTGTGATTGGTCTCCTATTATGTGTTCTTTGTTTTCTGTTATTCAAACAAATAGGATCCCCTGTGCAGAGGCTTCTAGCATTTTCTCTGTCTCCCCTGTGCAGGATCCCCTGTGCAGAGGCTTCTAGCATTTTCTCTTTCTCCCCTGGCCCCTTGGGCTTCCAGTGTCTAACAACCCAATGGCCTTTAAATTGTGGATACAGGAGCGAGAGGTAGGCACAAGATGGGGGGTGGGGTGGGGAATGGTTGCCTCAAATGAGATGTGGCCAGAACATTTCAGGAAGTTCAGGATCTCTCCTTTGTTCTGACTTTGGCTGCCCTGACACAGCTCCACTACTTGTCATTCTGCGAAAATCTTCCCTCCCCTTCCTTGCTTTTTAGCAAAAGAAGAGCTCCGGCGAGCTCTCCTCTGGGCCAGCCAGGGCAAACGCCACCCACGTACCCCAGAGACCCATTTTCTATACAGGAAGCAGGCTACAGGGGATTGTGAGGGTGGAAGATAGCAGGCAGAGGCTAATAATCTTCTCTGGCACTGACCCCGCCTCCTCCTGCTGGCCTTACAGCTCTGGGGCTCTGACGGCGCCACCCTGATAACAATGGCACCCATCCCCATCTGCCACGCTCCAGAGGAGACTGAGCATAGCAGTCCTGGGCAGGAGCCCCCGTTCGCCCACCCACACTGACCTGTGCCTAGTATCTTTCTCTTACCAGCACTTCTTAGAGAAAACATAACAGATTGGGAGCCAGAGTAAATAAAAGGATTTAGGATGAAAAATGAAATGGACACATGCACCAAAATAGTTTAGTCTTCAAACTCACCCTGCTTCAACCAAACATCACCCAAGAAAATTAATACAATTAGGAATGCTGCTCACTGTACAAGCAGAAATCCTCATTGATTAGGTGAGCAAAGAGCTTGAGGTATGCCTCCCTTTAAGCAAATACAATGAGGAAATCCAGCTTTCTCAAATGTTTCCCTCTTAGCGTCCGCTGCTCTAGTTTACTTCCAAAACGTTTCAAATGTGCTTCTATTTGTCAGCAATGCTTCTGTTTTTTTTTTTTTAAGACCAGGATTGCTTTAATAAGAAAAGTGGGTTGATATAAAAGAAGGTTCATAAGACTGAAACTCTAAAAGCCCTTAACAGTATTAAAGTACAGTGAGGTAGCCCAGAATATAGAGTGTGGATTGGGGCATGCTATGAGCAGATCCAGAAAGTTCCAAACATTGGACGTCCACCATCACCTCAGTGCTACAATTACGTTTCACCTTCCAGGTAAGAATATAATTTCACAACAGCACAGAGGAATAAACAGATTTAACTAATAAGAGATATTCCCTGTGATGGTTAATTTTATGCATCAACTTGACTGGGCCACAGGGTGCCCAGATATTTGGTCAAACATTATTCTGGGTGTGTCTATGAGGGTGTATTTGGATGAGATTAACGTGAGACTGAATAAAGCGGGTGGCAATCCCTAATATAGGTGAGCCTCATCTAACCAAGTGAAGGTCTGAATAGAACAAAAAGGCTGACCCTCATGCTAAGAAGGGAAAAATCCTGCCTGACTGCTTAAGCTGGGGGATTGGTCTATTCCTACCTTCAGACTTGAGCTAAAATACTGGCCACTCTTGGATCTTAAACCTGCCAGGTTTTGGATCAGAACTTACACCTCTGGCTCTCCTGGTGCTCAGACCTTCAGACTTGGACCATAAGTATACCATCGGCTCTCCGGGGTGCCCACCTAGCTACAGAATTTGGACTTCTCGGCCTCTACAATCACGTAAGCCAACACCTTACAACAAATCTTTCTTTTTCTCTCTATTATATATACATCCTATTGGTTCTCTTTCTCTGGAGAACCTTAACATAGTCCCTATGTTGTAGAGCAGGGCTCTCCAAACTGTGATCCTGTCCCCATAGGTAAATATTTTCAGTATGTTCCCCAATAGGCAGATATTTGACACTAAACTGCCTGGAATCAAATCTTGACTCTGCTAGTCATGAGCTGTATGATCTTGGACAAGTTACTCAACCTCTCTTTACCTCAGTTACCTAATTCAAGACATGAAAATATTAATAATGTTATTATTATTAACACCAGGAGTTTTGTGAGCATTAAATGATTTAATATATGTAAAGTGCTTCCACATGGAAAGAGCTACATAAGTGTCACTGTAAATGATTACATTACTGAGATCACAAAACTAGAAAATCTTAGTAAAGATTAAGTAAATATAAATACAGACTTTAACATTATATTCCCACATGTCTCTTGACAGACCACTGATCTAGATCATGCAGAGTATAAGCAAACTATCAGCCACAGGCCAAACCTGGCCCACTGCCTGTTTTTATACAGCCTATAAGCTAAGAATGGTTTCTATATTTTAAAATGGTTGGAAAACAATCACAGGAAAAATAATATTTTAGAGGATTGTTTCAAGATAGCAGAGTAGAGAGACCCCGAGCCCACCTGCTCTCATGGGCACACCAAAATTACAACTATTTACGGAAAAACTTTTGACAAGAATGATCGGAGTCTACCAGAGAAGATATACAACTAAAGATATAAAGAAGGAACCACAAGGGGACAGGTAAGAGGGCCGGGGTCACAGTATAGTCAAGACCCATAACCCTCGATGGGCAAACCACAGATGAGAGAATGATTACAATTTCAGAGGTTCTCCCGAAGGAGCAAGGGGTCTGAGCCCCTCCTCAAACTCCTCAGCCCAGGAGTCCTGCACTGGGAAGACAAGCCCCCAGGACATATGGCTTTGAAGGCCAACAGGATTTACTTTCTGGAGACCCAGGGGCTGTGGTAAATAGACTCCACTCTTAAAGGGTGCAGACAAAATCTCACATGCTCCAGGACCCAGGGCAGAAGGAGTAATGTGAAAGGAGCCTGGGTCAGACCCACCTGCTGATCTTGGAGTCTCCCAGAGAGGCAAGAGGCAACTGGGACACCCACTGGGGACACAGACCCTGGAAGCAGCCATTTCTGGGAGGTCCTTCTACCACGTGGACACTGGTGCTGGCAAATGCCATTCTGGAATCCTCCCCCTGGCTCGTTAGCCTCAGGACCCAGCCCCGCCCACCCCCACCAACCTGTAGACACCAGTACTACTGGGATGCCTCAGGCCAAGCATCTAGCTGCAGGGGGGGGGGGGACACAGCTCCACCCACCAGCAAGGAAGCTGAGACCACAGCCACCCCTGAACATGGCCCTATCCACCTGAGGCCCCAGGACTCAGCCTCACACACCACTGCACAAGCACTCGACCAAGGACCCTCCAACCGCAAGAGACAGTGGGTGGGTGCTAGCCCCACGACTACGAGAACCCTGCAGCCTGCCGTGGCAGGACCCAGCCAAACCACCAGCAGGCCAATACCAGCTCTGACCCCAGGATCTGGCCCCACTCACCAGTTGGCCAACACAAGCTTTGTGACATCCTGGGTCCCACAGCCATCTGTCCGGACCCAACTCCACCTACCAGTGATCTGACACCAGATCTGGGACTCCTGGGCCCTGCATCCAGAGACCCCAGGACCAGGCTCTGCCCACCAGTAGCCTGGCAATAGCCCCAGGATGCAGCCTGACCCACCAATGAGCAGGCACCAACCCCAAGATCTTCTGGACCCAGACCCCACCTACTAGCAGAAGGACACTGACACAAGCAACATCACAGCCCAGTAACCTGCCTTGCCAGTACCCAGCCAACACACCAGAGGGCTGGCACCAGTCAACCAAGTGGGTAGAGGGACAACATATCTCAACAAAATAAAGGCAGTATATAAGCCCACAGCTAACATCATACTCAACAGGGAAAAGCTGAATGCATTTCCTCTAAGATCAGGAACAAGACAGGGATGCCCACTCTCATCACTTTGATTCAACATAGAACGGGAGGTCCTAGCCACAGCAATCAGACAAAAAAAAAAGGAATAGCAGAAATTCAAACTGGAAAGGAAGAAGTAAAACTGTAACTGTTTGCAGACAGCACGAAATTATACATAAAAAATCCTGAAGACACCACCAAAAAACCACTAGAGCTCATCGATGAATTCAGCATAAGTTGCAGGACACACAATTAATATACAGAAATCTTTTGCATTTCTATACACTAACAACAAACTATCAGAAAGAGAAGTTAAGGAAACAATCCCATTTAAAAACTGCATCAAAAAGAAAAAATACCTAGAAATAAACCTACCTAAGCAGGTAAAAGAGCTATGCTTGGAAAATTATAAAACTGATGAAAATCCTTTTTGACCTACCTCCTAGAGAAATGGAAATAAAAACAAAAATAAACAAATGGGACCTAATGAAACTTCAAAGCTTTTACACACCAAAGGAAACCATAAACAAGACCAAAAGACAACCCTCCAAATGGGAGAAAATATTTGCAAATGAAGCAACTGACAAAGGATTAATCTCCAAAATTTACAAGCAGCTCATGCAGCTCAATAACAAAAAAACAAACAACCCAATCCAAAAATGGGCAGAAGACCTAAATAGACATTTCTCCAAAGAAGATATACAGACTGCCAACAAACACATGAAAGAATGCTCAACATCATTAATCATTAGAGAAATGCACATCAAAACTACAATGAGATACCATCTCACACCAGTCAGAATGGCCATCATCAAAAAATCTAGAAACAATAAATGCTGGAGAGGGTGTGGAGAAAAGGGAACACTCTTGCACTGCTGGTGGGAATGTGAATTGGTTCAGCCACTATGGAGAACAGTATGGAGGTTCCTTAAAAAACTACAAATAGAACTACCATATGACCCAGCAATCCCACTACTGGGCATATACTCTGAGGAAACCAAAATTCAAAAAGATTCACGTACCAAAATGTTCACTGCAGCTCTATTTACAATAGCCCGAAGATGGAAACAACCTAAGTGCCCATCGTCGGATGAATGGATAAAGAAGATGTGGCACATATACACAATGGAATATTACTCAGCCATAAAAAGAAACGAAATTGAGCTATTTGTAATGAGGTGGATAGACCTAGAGTCTGTCATACAGAGTGAAGTAAGTCAGAAAGAGAAAGACAAATACCGTATGCTAACACATATATATGGAATTTAAGAAAATAATGTTATGAAGAACCTAGGGGTAAGACAGGAATAAAGACACAGACCTACTGGAGAACGGACTTGAGGATATGGGGGGGGAAGGGTGAGTTGTGATAGGGCGGGGCGAGAGAGAGACATGGACATATATATACTAACAAACGTAAGGTAGATAGCCAGTGGGAAGCAGCCGCATGGCACAGGGAAACCGGCTCGGTTCTTTGTGGCTGTCTGGAGGGGTGGGATAGGGAGGGTGGGAGGGAGGGAGACAAAGAGGGAAGAGATATGGGAACATATATATATGTATAACTGACTCACTCTGTTATAAAGCAGAAACTAACACACCATTGTAAAGCAATTATACATGGCACAGGGATATCGGCTCGGTGCTTTGTGACCGCCTGGAGGGGGGGGATAGGGAGGGTGGGAGGGAGGGAGACGCAAGAGGGAAGAGATATGGGAACATATGTATATGTATAACTGATTCACTTTGTTATAAAGCAGAAACTAACACACCGTTGTAAAGCAATTATACCCCAATAAAGATGTTACAAAAAACTGATGAAAGAAACTGAACATGACACAAAGATATGGAAAGATACACAGTGTTCATGGATTGGAAGAATACTGTTAAAATGATCATAGGGCTTCCCTGGTGGCGCAGTGGTTGAGAGTCCGCCTGCCAATGCAGGGGATACGGGTTCGTGCCCCGGTCCGGGAAGATCCCCCATGCCGCGGAGCGGCTGGGCCCGTGAGCCATGGCCGCTGGGCCTGCGCGTCCGGAGCCTGTGCTCTGCAACGGGAGAGGCCACAGCAGTGAGAGGCCCGCATACTGCAAAACAAAAACAAAAACAGACGAACAAAAAAAGTGGTGCTGGCTGGGGCTTCCCTGGGGGGGCAGTGGTTGGGAGTCCGCCTGCCAATGCAGGGGATACGGGTTCGTGCCCCGGTCCGGGAAGATCCCCCATGCCGCGGAGCGGCTGGGCCCGTGAGCCATGGCCGCTGGGCCTGCGCGTCCGGAGCCTGTGCTCTGCAACGGGAGAGGCCACAGCAGTGAGAGGCCCGCATAACCCCAAAAAAAAAAAAAAAAAAGTGGTGCTGGGAAAATGGGACAGGTACATATAAAAGAATGAAATTAGAACATTTTCTCACACCATATACAAAAATAAACTCAACATGGATTAAAGACCTAAATGTAAGACCAGAAACTGTAAATCTGCTGGAAGAAAACATAGGCGGAACACTCTTTAACATAAATTGTAGCAATATTTCTTTGGATCTGTCTCCTAAGGCAAAGGAAACAAAAGCAAAAATAAACAAATTGGACCTAATTCAACTTAAAAAGCTTTTGCAAAGCAAAGGAAACCACTGACAAAATGAAAAGACAACCTATGGAACAGGAGAAAATATTTGCAAATAATATGACAGATAAGGGCTTAATATCCAAAATATATAAACAGCTCATACAACTCAATGTCAAAACAATAACAACCCGATTAAAAAATAGACACAAGACCTGAATATACATTTTTTCCAAAGAAGACATACAGATGGCCAACAGGCATATGAAAAAATGCTCAACATCACTAATCACCAGAGAAATACAAATCAGTATTCTGTAATAACCTAAATGGGAAAATAATTTGAAAAAGAATAGATACATGTATATGTATAACTGAATCACTTTGCTGTACACCGGAAACTGACATAACATTGTTAATCAACTATGTTCCAATGTAAAAGTTTAAAAAGCAAAAACAAACAAAAAACTACAGTGAGATATCACCTCACACCTGTTAGAATGGCTAACATCAAAAAGACCACAAGTAAGAAATGTTGGTGATGATGTGGAGAAAAAGGAACCCTTGTACACTGTTGGTGGGGATGTAAATTCGTGCAGCCACTATGAAGAACAGTATGGAGGTTCCACAAAAAAACTAAAAATAGAACTACCATATGATCCAGCAATTCCACTCTTGCGTGTATATCCAAAGAAAATGAAAACAGTAATTCAAAAAGATACATGCACCCCAACGTTCACAGTAGCATTATTTACAACAGCTGAGATACGGAAGCAACCTAAGTGTCCATCAACAGATGAAGGGATGAAGAAGATTGTGTGTGTGTGTGTGTGTGTGTGTGTGTGTGTGTGTGTACACAATGGAGTGCTACTCAGCCATTAGAAACAAAATATTTCCCTTTGTAACAACATGCATGGATCTGAAGCGGATTAGGCTGAGTGAAATAAGTCAGACAAAGACAAATACTGTGCATTACCACTTATATGTGGAATCTTAATAAAAATGAATATCTAAAAAAGAAAATATTTTATGACACATGAAAATTATATAAAATTCAAATTTCAGGTTTATAAATGTTAGTGGAATATAGCTGTGGTCAGGCATTTACATGTTGTCTCTGGCTGTTTTCCTGCTACAGTGGCAGAGCTGGGATAGTCTGTATAGCCTGGAAAGCCTAAAACATTTACTATCTGAGCCTTAACAGAGAAAGTTTTGCGAAACTTTCTCTAGAGCTCTGTTTCTGTCAAAAATCACCTGGATCATGTGGTAGAACTGGAGAGCTCCAGACCATGCCTTAAAATGTTCTGAATATGTAATGGAGCCTAATAATATCCATTTCTCTAAATCTCCCGAAGAACACCAGCTCCATCCAGGCCCAGGCTTTAAACATCACTGAAGTTCTAATGACACCCAAGTCTTTATCTCTAGTCCAGAATTTTCTGGTCTAGAACCTATTTCCCATTTCCACGTAGATGACTAATTGACACTAATTGACACCTTTGACCTGGCATATCTAAAGCTGGACTTTTGATTTTCCACCTCACATGCTCTGCCAATCTTTTCCACCTCCAATCTTCCCCACTTCAGTTAATGGCACTAGCAGTTACTTAGGCAAAAACCCTAGGAATCTTTCTTGATTACTCTTTGCTTGATCCTGGGTGTTCCATCGATCAGAAATCCTGTTGCCCCTGCCTCCAATGTATAAGGAATCCAATGACTTTCAACCATGTTCACCACCACGACCCTAGTCCAAGACATTGTCAAGACTCACCTAGATTACTGCAACTGCCCCCTAACTATTCTGCCTGCTTCCACTTGTTAAAATGTAATATTCAATAAGATAAACTCGTGATTCAAATAAACACATGTCAAAGATTTGGGCCAATGCATTAATGCAGGAACCAGTAAGATCTTAAATCTAGTCCAAAGACCATTTGAGAAGCTAAATATTTCTAGTAATGTTAGGACATTATTTATGGGTTAGATACAAAACTAGTTAATATCCAACGAAGCCATAACTATAAACTTTGGGCAACAATCTACAAATTATCCTCTGACTCAAAAGGTTATACAATAGCCTAGACGACAGAAAGTCAAGTCCAGCACTGTACTGAAGAAAAGGCTCAGTAACGTATTTTACCAAGTTTTCAATAATTTTTCTGACACACCCTTGTCCTTCTCTGCATAGAATATTATTCCACATAACAGCCTAAATGATCATTTTAAAGCATAAACAGGATCATAAAACTAAAATACAAACTCCTTACTACAGCCTACAGAACTCTATGTGACTAGACCCCCTCCTAGCTTTCTGACCTCAAATCCTACCACTTTCTCACTCGTGCACTATGCTTTGGTTTCACCAGCCTCAGTTCCAATTCCTGGAACACATTAGGCTTATTCCTACCACAGGGCCTTTGCAGTTACTCTTCCTCGTACCTGAAACTAACTTTGCCCAGATCTTCCCTTGGTTGTCTCCTTCTCATCACACAGGACTCAGCTTAACTATCACCTCAGAAGCCCTAAAATACCTACCTATTCACCCTGTTGGTCCTTAAATCACCCTATTTCCTTCAGAGCAATTATCTCTTTTTTTTAAGATGTTGGGGGTAGGAGTTTATTAATTAATTTATTTATTTTTGCTGTGTTGCGTCTTTGTTTCTGTGCGAGGGCTTTCTCTAGTTGTGGCAAGTGGGGGCCACTCTTCATCACGGTGCTCGGGCCTCTCACTATGGCGGCCTCTCTTGTTGCGGAGCACAGGCTCCAGACGCGCAGGCTCAGTAGTTGTGGCTCACGGGCCTAGTTGCTCCACAGCATGTGGGATCCTCCCAGACCAGGGCTCGAACCCGTGTCCCCTGCATTAGCAGGCAGACTCTCAAGCACTGCGCCACCAGGGAAGCCCAGAGCAATTACCTCTTTAGTTTTGTTTGACTACGTCTAGCCCCACCGTTAAAAAGCAAATGGCATGGAAGGATGGGTCTCTGTCCTGGTCATAGATGTCCCCAACAGCTAGCACAGTACTTGACACATGATAGGTGTGCAATAAATATTTGTTCAGTTCACTGCTCTGGAATGCATTCCGAGTTCTGGCCCTGTGTCTGTCACTAACTGGCAACTCTGGATTTGGGCAAGTCCTTTCTCTCCCTTGAACCTCAGTTTCACCATCTAGAAGATGATGATGTGGAATTAAATGATCTGTGAGGTACGTACCAGCTTTATAATGCAATCAAAGATTTTGCAAACTGATATAATGAAGCCACTTTCCAAAAGCAGCCAAGAATAGAGGAGGCAGGCATCATCATCACCACCATCACTGACTACACAGTAAGCATTTATTCAGGCATCTTCTCTGCCAGACGCTATGCTAAAAGTTGAAAACACAGCAATTGATTGAAAAAAAAAAAAAACCCATACCCTTCCCACACAGGGATGGTAATCTAATTTCATTAGGGAAATATTCCATATACATGCAAAACAAAGTAAGAATACAAAGTACTATACTAATTGTCAAATGAGTTGTAAACATAATAATAATAATTTTGATAGCTAAAATGTACTGAGAGCTTACTATGTACCAGGCATTAGTCTTAAAAATTTATATGTATTAAGTTATATAAACCTTACAACAAACCTGTAAGAGTATCATTTTTAAAAGTCCTAAGAAATAGACACTAGTTATACTATGCCTACTCATCGATAGCAAGTGTTACTAGAATGTATAAGATCTCACCAAGGACTGAGTAATAGGCAGTTTTGGAAAACAAAACAAAACAGGAACTGAGCTGAGCCTCAAGTGAAGAATGGGACTTAAGACAGCTGAAGTGGAACAGTGAGGCCATTCCAAGAAAAAGGAACAACTCGAGGCAACACATTGAAGAGGAAATCCATTTAACAGTTTCAGGGCATAAGGACCTGAGTGCTTTCACTGGAGTAGAACTGTCTCAGTAGTAAAACTACTGAGAGACAGGTTTGGAAAGAAAGGTGGCCCTGTTCCTGGCGATACTGAGGATTCGCTGGTGTTTTCTGACAGTAGAGGTTCATGTTCAAAATAACTATCTAGGAAGATTAATGGGGCCATTAAGAAGCTATCCCTAAAATCCAGGTGTGAAGCGATAACGGTTTGTATTAGGGTGGTTACAACAGAAGAGAGAGAAATTGGAGCTGTAAAAAAAATTAGAGGAAAAATTAACTGTAACTGGTGACTAGCGTGATGTTAGATGACAAGATAGATATGACCAAGATGACCCCAGTTTTCCAGTTGGGGTATTTTTGACAGGAATGACAAAGTCTTGAGGAGTGGGAGATAAAAAATGAAAAATTAGAGAAAACCTTTAGGCACATTTATAAAAGACTGATGACTCTGAGAAGACACAGTAATGTAAATAAATGTCAAGTTACTTGACAAATTCAACAGAATAAAGAAAATAGTGACTGCATTATCAGGTGCTCATGAGACATTCAATGATGACTTTGTTATAACCATCTAGAAAGGCATAAGGCCCTACTTGAGGCAGAGTTCATGGTTCCTGCTTAGCTGAAAGTTGTGAAAAGCTACCTGAACCTAAGCAGAGCACAGTGGTAGATAAGGACATTCTATTCATACCCGGAATTACGGTATGTTCCACTTGCCCCTCCTGATCTACTCTCCAGTCTTCATCCTGTTCTCTGCCTTCAGAAGGTGACCTATATGGACCTTATCAACTGGCGCCCTTCCCTCTGGCCTCTGGATGGACTTGGCCAATATGATCTCCAGTTGGAGATCAAAAGGAGAAGAAAGTAAGGTCAGGGTGTTTGATCCTCTGGCTCCCTTCCTACGAAATTGCTCTAGCCTAGCTGTGTCCCTTATCCAAAGGCCACTGCTCCTCTCAAGATAGTCTCCCTTTACACAAGTCTTCCCTTCCAAGATCTGGTAACTGCTTCCTCTCTTCATTCATTCCACGGGTCTAGGACTGGTAATGTCTTCACTGCCACCATCCTTGAATTACCACACAATCCCTTGCAGTTTCTCCACACCTACACCTCTATAAATAATCCTTTCATAAATAAATCGTCCACGAATTATGCTAAGTTTCCACTTTATTTCAGTTGGGAGCTTACCGATGCAGTAATTACTCCTTAAAAGTGGCCGCATGAAACAGACTTTGAAAGTGAGATTCTGACATTGACTTGGTCATATTGAAGAGTATTGGAATAACTTTCTTGCTGAGGAAAAAAATAGGAGTCGGTAAACTGTGGCATGCAGTGGCATCATAATCACTCAAATTATTACCTATCACAGCATGGAATAAAGTTCAGGTAAAGGGCGATGTCTTGGGAAATCAAATGGCCATAGCAATTAGTCCTTGAAGTGCTGGACAACATTTCCTTCATCAAGGCATTATGACAGACATCGGGAGCCCCCTCAACCTCAAAGAGTTCTGTGATGGCTGTCTTCTCTAGGTCATAGGTTACAGTAGGGGATGCTATCGTGGAATTGTGTGTCCTGTTCTCAATGGGAATATGGGATCCTGAAGTGCTAATGGCAGGATGACTTAACAATCAATCAGTGACATGGTAGGTGCAATATACACAGTAAGACCCAGGGACAAAATGGTAATCAGAGTACTGACCTGCCGGAATCTGTGGTGATGGTTAACTGATCATGGAGGTCTCAAAATGAAATACATAAAGCCTACCAATGTGCTGCTTGGCATACAGAGGCAGAAAAAATCTTGGTCTACTAAGCAGAAACCTAACCCAACTAACTGAAGTGACAATTCATGGCCTCTTATACAATTCCCAAACTTAAGTCAATTCATAGGTGTGAAGCCCTTGAGGCTGCAGGAAGAAACTCTAAATCTTCTTGAAGCCTTCTCCAGAGGTACTGCGGCCATATACTAGGAAAAGAAAAATACTCAGTTCTTTGGGGGATTATTAGATACAAACTCTAAATTTACACTGATTCCCAGAAACCAAAATGCCACAGTGGTTCACCTGTCAGAATAGGGGCTTTTGGAAGTCAGGTGGTAGAGGGAGTCTTGGCCTGAGTCTAACAGTCAGTTCAATGGGACAAAAGTCTCTCATCCTGTGGCTATTTTCTCAGTCTCAGGTTAGCTGGACTGGGAATAGTATAGTTAGTAACTGAAAGATTCTCCTCTTTTGTTCCCTGGCCCATGCAGCAAGGACTATTATAGTGGGATGAGTCAAATGCCAGCTCCTGGAACTGCCTATTCCCCAACATGATAGTAAACCAAATCACATACTGCATCCCTGGGGAAATTACAAAGACTAGTGCCACCATCAAAGACCTGAAAGACACCAGGATGATGATTTTTAGCACATCCCCACTTAACTTGCCTGTCTGGCTGGTGTAAAAGCTCCAGGGGGTCTTGGTGAATGACAGCAAATATCACAAACTTAATCACATGGTGCTGCCAATCACAGCTGTGGTTCTGGATATGGTATCTTTACTAGATGAATTCAGAACACCCCTTGGCTCCTGGTAGACAGCGACTGACCTGGAAAATGCTTTCTTTTCCATCCCCATCAGTAAGGAAAATTACGAGCAGTTTGAATTCACATGGTAGGAACAACAGTGTATCTTCACTATCACGCCCCAGGGCTGTGTCAATTCTCCTCTCTGTCATAACAGGGTCCAGAGGCCCCTTAACATCATACTGCTCCATTACATGATAACATATGGCTAATGACTTGATGAGAGGGAAGAAGCAAGAATCCTAGATGCCTCCTTAAGATATATGTACACCAGAGGGTGGAAGATAAATTCTGCAAAAAGTTCAGGGACTTGCCACACGTGTGATGTTTTTAGAAGGTTTAGTGATCTGCGATATGTCTGGATATCCTTCGAAACCAAGGAACAAGTTGCTATACCTTACACTTCCCACTCTGAAGAAAGAGGCACAATGCTTGGCAGGCCTCTTTGGATTTCAGAATCAAATATATTCTGCATTTGGCTGTACTGTTCCAACACATTTCCCAGGTAACGCGTAAGACTATACTCTCTGGCTTCTGGTTAGGTCTGGCCAATGGGGAGCCCAGAAAGGAGATTGGAAGGAGGCAGGAAGGTGAGGGGAAGTTATTTATTCCCCTGGCTTCTTCCCGGCAAGGTTGTCTTGGTCTGATTGTGCCTCTAGACTAAGATAACTGGCCCCCCTCCTATCAGCCTCCTGTGTATGAGTCTATCCTTCCGGGTGCCTGTAATTGCTCCCTCCTCGTGTCCCCTCAACCTAGAGATAGTAACAGCTCCCTCTGACATGACTATGCTACTTTTTGTGGATCCTTTATACCTACAGCTCTGCCAACAGTCCATTTATCAATAGTTCCTCTTCAAATTTTCTTAATCTGAATGTACCATGTGCTTCCTATTAGCACGTACTGACAAATCCCCGTGGAAAGTAGGTTTTACATACGTGCTAATAGACTATATAATCTAGGTGCCATAGTTAAGAGCTTGGGTTCTAGAGCCAAACTAACCAAGGTTTAAATCACACGTCCACCATTTCCTAAGCAGTGTGACTTTGGGAAAGATGTTTTACCTCTGAGGCACAGTTTCATCTGCAAAATGGGAATAGTACTAGTATTTACCTCCCAGAGGATTAAATAAGACACTTTATGTAAAGGGCTTGGTACAGCGCCCAGCATGACATATAAGTATTCAATAATATGAGTTATTCTTCTCATTCTTTTTATAGCTCCTAGCATTCGCAGAGGAGGGCAGTACAGTTTGAAAATTCATTAACTAGGGTCCTGTTTACAGTTATATTGTTAACTCTAATTGCTTGTTTGAAATAGTCTCCTGACTTCATTAAAGTAATTATTGCCTGTCAGTAAATGATGGGTTTAAATTCTGCACATATGCTAGAATTTCACACATCGTGCACTTCACAGCGGGAACCCAGTCTTAGTCAACACTTTCTTGCTCTGACATCTGCACTCAATGCGTAGGGTCTTACTTAAGCACAGACATAATTATCCTTCAAAATAAAAGTGTAAACAGCATCACGGGTCTCATATTTGTTAACGTGCTCCCTTATTGTGAATATTCTAGTTACATTATCTGTATTCGACTGTCAGCATCACAGCCAGTCAGCAAGTTGTGGTGCAAAATAAGGAATTGGAACTCCAGTAAACTGAGGCAAGGCTGAGAGTGAAGGGAAGGATCCAGGCAGGAGAGCTTGCAGCCCCAGGAAATCAACCAGGAGCATGAGTCCAGGGCAAAGTTTGGAATCACGAGTCAAGGGTTCAGGTCTTAGATGCCATATAAGCCTTAGAAAGCTCATGCAAGCAGGAGTCAGGAAACATATCTAATATTTAAGAAATGTCTATCCAATACCTACTATGTGCAAGAATTCATAACAAGTAGTGAGTTAGGCCAACAGATTGGACATAGAAAATAAAGACAAGACAGGGGCCCAAAGTCCAAATTCTAAGCAAACATCCTGAACCAAGACATCTGTAGGAAAAGGCAAGAGTTCAAGTACCCAGACAAGCAACTGAGGCCAGGCAACATGGAGAGCTGACAACAAAAGCTTTAGTAACCAAAGCTGAATGCTCCTTCCTAATCAGGGAGCTTCTCCTATGCTTCCTTACCCAGGAATGGCCATGTTCAAGCTCACAAATGAATCTTAAGAGTTGCAGGGGACTGGAGGGAAGAATGAAGTTAAAATGAGAGCAGTAAATAAATCCTAGGACACATACATAAAATGTACATGCATTAAAAAGTTCATGTTATAAGTCTTCAGTCCTGCCCAGAAGCCCAACCGTTTTTTGCTTGTCTGTTTCCATTTCCCACATTATATTATTCATAGACTGGAATACTTTAAGTCTGATAAAAATCAGGTGACTTTCGGGCTTAAAAAAAAAAAAAAAAAAAAGAAAAAAAAAGAAATCAGGTGACTTTCTCACCGCCAATAAAGGGAAGAGAGAAATATATGGAGTGAGTTTATGGGGCTGCAAAGGAAAATTCTGTACACCGTGTCTATAAAACTAGGGGTTAGATTCCATTCAAGATAGAGGAAAACAGCCACAGGCTGTGGCTGAGAGAAAACACCAATGGAAGACAACAGAAAATGAAACAAACAAGAGGAGGTGAGCTTTGGGTTATGTTGTAACCACCCAGGCCAACACTCTATCCGAGGAAGACCTGGGTTATAGTGGGAGAAGGGGTGGGAGAGTATTAAAAGAGGTAGCCAGATCCTAAAAACAAGGTTTCTTAATCCTAGAAGGTACCGACTGGCTTTCTAAAAATTCTAATACACAAAACTGTGAAATTGCCCAACCAAAAGTGGGGTTCTATTATCCAAATCACAAAATAATTTTACTTTTTCTCAGAGAGACTTCCCCAAGTACACTTAATTAGCTAATCATGTGCATCTAAATGGTTTGACAAAAATAAACATTGTAATTATATTTGTCTATGAATAATATAGCCATGTATTTTACATTATACATGATTTTCAAAATAAATCTGCCTGTGAATATATAATTCTATCATGTATTCTTGGAGAGCCATGGGTTGATACATGACCTAGGTTGGGTTCCCCCAGAAGCTGACCCTGAGACAAGAATGTGATACAAGTGGTATATTTGGGTGTGGGGAGGTGATCCCAGGAAGCACGAGTAGGAAAATAGGGAAGCGTTGCAGGGAGAAAAGGAAGCCGACATGGAGCAAGGTCACCACTGTGGGTAACTGGGGCTCAATCCCATTAGGGACCTCTGAAAGAATAGTACAGAACACTCCTCAGAGTTATCTCAACAGAGTGGGAGGGAGTTGGGGTATTTATGCACCAACTGTTGAGGGCTGCTTCATTGGTTGGAAGAGATATGTTCACTCCCCAGCGTAGGTCACATGGGCACCAGACAAGTACTTGGTACTTGCAGTTCAAAGATGTCAGATGGGTATATGCAGAAATGATGAATGCCCAGGAGATATGAATGGGGTTCATCTCTCAGTGTAGCTGCAACACACCTACAACTTCTTCCAGCTACCTGAAGGATGGAAGAATATGTTGAATGGCATTTCAAGGCATCTTCCAACTGTGTCATTCTTTAATTGTATAAAGAAAATACCTAAGATTGTTATAATTTTTAATACACGAATATACATTGCTAGAGACTGAATGTTTGTGCCCCCCCCCCAAATTCTTATGTTGAAACCCAACCCCCAAGTTGATGGTATTAGTAGGTGGGGCATTTGAGAGGTGATAAGGTCATGAGGGGTGAGTGCCCTTATGAAAGACACCTCAGAGAGCTCCCTCTCCCCTTCTGCCATGTGAAGTTATAGCAAGAACAGCCGTCTAAGGACCAGGAAGAGAGCACTCACCAGATGGTGAATCTGCCAGGACCTTGAGCTTGGACTTCCCAGCCTCCAAAATTGTTTAGAAATGTTTCTTATTTAAGCTGCTGAGTCTATCATATTTTCATTACAGCAGCCCAAAAGGCCTAATACACACAGATACACACTGATGAAAGAACCTGGATCAATGTAAGTTTCAAGAAGGCAAGGACCACGGATGTCTTGTTTACTACTGTAACCTCTTGTTCACCCTGTACCCATTACTGTGTCTGTCACATAGGAGGCTTTCTGATCAGTCGACAGTAGTTGAACAAATGAAAAAGTAGGGAATCAAAGTACTCAATTCAGTTCATGTTTACACTTCTCTGGTTGACTAGTCATCTACAGTCTTTTGCTATTTGAACACCAGCATTCAGTAGGTGTTCTGTAGGAGTTGTTCCACATGTAGATGTATTTCTGGTGTATTTGTGGGGAGGAAGGTGATCTCCGCATCTTACTCCTCCGCCATCTTTCCACCGCCCCCAGACAGGTTCTTAATTGATTTGCTAATAGTTCTTCCCTGTATATGCTCATTAACTCCAGTTGAATCTTTGGCCATAGTACAATGTGTGAACATCTACGCCACATACAGATACATTTGCATACATATAAATAAACAGGAGCCCATGCAAATGGGTTGACTTTATCTGAATCAATTTTCTTTCATGGTACACTCCCAAGTTTTGACAATTGGCTTAGCACAATTTAGCTGCAAGTACTCAAAATATTCTTCAATGTGGGGAACTAACAAAACGCCTTTTCACAAGCTGCAGAAGAAAGTTCACAAGAAAATTAGGGCAATTTTGCATAGCAACTTGTATATTTACATATCAACAATCCATTTAATGAAGAGCACCAAAAATAGCAGATCCAGTAAGTCCAGAAGCTGCAAACACAACACATCCTGCTAAATTCAAAACAATAGCAGTTGAACAAGCCTGGTCTGTGTTCTAATATTGGAAAAATCCAATGCTTCTAAAAAAAAAAAAATCCTGGCTTGCCTTCTTCGAACTGGGAGTATCTGTATGCTGATCACATAGGATGTGGTCCTTATCTCCAAATCTCAACCATCCTAGTGAACTCACTTAGTTTCTTAAGTACTATCCTGGTCCTGACAGTGAGTCAATTACCCATCAGTGACCAAGTGCCCACTGTGAGCTGAACACTGAACTAAACGTTATTGAGGACAGACCAAAGAAACAAAGCTCAGTTCCTGCCCTTGAAGAGTCACAACCCTGTTGCTTAAATAGGACATACAATTCAAATAATAACCCTTAAAAATGCTTACAAAGCAACATCAAGCAGTGCCAATTAAGAGTGGGGAGAGGAAGAGTGAAAGGGATTGTGGCAGAAATCTAAACACCCATGAAGTGGGTAGACGGGAAAATAAATACGTACTGACAAATCTTAAAATAATTGTACTAGCAGAGGGGTTGCAAATCAGGTGCCCCCAATGGAAGAAGGTTGTAGTGTATTTGGCCAGCCCAGTGTGTTTCAAAAATGTGTAACTGAATGCCTACAGGCTCTATCATGCCCTGTTCATGTTACCTCTGGTAGTTGCACGCATTCACAGTTACTTACTGGCCTGGCCAGTGAAGACACCTAAATGTGCTCTCCCTGAATTAGAGGCACACCTCTAAACTTGGCAAAATGGTTTAGGATCTTGCTACTCAAAGCTGTGCTCCACGGACCAGCAACAGCATCACCTGGGCGCTTGTTAGAAATGCAGAACCTCACGCTCCACCCCAGGCCTG
>NW_006776544.1:2231573-2233281 GCF_000442215.2 Lipotes vexillifer | reverse complement strand
TGCTGAACCAGAATCTGCATTTTAACAAGATCCAGACTAAAGTTTGAGAACTACTGGTTTAGGATACATAAAAAGGAAGGCCTACCTCAGCCAAGAATAATTATAATGTGCTACCCACCAAATGATAACACAGGGTGAAAATAAAACCAACTTCAAAATCGCTGAGGTCATATAAACTACATACAACATACCTCTAGTGATTCTTAAATATCGGTGTTCATCAGAATCACCTGAAGTGCTTACAGATTCTCTGGCTCTACTCCGGTAGAGATCTTGATTGAGGATATGTAGGGTGGAGCCTTTCAAACGTACCCACACAGGCGATGCTGAGTGCTATAGATCCAAGTGGGTCTAAGGCAAATTCCTGTGTCGAAGCCCTAACCCCAGAGTGACTATATGTAGAGATAGAGCATTGAGAAGGCCATTACCGTTGAATGAGGATATAATGTGGAGCTCTGATCCAACAGGATTAGTGGCCTTATAAAAAGAGGGAGAACTCTCCCTCTAGAGTGCTCAGAAGAAAGGCCACAGGAGGACACAGCGGATGTGTACAAGAGACTCCTCGCCAGAGCCCGACCATGCTAGCACCCTGAGGTCAGACTTCCAGCCTCCAGAACTGTGAGGAAAGAAATGTTTAAGCCACCCAGCCTATGGCGTTTTGTTACAGCAGTCTGAGCTGATGCAAGTGGTCCTCAGACCTCACTTTGCCCTGGACAGGCCTTCTCGTAATTCGAGTCTCGCAGGGAACGCGGACTGCTTCTTGGTATTTTCTACCCCAGGTATTTTCTACCCTGAGGATTTCAGCGAAATATCCCAGGAAAGTGCACCCCTATACTCCTAAAAAAAAAAAGAGAGGGGTGGGAGAGCATCAAGGGGCAGCTGTTCCGGTAAGAGCGGGGCAGCCCAGGTAGCCTGGGCAAGGCGCTGTGCTGCTGAGGATGGGATGGGGTTCCCACAGGCAACCACAGCGGGAAAGGGGAAGCCAGCCTGGCCCATCCCCCTCCCTCCACGTGCACTTGTCAGCTGAGCTAGCATTTGGTCTCACTTTCCACTCCAGAGCCCTGCCCTGCCTTGACCTCCAAGCCTCATCGCCAAACACGACTGCTGTGGGGATTGAATTCATGCCTGAGTGCAGATATCTGGCATGGGGAATTTTGTGGTTGGTTTGCCCTGGGCTTCCTGCCTTTTTGCAACCTCAACTCAAGTGCACAAATTCTAAGTCCAGACCCTGGGTCCCTCTCTCCACCTCCCATCTAGCTGCTGCATCTCAGTGCTCCCCAGCTCTCCCCTGCACCCTGACCATGGTGTCTCCCCACATTTCTCATCTCCATAGCAGCAGTCAGGGTTGTATCTGTCGGGGTAAGTAGATCAGGGATTTCCATTGGCAAAAATGGAGGCAAAGAATTCCCCAGTAAGTGTAAAGACACAAACACTGGAGAACACTGCTTTTCAAACTTTATTGTACATCGGTGTCACCTGGACAGCTGGTTATAATGCAGATTTGGGGGCTCCGATTCTGATTCAGTAGGTCCGAGATGAGGCCCAGGAATCTGCATTTTAACAAGTATTTCAGCTGATTCCGATGCAGGTGATCAGAGAACCACACTTTGAGAACCACTATTTGGATCCACAGCTACAGAATCACAATCCTTCACAGAGGTGAAACATTTTACCTCTGAACTCTGGTTTAAACAGGAGAGGTGAGCTC
>NW_006776544.1:2218192-2231563 GCF_000442215.2 Lipotes vexillifer | reverse complement strand
CTTTCCCTATGATGGACATGGGTCAATGAACCGCCCTATTAAATATCTCGACACGAAGGATAGAAACTTCTATCCTAGGAGAGACCTGAGGTGGCGTTTCAGAGACGGAAGCCACATATTCAACACTTGCAACGTCTTTCCTAACATCTAAGAGCAGAACCTTCTCTTGGTCTCCCACAGGTGACCTGTTATTTTGCCCCCAATCCTGACAGCAGCTTTTGAAGTGGCTTTTCCTACTTGAATTTTTACTTTGCCCCAGGCCAGAAAACCTCCACATTGTCACTAGATTTTTCTTTAAAAAAAAAAAAAAAAAAAAAAAAAGGTCTGATCATGGTTCTTCCCTGCTTACAAACCTTATGACAGTAGTTCTCAAATTGCTGTGTGCTCTGTCTAGGAGGTTATATACATTTTTTTTTTTTAAGATTCTTTTGATGTGGACCATTTTTAAAGTCTTTATTGAATTTGTTACAATATTGCTTCTGTTCTGTGTTTTGGCTTTTTGGCTGCGAGGCATGTGGGATCTTACCTCCCCAACCAGGGATCGAACCCACACGCCCTGCACTGGACAGCAAAATCTTAACCACTGGACCGCCAGGGAAGTCCCAAGGAGGTTATTTCTTTAAATGCAGGTCTTTGAGCCCGCTTCTGGACGCCTCCTGCACACAAGCTAGCACACACAGGCACATGCAGTTTTAATTCTGGAGATTCATGGCAGGGCCCAGGAATATGCATTGTAACAAGCTCCCCAAGTAATTCCGATGCAAACTGTGGATAGATCAATGCTAATAAATTCATGCAGAAACTATCCCAGGAACCATTAGCACTGTTCACTTGGGGCCTTCAGGAGACACCACTGAGTTCTTAGGACCTCAAGCTCTGTGGGGTTGTACTGGGGAGATGTTTGGGGCCTGAGAAGCTTCCTGAGTTTAGTAGGAGATCCCACACGCTGGCTGGTTCCTGAGCAGGGGAACAGTGAGATAAAAACACTGAAAGTGATTATTTAAGCAACCACATCTGAGCACAACCAGAGAGCAGATGGGGTTCGAGACTCAGAAGAACTTAGAAGGTGAGAAGCTATAGAAAGCAAACCAATGGGTCTCCGAATTGACTACCTCAGTGCCGGGATTTTTGCCTGTTTTTTGTTTGCTGCCTTCAAGAACTCTGATGAGAGTGGAATCCTGAAAAATACAGCAGGAGAGAAATAACCAGAAGCCTTCCTCGGAAAGGGAATGGCCAGACCCCAGAGATCAGCTGCTTTGGGAGAATCCAGGCCCAGGGCACGCAACTGTGCTTCCTTCTCCTGCTGCACTTTTAAGTCAGAGGAGAAAAGGTTTAGGAAAAGAAAAGCAGAAAAGAAAGGACAGGCAAGGAGCAAAGCAAAAAATACACTCTGTTGCCTAGGGGATTGGCAGGGGGGCTTGTGGGGAGAAACAGATGAGGATGCAGAGCGGGGCATTTTTTTTTAATTGAGTAAGGAAATAATTCCACAGCATTAAGTGCCACATCACACCAGAGACTGAGCAGAGCAGCCCGGCCCAATACCGCATACCATATGGTGAGTTAGAAGCCAAGCGTGCCTGGTGCCCCCAGCTCAGAGAAAAGGCTACGTTTCAGAAGCTGATAATTTTGCAGACCACCTGGGGTTCTTTCACAGTAGCATCCCTTGGGACCCAAGGCTGCTTTATTCCTCCCTCCCCACCCCCGCAAGGACTGGCGACTGTGTCAAGAAAAGGTGGATTTTTCAAACTGCACGTTTCAGTGCAGCCAACAATGAGGCAGTCAGCACGGTTCCAGGGAAGAGTTTGCACTGATTTCAGTCTTTGAGCCAGTAAAGTTACTTGATGAGAAATCCCCAGTAATAAAACCTAATTTCAGGAATATTCATGATGCACCCCGCCGGCGTCCCTCATTGCAACTATTTAGGATTTTCTAGTGTTACACTTCAGTAGATGAGGTGTGGATCCTTGCTCTGGACTTATCCTTCTACACACACACACACACACACACACACACACACACACACACCATTCTTAAACTCCCCTGTCCCATTAAATCAGACACACAGATGAGTGACTGCTAATCTGATAGCTGAGTCCAGCTTAGTGTATTAATGGGCACCAATGGCCAAATGATCACACTCAAATATGTCAGATAAGTAACACTGTGGTTAGGAGTCAGAGCCGGGTTCCGATGCCAGCTCTATCACCTATTAGCAGCCTGACCTTGAGTGAGTCATTGAACCACTGTGTGCCTCCAGTTTCTCATCTGCAAACCACGGAAATGACAGTATAAATCTCAAAGTGGGGGTTAGCAGCATTCACTGAGGTAACGTATGCATGGCATCTAGCACAGATCCCATCACAGAGCAAATGTCCAATAATCTCTAGCCATTTTAATGTTGCCAATGTCACTCCTCTCTAGCACTGTGGGCATTTCCACAAGAAAGTTCTAGAGACACATTAACAGTGGTAATTCCGGGGATTAGAGAAGTTGGTCAAGCGCAGTTGAGTTTGGGACCTTGCTGATTCCAGCACACCCAGAACAGAAGTCATCAGAAATCCTGGATCTTGCCTTACTGCTGGCTTGTCCCAAGCCTCTCGGTGTTTCTGTCTCCTGACCACAAAATGGGATTACACTGGGGCCAAATGGTCTCCTCCACATGAAAGTCAATAAAGGGGGCCTAAAGAAAACACGAGGCAGGGCTGCTCTGATCCTTGGTACTGTTCAGTGGGCTATTTTTGGCACTCTGTCCCCACAGTATGTCTCTGTTTTTCATTCCGCGCCAGAACCAAATTCCAATTAGGGGTTCATCGACAGTAGGAATTCTGCCGCAGAGAATAAAATAATTGTGACATGTTTGTTTTAAAGCTGATTTTTCTTACTCAATAAACCATCTGTTGGGGATAAACTGGTACCTTACGAAAAGTTCTTTTTTACAGATCAGAAAGTTTAAAGGTTCACAGTAATATCTGTGCTTAGGCAACCCTTATACTAGTGGCAGAGTATACATTTTTAACATGTCAGACTACACGTACAACTGCCGATTAGGTGTCTAATTAAGCTTCCACTCTGGGCAGTCAGGAAATGCCCTAAACCTGGTCTATCAAAGTGATTCGCTGGGGACAACTAGGATAAGATACCCACATGGGGAACGTGAATAAGCAAGCAAACGGTAAACATACAGGGACCAAAATTAATGAGGGAATCAGAAGGGATCTATCTTCTAGAGAGAAGACATTGCACCCTCCAGGTGAAGTGATCAATGGCCCTTTCAGGCAGAGCCTGGGTGTCACAAGGTGGGGCACAAGGCCTAAGCTGCCTACTAATAATTCTTCAGTAATTATAATAATACTTCAGCCTACTAATAACCCTCCAAAGCTTGCAGTTATCCCACCACTGTCGCTCTAACCTTGGGTTAAGTTGATCATAATTAAATTAATCGGATCAATTAAATAGCAGTAATGGGAGAGTCGGCAATGATCCAGATTCATTTAGTTTTACCATAACCAGGAGCCATTGTCCCCATAGCCACAGCATCTAGGATCCTGGGCTAATAAATGCAAATAAAACCCAAGAACAGACACTGGCCTGGAAGAATCTATGAAGGTATTGACACACGGCCAACCCCACATCATAAGGGTCACCCCCTGTTTCGAGCAGAGAGGCTTTCACAAAGTTTTTATAAGCCCCACTTCCCCTGTCCACTTCCACTAAATATGACCCCTTCCCAGTTATAATAGGCATATGACCCAGGGGCGGTGGTGGAGGAAATATCACAAGTGATAGTATACATTAGTTGGCGTTACAACGTTCAATTTTTGCTTTGCCCTTGGTTGTCTCTGATACCACCTTTTCCAGGGTCTTGTCTCATCCACGGATTTACAAACTCGGCCATGACAGGACTCCTCGTCAGCACACCAAACCTCAAAAATCCTAAATTCTAGACGCTTATGTACCATATAGGAGAAACGTCAATTTTTGTCTTTTTCCACCTTTAACCTATTTACAGGGAGGTGATAGGTGGGTCCAAGCCATGGGTGTATGGCACACGCACTTCGCTCAATTAGATGAGGAAGAAAGGAACAAAGGGAAGCCATAGATGGATGGTCATCCAAAGCCTTTCTGAAGCAAAGTTTCAAAGGTTTCTGCACCTCCCCTGCTCCAAGTTCACTGTTAACTCTCTTAATATTAGACTTTATTATTCATAACAATAGAATTATTCATTATTATGATGGCTGTGTAGTGGTGGCCTTTGGAAAGATCACACTTGGGCTTCTGCTTTCTAATTTCTCAGTAAAGGAATGGTGGGTATTCTAGGGAAAGAAGAAAGGACACTAGCGCGAGCCTTCTACTGGCCTTGATCAAAGCGGCCCCAGTGGGGCGCCTGACCGAAGATAAAAAGGGGTGCCCTGATCTCTGTGCATCTCATCAGGCATCTTGTAGGCCATACTTGCTACCTTGCCTCAAAAGCAAATGCCAACCAAAAATCTGAACCAATGTTTCTTTTGCCCAATTTTGTTATTTTGTGATGTCAGCAGCCAGGTCCACCTTGTGCCTCTCGCTCACCCTGCGTTTTAGACTCTCATTAAAATATCTCTAAGCACCATGGATGATCGGGCCTCAGTCATCATGTCGTGAACTGGCTGAGGGTTGTTTCGTTAGCTGCAATTCTCACAATATGGTCTTCCCTCCCGGGCTTTCAGCACAGAGACAAACAAAAGCAAGACCCACCTGCAGCTGTACCACCTGCTAGTCCCCCAACAACTGGAAACGAACGCACAGTTGGCAGAGGCTTTGGCAACCCTCTGTGTGCCCACCCCGCGATTACCACAACCCCAAATTATTCAGAGGCTCGGCTACCCAGGAAAGAGAAGCACGCTAAGACAGCTCCTCTTAGAGGCTTTCCCTGCGTTGTGATCTGTGAATCCATGATCACAGATGAATCCAGGCACTGTTTTAATGCCCGCCCCCTCCCAGGCCCTAGAAGAGACAGTGGAATCCATCAGCAATCTAGAAGCTATTAATCTCAGGACTTTCCTTTCAGCCTGAAGAATGCCCCTTCACTGGTTCCTGTTACTAATGTAAAGAGATGATTCAAAGCATACTGCTTCCATGCCAAGATTTCACTTTTGGATTTCTTTATCTTTTGTAGCCTGCTCTGTGCCTCACATCAGATGGTCTTGGATGGGGAGGGGAGAAGCAAGGAGCCAGAGAGGCGGAAGGATAAAGAAGGAAAGAAGAATCCTTTTTTTTTTTTTTTTTTTTTTTGTAGCTAGAGCCTGCCTTACGACACATCCGGAGCTCCCTCCAGCCTGTGCCAGAATCTGAAGTTTCAAACGGCATCCAACCTTCTGATTTCATTTCTATTCGACAAAGATGTATGGGGCACTGACTTTAAGTAAGGTCCTGTGCTAAACTGCAGGGGATGTGGTCCCCAGGCTTTAAGAAGATTCTGGTTTGGAGGGGAACTGAGAAAGAGACAAAACTAACTAGGAAGTACAAGGGAATGGAGTGGCTACTCTAGTAGACACAGGGAAATCAAAGATATGGGGTGTCAGGGAGTCAGCCCTAGGATTCCACAGCACCACTAAGGGCAGAGCTCTACAAGGCAGGAGAGGAGGCACGGGCACAGGGCTCCTATACCCGTTCCTGAGCTCCCTCTCCAAATTGTAAGGCTTCAAAACATGTCGAATACGGTTCCCAGCCTAGTCTTACACATGACAGAATAGGCACTCACCTCACCACGTGATTTAGGAGCAAAGAACACCTCCTCACCTCAAGTCTATCCCTGCACAGGGAACTATATAAACCGAAGAAGCCCACCTGGAGATTTCTCCTCCCGACGCCCGTTCCCAGCTCCTGTATTCCTCCAGAAGCGGGGAAATAGGTCAAAGTCCCCGTCCACAGAGCCAAGAGGGTCCTGATGAAACCTGAGGGCGCCAGGCACCTGTGCAGGGGTTGAGAGGAAAGAGTAAGGAGAAAGAGAAAGGATGGGAACACCGCTCGGGCCAGACTCAGCCAAATCAGCTCCACAGAGAGCTGGTAAGAGGCGGTCTTAGCTGGGACTCCTAACTCCATCACCTTACCCTGGACAGGTGACTTAACCTTTGTGGGTGTCCATGTCCTTGCCTGTACCACAGTGATAATGGTGACATTGCTTGTGCAGGGCTGGAGGATAGTGCAGGCTCGGCAAAAGATTCACAGTTCTGTGGACAGCTGGCCCTGACGGTGAAGAGATACGTGAATGAGGGAAAAACCGATGGCTGTGTACCTCGTAGGGACTCCACGATAAGGGGGAGAAATACAAGCCTGTCAGAGCACAGAAGTTGCTTTTAAAAACTTCCAGAAGGGAATTCCAGCAGGAGGTTGGGCCTGTGGGGTAGAGTGAAGCCTGGATGGGAGCAGTCAAGCGCGTCTGACAGGAAGAGGCCTCGTGGGTGGGAGTCGTCGGTGCCAATCTAGGGGCCAGTGAGGTGTACTCCCTTCCCCTGGGTATTTGTCATGGAGGGGGGCTGAGGATGGAACTTTCAGGAATGAGGTCCTATACTGAACAGGAATTGAAGGGAGGTTGTTCTGGGGGTGAGGTTACAGGGATGAAGCCTGTGGTTAGGGGCTCTAGCGATCATTAAAAGACCTGTAGCCAGATGGAGAAAATGGAAAGTCTGGGGAGGGTGAGAGGGGTGGAATGTTCTATCTGCCCACGAGAAGCCAAACACTGGCTTCCCTGCTGTCTCCCTTACCTACCCCTTCGAATTTCCTTTTCACTTTTTTTTTTTTTTTTTTTTTTTTGTGGTATGTGGGCCTCTCACTGTTGTGGCCTCTCCAATTGCAGAGCACAGGCTCTGGACGCACAGGCTCAGCGGCCCTTACCTCCCCCTTCGAATTTCTTTTTTCCTTTTTTTTTTTTTTTTTTTGTAACACAGTCTTTTGGTTAGTTGGGACAGGACCGTGGTGTTAATGTCTTTATATGGAGGGATTCATGCAACCTCACACCCTTGAATTCCCAAATGAGATGACTTGGGTGGCAGAATCTGTGTGATGGGCACCATAAAACTCAAAAGCAGAAACTTTAAGCAACAGAGAGTCTTTTGAAGCAAGCAAACAAAACCCCACAGGGTCAATACAGAAAGCGAGTGGATCTGGAATAGTTAGGAAAAATAGAACAGCTCCTCTGGGGTGGAGCCCGCGTGTGCAGGCTCACTGGGGTGCGTCCACGGCTGATGCCCGACGCGGTGCAGCTTCTCCCCGATCAAGTCCCTCACTCGTCTAGCAACTTCCTTCCTCTTTCTTCCTTGGATAGTCAGTGTTGGCTGTGTTAGATCATGAAGCTTCACGCCCCAAACTTCCCAACCAGGTGACCTTTTCTGGTGGACGCCAATGGCAATGCCTAAGCCACAACTGTGCACAGGGTAACTCTGCCAGCCTCTAACCAAGAATGGGGCACAAGGGCCACACGGGACGAGGTGCTCTGGGGAAGAACGATTCCCATCTAAAGGGAGGCAAGACTGGAATTTCTGGCAACAAGGTATAATAATGCCCCTAGACGAAACCTGAATTTGCTGGCTCTGGAGAGAACCCTTTGGTCTCAGAAGGAGAGCGTCTAGGGAATACAGGCCTCACTTGAATTACAGAAACATCTCTCCTGTTTTCCGAGGGAGCAGAACAGAATGCATCTGCTCTGCTACCTGGCTTCTCTCCCTTCTGTACTTATCACTTCGTGTTCATAGTGCTGCTCACAGCTGAAGGTTAAGCTTTACAATATGTACAGAACACAAGCCCACAGCTCTTCAATTTCTGTAATATTCTCTGGCCATGCATGCTACAAAGGTGAAAGATCCCATGTCTTTTTGCTCAACTATTTTGCGATTCCTTTCAGCAAGATAAAACCGCAATCATTTAGTCTTGCCATAGCCTGATTTTCACTTCTTCTGTGGCTCTTGCAAGATAGTCAAATGATCACATGTTGCAACGTGGCAAGAGAGACATCACAGTCCAATCACCCCGAAAGAAGCGGGGGAGAGAGAGACAAGACAAAAAGCAGCAGAAGGAGTAGGGGCACAATGTGGTGGGAGGGATGAAAGGGGGAGAGAAGAGAGCTATTCAGGGAGATAAGCTTTAGCAGATCCGTGCACAGAGTTCCCTAAGCCAGCAGGGTCAATTTAGAATTGATCTGGGAGACAGAAAGTTTTAATGCATTCTGTACTTGTTTCTACTCCCCACCAGCACAGTATATTTTTACGACTGGTCTTTTTGCACGAGCCTAAAAAGTGCATAACTGAAGAGAGAAAGCATTGCACGTATTACACAGAGGTTGGTGCAACACACATTTAGTGTAGCTCCCGGTGACCTGCATTCGCTCCATTTCCACCCACTGGACTGCTAGATAATGGGAATTGGAGTCTGAGTGTCTAGGCTGGGGAAGAATACACCCCCCGGATTTTTTTTTTCTGAATCTCTATTTATCAAGCTCCCTGACTGATGTGAAAATCCATACAGCAGAGATGACATCAACTCTTTTTTTTTTCTTCTTCCAAAGAATACTCTTTTTGCAGGTAGTTCATCCCCTAGGCTGCAGACTGAACACAATTTTTTTTTAAGTCTAAGCATTAATTAGAGAGATAAAGAAATGTATCTCCCTTTGTTCAGAAGGAGAATTCTACTGAGCCTTTGATAATGAAGCTGCTTAAGGGGCAGCCTGAGTTGCTCCTTCTGCACAGAGCTTCTGCAGACGGAAGATAAAGAGCTCGTCGCTTGTGGAGGACTCTGACTGTGTGCCACCCTCTTGCTGCTTCCTCTGGACTCTAATGGGAAGTCGAGGGCTAAACGTGAATAAAAGGTCCACAAAGGCCAAGATGAGGCCTGTGACTTGAAGCCACAGACCAGAATGCTCCATCGGGGCACCTAATTGCCTCAGAAAGCCTTTGTGACCTTGTATTCTCATTTTAGGCCCTGCTGCTCTCCCCTAGCATCGGCTGACAGATTATGGTGAGCTCACAAAAAGGCCACTCAGGAACCCAGCGAAGATGAGTTTCTCATCAGCACAGAAGGCTCCTTGAAGCCGTACCACTAGTCTATCAGGGACGTCTAGGGGTGGGGTGTCCACTTTGCTCACCCACAGACAGTTTCCTTTTAAAAGTGTCCTTGGTAACAGGGGAGAACAGTAAACACCAGCACCCTCAAGGCCACTTCCATTGGGGACTGAATACAGGGCTTGGGGAACAGTGGTTATCTCCTGCCGACGCGCCCAGGGCCCACCCCAGGCAGCTCCCTGTCATCCCGTGTCCTCTTCCTGAGCAGATCGGCCACTTCCCTCTACTACAGTCCCCTGCTGCCCTTAGGCCATTCTCACACCTCTCACTGGATTCCATGTGTCAAAAGCTTTTCTTTGTTCTTCTTTTTGTGGGGGGATTTAAGAGAAGCTTTTAGTTGTGGTATAATATATAAAAAGGATAATGTACAAGTCCTAAGTGTCCGGCAGGATGAATTTTCACAAACTAAACACATCCATGTAACTGACACACAGATCAAAAACAAAAACATTGCTAGCAACTCAAAAACTTTCCAGCTCCCCTCCAGTCACTATCGCTCCAGTTCATGACTATGCTGACTTCTACCAGCACAGATTAATTTCATCTGTTTTGGTATTTGATAGAAATTGAACCCTACTCCATGCACTCTTGGGTCTAGTTTCTTTTGCTCACAATTACGTCATAGAGGTTCATTCAAATGCTTGAATATAGTTTTAGAATCTTCCTTTTTTCATTTCTGTTAACTGTATATTCATCCAAAGTAATACTAATTTTTTGATCCATTCTACTACTGAGAGGAATTTGGGTAGGTTCCCAATTTTCAGCTGTCAAAGAGAGTTGCTATGAACATTCTAGCACAAGTATTTTGAGGAATATATCTATGTTCTCACGGATTTTAGCTTTTCCCACTTCTGCCAAGCTCAAAATGTCTGCTTGATTCTAAATCTCACTAAACAGCAGCCGAAAGGACTGATGAATTATTATGATTTTTTTTTAACATCAAATGTGGCAAACAGACCTTAGCGTGGGCCCCATGCTCACACCCTGTATAATCCCCTCCCACCGAGTGTGGGTGAGACCCATGATTTGCTTCTAAGTAGTACAATACGGCAAAGGTTGTCACACTTAGGATTAAGCTACATTATAGTTATAGAGCAGTGGGGATGGGATGTCACTCCTGGGATTATACATACACACACATGTAAAAAGGCCTACAGAGAGGGCCACGTGACAAGAAACTACAGATAGGCTCCTCTGGTCCACAGCCAGCAAGAAAATGGAAACCCCAAGTTCCATAGCTGCAAGATTAAGTCTACTGACAAACGGAATGGTCTTAGAAATGGAGTATCTCCCAGTCTGGATTTGAGATGAGAACACAATTGGCCTTTATTGCAGCCTTGTGAGATGCTGGGCAGAAGACCTACTTAAGCCATGCCCAAACTTCTGACCTGTAGAAACTGTGAGATAATAAATGGGTGCTGTTATAAGTCACAAACTCTGTGGTAATTTGTTACACAGTGTAGCCATTTCCTATCGCTGCTGTAACGCATCACCACAAACAGTGACTTAAAACAACACACATTATCCTGACAAGTCTGAAGGTCAGAAATCCTAAATCAAGGCGCTGGCAGGGCTGCATTCCTCGTGGAAGCTCTAGGGGAGAGGCAGTGTCCTTGCTTTTCCTAGCTTCCAGAGGCCACTTGCATTCCTTGCCTCATGGCCCCTTTCTCCACCCTTTCTCCAGAGATGGCCCCAAGTCTCCGTCTATCTCTCTGACCTTCTTTGCTTCTTTCATCACACCTCTTTCTCTGACTCTGACCCTCCCACCTTCCTCTTATCAGGACCCTTGTGATTCCCATGGGCCTACTAAGATAAGCCAGAATTATCTCGCCAAGATCCCTAATTTAATTACATCTTCAAAGTCCCTTTCACCATGAAAGGTAACATGTTCGTAGGTTCTTGGTATCAGGATGTGGACATCTTCGGGGCCATTATTCTGCCAGCTACTTGCTGCAATAGAAAACTAATACACTAAGTACTAGGGCAATCAGTCTTCTCCAGCGACGTTCATCCCATTACATCAAATGGTGGGGTTACAGGAAGTGTCCAGGCAGCACAAAGTTCTCCCCTGTAGCCCCCATTATCTCTCAAAGTTTATATATTATTTCAACAAATCATTTAACACCTTCTGTGAGTTCATTCTAGAGGATCACTGATAGATTAAAAACACATACTAAAGAAAAAGTCTCTCTAGAAGTCTGTTTTCCCAGTTTTCATGAAGTGGAGATGAGTATTTACATGGGAACATGACTGAGAAAGCTTTTCTTTTTACAGGCCAATGCTTTTTTTATTTAGACAAGATAGAAAGGTGTGCTGAGTGCTCTGCATATACAGCAACCTAGATCTATCGACTAAGTTTGGCTGTAATTCAGACCCCAAATATCTGTGATTCAAACAAGATACCTTATTTCTCTGCTCACCTCCAGATTTTCATGTAACGATCTAAAACTCTTTGTGGCTGTGGTCCATCAAGTGCTCAGGGACCTCACATTCATCCAGGAATTGAACGAGGACAGGAAGAAGAAGGAAGACAAAAGGGAATGTGCCGATTTTCTTTTAAGAAACGTTCCCTAGGATAAAGAAGATGGGGTACATATATACAATGGAATACTACTCAGCCATAAAAAAGAACAAAATAATGCCATTTGCAGCAACATGGATGGACCTAGAGATTGTCATACAGAGTGAAGTCAGAGAAAAATATCATACGATATCGCTTGAATGCGAAATCTAAAAAAAGGGTACAAATGAACTTATCTATAAAACAGAAATAGAGTTACAGAGGTAGAAAACAAACTTATGGTTACCAGGGGGTAATGGGCAGGGAGGGATAAATTAGGAGACTGGGACTGACATATACATACTACTATATATAAAATAAATAACTAATAAGGACCTACTGTATAGCACAGGGAACTCTACTCAATACTCTGTAACAACCTATACAGGAAGAGAATCTAAAAAAGAGTGGATGAACTTCCCTGGTGGCACAGTGGTCAAGACTCCGTGCTCCCAATGCAGGGGGCCCGGGTTCAACCCCCAGCCAGGGAACTAGACCCCACACGCATGCCGCAGCTAAGAGTTCACATGACGCAACTAAGGAGCCCGCCTGCTGCAACTAAGACCCAGCACAACCAAATAAATAAATGAATATTGTTTTAAAAAGATCCATTAAAGAAAATAAAAAATAAAAGCGTGGATATATGTATAACTGATTCACTTTGCTGTACACCTGAAACTAACACAACACTGTAAATCAACTATACTAATAAAAATTTTAATAAAAGAATTGAATGAAAAAATTTTTTAATTAAATAAAAATTATTTAGGTTAAAAAAAAAAAAAGGTTCCCCAAAGTTGCCATACTGTTCTACTGTCATCCCATTGGCCTTATATGGCCACATTCAAGAACAATAAAGTAGTTCTTTTTGTGAATGGTCATAAGTCTAACAAGAAGCTGATGATTCTATTACTTTGGAAGAAGGATAGAATGGAAATTGGGGATAACTCTGCCTCCATGGAAAGGCCAAAGATATGGTTTCAACCTGATGATGTCAAGCAACCACACTGGAAGCTGATGGCTTTCTGAAGACCATTATTGCTATAAAAGACTTACTAAATTGGAATGAGATCCTTGAAATCAGAGCATACTCATATACTTCTTGAATGTTTGAGAAACATCGTAAAGTCTTCTGTTCCCTTCCCTCACATCACATTAATCTCCAAGTTCTTTTTGTTTGTTTGTTTGTTTTCTGCCGTACGCGGGCCTCTCACTGTTGTGGCCTCTCCCGTTGCGGAGCACAGGCTCCAGACGCGCAGGCCCAGAGGCCATGGCTCACGGGCCCAGCCGCTGCGCGGCATGTGGGATCTTCCCGGACCGGGGCACGAACCCGTGTCCCCTGCATCGGAAGGCGGACTCTCAACCACTGCGCCACCAGGGAAGCCCTCCAAGTTCTTTTGATTCTACCTTCCTTATATTAATTTCATTGTTCTCCATCGCCAGTACCATAGTAAAACCTCATCGGCTCCAATATGGATTATTACAACAACCTGCAGAAGATTAGCAGACACCCTGCTTTTGATTTCTCCTGTCCTCTCCCACACCATACCATACACCCAAAATATTATCCATACTGGTCACCTCATCGAATTTACACGAACCTGTCCATTACACTGCTCAGAATTATTTTGCCATGTTTGAATCCAATGAACACTTCCCAAATGGGTCATGTCAGATAGCCTTACAGACCAAGACTTCTTATTTCTTTTCTCATAGCTATCC
>NW_006776544.1:2150859-2218182 GCF_000442215.2 Lipotes vexillifer | reverse complement strand
CCCTTGTTTCATTAAGGTAATCACACCTGGACCCCTCTGAACAGAGTTCAGACTTTTCCACGCCTCCTGAGTGAAGGTTATGACCACATCACTAAAGGTCATTAACCCTGAAACCAAACCTAGATTTTTATATGTGCAACAACCATTATTTATTCCTCATCCCCAGAAGCCTTCTTTGGGGACTGACAGAACCTTACTACCAGTTAGTGTCAGGAAAATGGAAAATAATGCCAGGTGGAAATCTGGATCTATACAAAGGAATAAAGAACACTGGAAATGGTAACTATATTGCTATATATACGGAATATTTTTTTTATTTTAAAACAATCTTTAAGTTAGGCTTAAAAAATGTCTTTAAAATATAATGGACTACTAAAAATAATAAGGCAGTATGAGGTTTACACCATATGTGAAAGTAAAATGTATGACAATGAAAGCACAAAGGTTGGGATGGGAGAAATGGAAGTAAGCTATTATAAAGTCCTCATACAACACATGAAGTGGTATAGTATAACTTGAAGGTAGACTGTGGTTAAAGATATTTACTGTAAACCCTAAAACAACCTCAAAAATAAAACAAAGACTTATAGCTAATAAGCTAACAAAGGAAATGAATAGAATTGTAAAAATATTCAATTAATCCAAAATAATGCAGAAAAAGAGGAAATGGGAACAGAGAACAGATGGGACAAACAGAAAAACAGCAAGATGACAGATCTGAACCTAACCATATCAATATTCACATTATGTGTAAATGGTCTAAATACCTGAATTAAAAGGGAGAGATTGCCAGACTGAACACAAAAACAAGACCCAACTATATGCTGCCTATCAGAAACACATTTCACATCTAAATATATAAATAGGTTAAAAGTAAAAGGATGGAAATATATATCATGTTAACATTAATCAAAAAAAGCTGTGTCTATATTAATATCCAAAAATTAGATATGAGACTATTACCAGGAATAAAGAAAGTCATTTAATAAGGATAAGGGAGTAAATTCATCAAGATTACATAACAATCCTAAACATTTATGCACCTAATAACAGAGCTTTAACATACAGATGGCCCCCAACTTATGACTCAACTTACGATTTTCTGACTTTCCAGTGGTGCAAAAGTGATACGTACTCAATAGAAACCGTAGTTCACATTTTGAATTTTGATCTTTTCTCAGGCTAGTGATATGTGGTATGATACTCTCTTGTGATGCTGGGCAGCGGCAGCCAGCCACAGCTCCCAGTCGGCCACACAATCAGGAGGGTAGACAACTGATAAGCTTACAACCGTTCTGTACCCATACAACCATTCTGTTCCTTACTTCCAGTATTCAATAAATTACATGACATGTTCAACACTTTATTATAAAATAGGGTTTGTGTTAGATTGTTTTGCCCAACTGTAGGCTAATGTAAGTGTCTTAAGCATTTTTTAAGGTAGGTTAGACTAAGCTATAATGTTCAGTAGGTTAGGTGTATTAAATGCACTGTCAACTTAATGATATTTTCAACTTCGAGTGGGTTTATCAGGATGTAACCCCATAATAAGTTGAGGAACATCTGTACGTGAAAGCCTGAAAGAACTGCAGAGAGACACAGACAAACCCACAACTGTAGCTGAAGATTCCAACACCTCTCTCTCAACAACTGGTCAAACAAGCAGGCAGAAAATCAAGATATAAAATATTTTAACACTGCCAACCAACATCACCAAATTGCTATTTACAGAGCACTCCACTCAACAGAGGAATACAAATTCTCTTCATATGCACAGAGAACATTTGCCAAGACAGACTATATTATGGGCCATAAAACAAGTCTTGATAAATTTCAAAGACTTCAAGTCATAAAAATTATATTCCTTGTCCACAATGGCATTAAGTTACAAATAAGTGACAGAAAAATACCTGGAAATTCTCTAATATCTGGAAAGTAAATAGCATGCTGTTTGACTATTTGACATCCATGGGTCAAAGAAGAATTCAAAAGGGAAATTAGAAAAAATTTTGAACCAAATGAAAATGAAAACACAACCAATCCAAGTTTGGGGTTACGAACAAAGCAGTACTCCGGGAAATTTACAGCATGAAAATGACTAAGTTAGAAAAGAAAGTTATCAAATCAATGACCTCAGCTTCTACCTTAAACTAGGGAATTCCCTGGCAGTCCAGTGGTTAGGACTTGGTGCTTTCACTACCAGGGCCTGGGTTCAATCCCTGCTCGGGGAACTAGGATCCCACAAGCCACATGGGGCACCCCCACCCCCAGAAAAATAAAAAAGAAGCAAAGCACATAAAACCCAAAAGAAAAAGAAAAAAACAAATCAGGAGGGACTTCCCTGGTGGCGCAGCGGTTAAGAATCTGCCTGTCAATGCAGGGGACACGGGTTCGAGCCCTGGTCCGGGAAGATCCCACATGCCGCAGAGCAACTAAGCCCATGCACCACAACTACTGAGCCTGCACTCTAGAACCCATGAGCCACAACTACTGAGCCCGCGTGCCACAACTACTGAAGCCCTCATGCCTAGAGCCTGTGCTCCGCAACAAGAGAAGCCACTGCAGTGAGAAGCCCGTGCACTGCAACAAAGAGTAGCCCCCGCTTGGCACAACTAGAGACAGCTGGCGTGCAGTAACGAAGACCCAATGCAGCCAATAAATAAATACATAAATTTATTTTGAAAAAAAAAAAGTCAGAGGAAGAAAGATAGGGAGTGATGAATTACAAAGGGGCATGAGGACACTTTTATAAATATTAGATATGCTCATCATCTTGACTGTGGTGATGTTTTCATAGGTATATACATTATTTTGAAACTTGTCAAGTAGTATAATTTAAATATGTGCAGTCATATTTCATTTCAACATACCCGTTTTTAAACTGCAATCCAGGGCCAAGATGGTGGAGTAGAAAGACCTGGAACTTATCCCCTCCCACAGGTACACCAAAATTACAACTATGTACAAAGCAGCTATCAATGAGAATGCTCTGAAGACCAACAGAAGATTTTGCACAACTGCAGATACAAAGAAAAAACCACAGTGAGACAGGTAGGAGGAGTAGAGACATGGTATAGACAAGACCCAACAACCAAGGAGGTGACCCACAAATGGGAGGATAATCACAGTTACAGAGGTTCTCCCCAAACAGTGAGGGGTCCAAGCCCCACGTCAGGCTCCCCAGCCCAGGGGGGTCCAGCGCTGTGAAAACAAGCACCCAGAACATCTGGCTTTGAAGACCAGTGGTGACTGTGTATGGGAGAGCCAGAAGGCTTTAGGAAATAAAGATTCTGCTCTAAAATGTCACATACAAAATCTCACATGCTCTGAGACCCAGGACAGAGGCAGTAATTTGAAAGGAGCCTGGGTCAGACCTACCTGCTGATCTTGGAGAGCCTCCTGGAGAGGCAGAAAACTACTGAGACATGTCCCCGGGGACATAGATGCTTAGCAGCCATTTTGAGGAGCTCCTTCTGCTTTGATGCTGGCAAGCACCATTTTGGAGTCCTCCCTCTAACCTATTAGCACCAAGGGATTACCCACCCACCCACCAGCCAGGCGGCACCAGTCCAGGGATGACCCACGCCAAGCAGCCAACCATGCAGGAACCCAGCCCCACCGAACAGTGGGCAGGCATCAGTTCCAGGACCCTCCAGGCTCTGCAGCCAGCATTCCAGGACCCATCTCCACCCACCAGTGGGCCAGCGTCCTAAACACAAGGCAGGGCCTGGCAGCCAACAGGGCCAGGGTCCAGCCCCACCTACTAGTGTACCCACAGCAGTTGGCCCCTTCACAACAGAAGGGCCCATGAGGCCAACATACGCTGCACCCCTAGAGCATATAGCTCTGGTGACCAGAGGGGACTGGGCTTCTGGGTCCCATAGAAGGTCTCCTATATAAGGCCACTTCTCCCAGGTCGTGCAACATAAGCAACATATCTAATACATACAAATAGACACTGAGAATGAGACAAAATTAGGCAACAGAGGAATACGTTCCAAATGAAGGAACAAGATAAAAGCCCAGAAGAACTAAGAGAAGGGAAGATAAGCAATCTACCCGATAAAGAGTTCAAGGTAATGATCATAAAGATGCTGAGTGAACTCAGGCAAAGAATGAACACAGTAAAGAAGTTTAGGAGTTAGAAAACATAAAGAAGAACCAACAGTGCTGAAGAATACAATAACTGAAATAAAAAATACACGAGAAGGAATCAACAGTAGATTATACAGAGGAACAGCTCAGCAAATTAGAAGACGGTGTAGTGAAAAATCACCCAAGTGAACAGAAAAAAAGAATTTTAAAAATTGAGGATAATGTAAGAAAATTCTGGAAGAACATCAAGCATACTAACATTTGCATTATAGGGGTCCTAGAAGGAAGAGACAAAAAGGGGAGCAGAGAGTTTAGTTGAAGAAATAATAGCTGAAAACTTCCCTCAAACGGGAAAGAAAACAGACATCCAGGTCCAAGAAGCACAAAGTTCCAAACAAGATGAACCCAAAGAGATCCACACCAAGACACACTGTAACTGGGAGGGTGGGAGGGAGGGAGACGCAATCGGGAAGAGATATGGGAACATATGTATATGTATAACTGATTCACTCTGTTATAAAGCAGAAACTAACACACCATTGTAAAGCAATTATACCCCAATAAAGATGTTAAAAAAAAAAAAAGGCCAAACAAAGAAAAAGAGAAAATCTTAAAAGCAGCAAGGGGAAAGCAACTAATTACATATAAGAGAACTCTCATAAGACTCTCAGCTGACTTTTCAGCAGAAAGTCTGCAGGTAAGAAGGAAGTGATGAAAGGAAAAAACCTACAATGAAGAATACTTTAACCAGCAAGGTTATCACTCAGATTTGAAAGAGAGATCAAAACTTTTACAGAGAAGCAAAAGCAAAAATTCAGCATCACAAAACCAGCTTTACAAGAAATGTTAAAGGGACTCCTCTAAGCAGAAAAGGCCACGACTAGAAATAGAAAAATTATGAAAGGAAAAAGTCTCATTGGTAAAGGCAAATATACAGTAAAGGTAGTAAGTCAACTAATAAAGCTAGTAGGAAGGTTAAAAGACAAAAGTAGTAAAATCATTTATATTCACAATAAGTAGTTAAGGAATACACAGAAAGATGTAATATGATGTCAAAAACATTAAAATGTGTGGTGAGGGGAGTAAAAACGCAAGGCTGTTAAGATGCATTCAACTGAAGAGATCAACTTAATCATATATATATATATATATATAAAATATATATTTATATATAGTTTTATTTATAAAGCCCATGGAAACCACAAACCAAAAATCTATAATAGGTACACACACACACACACACAAGAGAAAAAAATCGAAATATAACACTAAAGATAGTCATCAAACCAGAAAGGAAGAGAACAAAAGAAGGGAGGAACAAAAGAAAACTATAAAAACAACAAGGAAACAATAAACAAAATGGCAATAAGAATACAAACTAACCAATAATTACTTTAAATGTAAATGAACTAAATGCTCCAGTCAAAAGACAGACTGGCTAAATGGATTAAAAAAACAAAACCCATAATTCTGCTGCCTATAAGAGATTCACTTCAGAGCCAAAGACACACACAGAATGAAAGTGAGGGGATGGAAAAAGGTATTCCATGCAAATGGAAACAAAAAGAAATCTGGGGTAGCAATACCTATAAAAGAAAGACTGTAACAAGAGACAAAGAAGGACATTACATAATGATAAAAGGATCAATCCAACAAGAAGATATAACAGTTGTAAATATATATGGACTCAATACAAGCACCTAACTATGTAAAGCACATGTTAACAAACAAAAAGGGAGAAATTGATAGTAACATAATAATAGTAGGGGACTTTAACATCCACTTACATCAATGGACAGATCATCCAGAAAGAAAAATCAATAAGGAAACACTGGCCTTAAACGACACTTTGGATCAGATTGGCATTTATTTTTATAAATGTCAATCTGATCTAATGTGTGTTTATACACACACACACACACACACACACACACACACAGGTATATAGATATATATAAATAAATGACAACATTCCATTCAAGAAACAGAACGCACATTATTTTCAAGTGCACATGGAACATTCTCCAGAAAAGATCACATTCTATGTGACAAAACAAGTCTCAATAAATTTAATAAGACTAAAACTTTATCAAGCATCTTTTCTGGTCACAACGCTATGAGACTAGAAATCAACTATAAGGAAAAAAACTGCAACAAACACAAACATGTGGAGACTAAGCAACATGCTGCAAAACAACAATTGGATCACTGAAGAAAGCAAAGAGGATATTTAAAAATACCTGGAGAGAAATGAAAATAAAAACACAGTGATCCAAAAATCTACGGGATGCAACAAAGGCAGTTCTAAAGAAGTTTATAGTGATACAAGCCTACCCCTGGAAACAAGAAAAATCTCAAATAAACAACCTAACCTTACACTGAAAAGAATTAGAAAAAGAGAACAAAACCCAAATTTAGTAGAAGGAAAGAATAAAGATAAGAGTAGAAATAAATGAAATAGAGAGCAAAAAAAGATAAAAAAGAAAGCTGGTTCTTTAAAAACATAAAACTGATAAATCTTTAGGGAGACTCAAAGTAGCAGGACACAAAACTGATATACAGAAATCTGTTGCGTTTCTATACGATAATATACCAGAATGAGAAATTAAGAAAATATCATTTACAACTGCATCAAAAGAATAAAATACCTGGGAATAAATCTAACCAAGGAGGTAAAACACCTGCACTTGGAAAACTATAACACTGATGAAAGAAAGTGAATATGACACAAACAAACTGAAAGATATACCATGCTCAATAAATTGAAGAATAAGTATTATTAGAATGAAAATACTACCCAAGACTATCTACACGTTCAGTGCAATCCCTATCAAGATACCAATGCCATTTTTCACAGAACTAGAATAATCCTAAAATTTGTACGGAAATACAGAAGACCCTGAATAACCAAAACAAACTTGAGAAGGAAGAACAAAGCTGAAGATATCACACCCACTGATTTCAAACTATACTACAAAGCTATAGTAATCAACACAGTATGGAACTGGCCCAGAAACAAGACACATAGATCAATGGAACAAAATAGAGAGCCCAGAAATGAACCCACACTTACATGGCAATTAATCAATGACAAAGGAGGCAATAATATACAATAAGAAAAAGACAGCCTTTTCAGTAAATGGTGCTGGGAAACTGGACAGCTACATGCAAAAGAATTAAAATGGACTACTTTCTCACACTATATACAAAAATAAACTCAAAATGAATTAAAGACTTAAGACCTGAAACCATAAAACTCCTAGAAAAACATAGGCACTGTGCACTTTGACATCAGGCAGGCAGCCTACCGAATGGGAGAAGGTATTTGCAAACAATATATGTGTTAAAGGGTAATATCCAAAATATACAAAGAACTCACACAACTCAGCATGAAAAACAAAAATAATCCAATTAAAAATGGGCAGAGAACCTGAATAGACATTTTTCCAAAGACGACATACAGGTGGCCAACAGACACATGATAAGATGCTCAACATCACTAACCAACAGGGAAATACAAATCAAAACCATGATGATATATCACCTCACCTGTCAGAATGGCTACTATCAGAAAGACAAGAAATAACAAGTGTTGGAGAGGATGTGGATAAGAGGGAACCCTCAATGCTCTGTTGCTGGGGATGTAAGTTGGTGCAGCCACTATGGAAAATGGTATGGATTACTGAAAACTGTATGGATTACCTCAAAGAATTAAAAATAGAGCTACCCCATGATCCAGCAATTCCACTTCTGGGTATTTTTCCAAAGAAAACAAAAGCACTAATTCAAAATTATATATGCACCCCTATTTTCACTGAAGCATTATTTACAATAGCCAAGATATGAAGCAACCTACGTGTCCATCAACAGGCGAATGGATAAAGATGTGGTGTAACACACACACACACACACACACACACACACACACACACACGATGGATTACTCAGCCATAAAAAAGAATGAAATCTTGCCATATGCGAAAACGTGGATGGACCTAGAAGGTATTATGATAAGTGAAATAAGTCAGACAGAGAAAGACAAATACCATACGATTTCACTTATATGTGGAATCTAAATAATAAAACAAATGAAGAAACAAAACAGGAACAGACTCATAGATACAGAGAACAAACAGGTAGTTGCCAGCAGGGAGAGGTGAAAAAAGAAATAGGTGAGGAAGCTTAAGAGGTACAAATTTCCAGTTGCAAAATAAATGTGTCACAGGGATGAAATCTACAGCATGGGGAATATAGTAAATAATGCTATGCTATCTTTGTATGGTGACAGATGGTAACTAGATTTATCATGGTGATCATTTTGCAACGTACAGAAATATTGAATCGCTATGTTGTGCACCTGGAACTAACAGTGTAGTAGGTCAGTTATACTTCCAAAAAATGCTATCCAGATATAATAGTAAATGCTGTTTCCAGTTGGCACTGTATTTCTTTAAGTACCTACCCAATTCCTTGAGCTCCTTCCCTGCTCAAGAATGAGCCACCACGAAAATGGAAGAGGATGAAAATGCAGGTAGCTCTTTGCCAAATGTACAGAAACTCAATCCTGAGAATTTCACAGGGTTCTGTGAAGATCAAAAGTGATAACAGAGCTCATTACAAAGTTAGAAAGTGTTATAAAAATGCGAAGGACTTCTCTCTCTAGTTTCAGGTTTCCTGGTAAAGTAAATAATAGGATTTACCAGAGCCAGGTTTGGAAGTGGTTGAAGTTTGCTGTTGGTCCTCTGTGCCCTGGCCTTGATGCCCTCATACTGGGACTCCCAAGGCCAGGGAAAGCCGAAACAGGGCCTCATCTGCAAGTCTTTCTCCTCTCCTCTCCTTTCCTCTCTCTCTGCTAAACCCCTAGCAATCTTCCGGTCTCTCCTAGAGTGCATACACTCAACTAAATGACAGGGAATGCTAAATAAGAAATTCAGATAAACAACTTTCGTAAAAACGATTTACCCATATGATATCTTTGACCCTTAATGGCTTACTATGCCTTCACACTGGTTAAACACTAATTTCAACAAAATCCTTCACTGACTGGCTCTTACGGTGCCATTTGGAGGCGGTGGCATTTAGAGATAGATGGCCCCTTACTCAGTCTATCCTTTCATAAGCTAAACATTTCTTGGAAACCCCTTCTGTTGAGTTTACAATGCTGCAGTTTCTCTGCTCTAGTTATTTTATTATAAGCCGGGGATCTATTACATGAGCATTCCTAGAACTCCTATAAATTTCCTTCCTCTTCCCCGACCCATGTGTGTACACCTTTAAAAATAAGAAAGCAAACAAAGCAGCTCCAATTACTAAAACCATTGCAATGTAAAATTTCATCCCTGTATATCACTTCAGGATTATAATTAAATCATTAAAATGCATTGCTAATCTGTAAATCTGGTCTCATTAGCATAAGCCTGCTCCATAATTGCTAAACACACAGTGAATGCTTGTGATTTTGACTTCTGGACTAGTAAGCCTGCGTAAATGCCACTCCCCACACGGTGGCCCAAGAGCTTCCGGACGAGCTTCCTCCAATTTTGTTCTGTATGTCAGGCCAGTGGTATTGGTTTTACTCCGTCTTTTGAATAGGTAAAAGTTTCATACAGGTCACTATCAGACCTCCAACAAGCTTTTAACCAGTTTTTTTTTTAATGTATCTAGTCTGAGATAGTCTCCGGTCAAGACAAAATGTCTTAGCCCAACTGTGAAGGGAGACAGGTTTCCCCACTGCTGGGGAAAGTAAGGCTAGGAGAGAGGGGTGCTCTCCACCTCACCTCTTGACCCTGTCTGCAGGGCTGCAGCAAGATGCCAGAGGATGAGATCTGCAGGTCTTCAAAATAGAGTCCAGAGACCCCAGCTTTCAGATTGCAGGCCAAGAAGATAGCCAAGACCCCATAGAAGAAAAGGCAACACAGACCCACTATGAAAGGTGCGGAATGAATGAGTGGATACAGAGAAAGTATGTACCTAGTAAGGCCTTATTCTTCCTCACCTCCCCTCTGCTACCTGGAAATCTTTACGAAACCTGAGTCCTTTTCAGTTCAGAAAGCTTTGCCATTTCAAGTAGGAATCCAGCCTGCCAGTGTCATTTTGTTGTGAATATTCCCCATTAGGACCTCAAAGACTTGAGGTGGACTTTGTGTCTAGACTAGACTAGATGGACTTCCTATGGCTGGTCCTCAGGAAGAGATAAATGCCCCAACTTCCTGACAGGAAGTACCCAAAAAAAGGCAGAGATGGTCTACAGAACGTGGACAAAAATCTTATGAGTCAGTCATCTTAAATCTTTTCTGGCATAAAATACTCATTTTGAATCTTGGTTGCTTTTTTTTTTACATGTATAACTTATGTGGGAATTTAGTATTGAATACCTTTTAAATTCCACAAGACGATTGAAAGTCACATGGTATAATTAAAATAGGAGGTTTTTTGTTTACTTTAATATGAAACAATGCAATTTTGTGCAGCCAGTACAGAAAGCAAAATCAGGAATGGGAGCATGGCATAACTGATCCCATGCAAAGATCAGGATTTCTGCACTGAAATGAAAATATCTAGAGCTTTGGGTAAATATAATACTTGTGATCTCAGTGGAAAGTGTTATAATTCTAAACCGGTTTTAATTTCTAGCAGACACAGAAAATCTGGAGATGTTTCAAATCTACACACAAAAAAAACGAATTAAAAAAAACTAATTGAACCTTCTGTATAAATTTAAACATGTTTTCCAGTATTTTTATATACTAGTTATATTTTCTAACATTTTCAACTGACTTTTAGAAGTTTGAGTTTATATAGCATTAAGATACTTATCCAAAATCCTCTAAGAAATGAAAATTCTACAATAGGAATATATACAATTAAATAAGGATACCGGTAATATAAAGTAAAAAATCTGAATTGTGAATCATGAATCAAAGGAGTTTGGGGCAAAACCTTCAGAACTTCTATTTACTGGTATTGGTTTTGTTTTGTTTTTTTAGTCACATGGAATTCTACTAGGTATCATCTTGATTCTCAGTAGGAAAATTAAAGATAATGTTACCTCAGTAAAACAATAGTAATTGGCCACAGAACTAGAACAATTAATCCTAAAATTCATATGGAACCATAAAAGATCCAGAACTGCCAAAGCAATCCTGAAGAAAAAGAACAAAGCAGGAGACATAACCCTCCCAGACTTCAAACAATACTACAAAGCTACAGTAATCAAAACAGTGTGGTACTGGTACAAAAATAGATACATGGATCAATGGAATAGGAAAAAGAGCCCAGAAATAAACCCACACACCTACGGTCAATTAATCTTCGACAAAGGAGGCAAGAATATACAATGGAGAAAAAACAATCTCTTCAGCAAGTGGTGTTCGGAAAGCTGGACAGCTGCATGTAAATCACTGAAGTTAAAACACACCCTTGGGCTTCCCTGGTGGCGCAGTGGTTGGGAGTCCGCCTGCCGATGCAGGGAACACGGGGGTTCAAGCCCTGGTCTGGGAAGATCCAACGTGCCACAGAGCAACTAAGCCTGTGCGCCACAACTACTGAGCCTGCACTCTAGAGCCCACGAGCCACAACTACTGAGACCACGTGCCACAACTACTGAAGCCCACGTGCCTAGAGCCTGTGCTCTGCAACAAGAGAAGCCACCACAATGAAGACTAGCCCCCCCCCCCACCGCTCACCGCAACTAGAGAAAGCCCGCGCACAGCAACGAAGACCCAACACAGTCAAAAAAAATAAGAGGATGAACATAAATTATAAAAAAAGGACAGAATTCAGTAGAGTTAAAACATACTTGAAAATATGAATTTCTAACGTTACTGGAAATTAAACAGAAGTCAGAATTGGTTTATTCAGCCAGAAATCATATACGTGAATGTTATACCATCATATATGGAACAGAACCTTGTAAACTGCATCTGAAATTTTCCATCATCTTCAGGTAGACAGGTAAGTGCACCCTCCCCTTCCTTTAATTCCTATCTCCACCAGGAAAAAAGAGTAGTAGAAACTTTCACTTAAAGAACTATCAACTGCTAAAAGTCAAGGCCTTCAAATTGAAGGCAAACAAACAATTGAATAAAACCATCAGACAAATTCTCATTTAACCACACAGAATGAGGAGCTGCGTGATTTTAGAATAAAGAAATCTGCACGTACTTAGTGGTACGCAGCTAAGAACAAAAGGAACTGTACTGAAAATCTTGAGCTTTATTCAATAGCTTTACCGTTTGTTTTAATACTGTATTGTTATTTTGGAACTCTTGTTTTCCCAGATTAAGCAAAGAAGTAATTCTATTTATTGTGTCAGGAATCAAAAATTTATGAAGGAATTCTATACCATTAGAAGAGAACTGGAAATATCAATATGAAATAAGAAAAAGCATAAGTCTTTTTTTCTGACTCTGTTCATTGAAATGACCCAAGAGCAATGAAATCCCCACAGTGCCCCCTAGTGCTCAGATTCTGGTCTCTGATACTATTTTTACACTAAAAGGAACCATGGCTCCTTGGAGAAATGAATGATTCTGTGTCTGGGGCAGAAAGGCACAAGACGAGCCTAGAAAATCTTCTTGTGCCAGAAAGCAACAAAGTTCTCAACAATTAGTGGGTGATGTGAGAAGGACACAGGAACAAATTTTAAAGAGACTCCACTGGCCAAAGCTGTGACAATTTTATATGTCAATCATACCTCAATAAAGTGATTTTTAAAAAGGAAAATAATGACTATATTTAATATATGAGAAGCCATATGTCCATAATGACTGACACAAAAAGAAAAGATAACAAATGATTATAAAAGGTTAACAGAATAGAATGCATTTCTCATTCACGAGGCATTATCGATTAATTTATTGTATCAGTGGAAAATACAGAAATTAGAATGATAAATACATCAGTTGGAGGGCATTTTCTGACTCCAGTGGAATATCAGAATGACCCATAAACTGCAGTCCCCAATTAGACAAAGCTGAGTGAATTATCTAGAACTCAATCGGTATAAATTTAAGTATTCTTAAGATTTATATGGTTCTAAGAATACCAATGAATGTGGAAAGTATTAACATCCCTCAGGATCTCATCAATTTACAAGTTTTTTAGACTGAGGAAAAATACATTAATATATCATAAGGTTTTATCAACCAGATGGAAGCTGCAGACTAATAACGTAATGTACAACACTTTACTCCAGGGGAGTGGGCTAATTTGCCGAATGCTCATAGCTTAAGGTTATAGAATCACTCACAGAACCACCACAAATAGGGTCCAAGATGCCCTTCTGGGTCATGAATGAGCATCTAGTCAGCCACCAGGGCTAAACCTCTGGTGGTAAATATCCTAACTTATCTGGTATGGTAATTCTTTCTGTGGGATGATTCAGAATGAGGTATAGAGATATTTAAGTGAAGTAACCCATTATGTTTTTATTTTTGTGTTAAGAGAGCTGTGCATATTTGATATTTTGCATATTTGTGATACAGGAAAGAATTTACTCTGTGAGAGCCTTATAAATCTAATTTGAAATGGGGTAATTAATTTGGAGTTATGATTTCAAGGTGAAATCTTCTTTTCAGTATTAACACATCTAAGACCCTTAGGTCTGTCATTTTTATAAATGTAATTTTTAAGAAACTTTTAGTTCCCAGGCGGGTTTGTCTGGTAGATCAGACAGCTAAAATCCTAAAAAGGGACATACTTGAGGCGACACAGCTGTTAATACTGCTTCCCCCTCGGACTGTCAGCCCACAACAGATGCCGCTCTGCTCTATCCCCAGGTCCTACCTGTCCCATCCACACGATGGGCCTAAGAGAAAGTCGGCTTGGACAGCAACCTGCGTCCTCTAAACCCTGACCGGAATGCTATGGCCTCTGTGTCCTTCCCCCTTGTCCTAGCCCAGCATCCCATTTAAAGCACACATGGGTGAAGTGGGGGTGGGCGGGAATAATGGAATAAATTTTAAATGTTGAAATTATACTGAGATTTTCCAATATAGCATTTTCTCAGTGTGTATGTGCTATCGTCTCTGTGCTGCTTATAATGTGGTGAAGCTGCTAGAAATGTGATATAGAACTTTCACCTACCTGCAAATTGATTTTACTGTTTCCAGGAAATGGGACACTCCCACATCTTAGCTGCATGACTTTTTTTTTTTTTAATGGATGGCACAAAGCTTTCCTCTGCACTAAGGATGAATGCTATTGCCACTGTTTTTAAAAGTGCTCCAGGAATTTCTTCTCTGTGGAATTCCCTTTAACATGAACTCAGACCTACATTTTTGTTTTATGGGATAAAATTTTCAACATGTAGTTAAAGCTGTAAAAACACACAAAAAAAATCACATTTCAAACACATTTTCTTTACCACTCTCAAAACTCCAGCAAAATAGAAGCAAAACAGGGACTTCCCTGGTGGCGCAGTGGTTAAGAATACGCCTGCCAAGGCAGGGGACAAGGGTTTGAGCCCTGGTCCGGGAAGATCCTACATGCCGTGGAGCAACTAAGCCTGTGCGCCACAACTACTGAGCCTGTGCTCTAGAGCCCGTGAGCCCCAACTACTGAAGCCCGCGTGCCACAACTACTGAGCCTGCGAGCCACAAGTACTGGAGCCCATGCACCGCAACGAAGGGTAGCCCCCACTCGCCGCAACTAGAAAAAGCCCGTGTGCAGCAACGAAGACCCAACGCAGCCAGAAATAATTTTTTTTAAACACAGAAGCAAAACAAATTGTGACATTAAGGACTAAGTACATTTTGCAGTGAAACAGGCCTTAAGTGACCTAAGGCCTTTCAAATTACGATGAACCTGTGAGCTGCAAGTCACAACTCAGCCTACACATAATTGTCCTCCAGCTAACAGCCCAGCACTTCCCCTCAAATGCCGAAGGATATACACTGCAGTCTTCTAGTCAAGGGCAAATGTCTACATTTCCTTTCAGAATGTGTGCAGGCTGCCAGACCAACACTGGAGTCCACAACAAGTTAACCATGTCAGCCAGGAAACTAGGTCTAGGCAAAGAAATATCAGAAAAGAAACCAGCTCAAACTCAGAGGTGGCAGGTACTATGAAATTCCCTAGTTCAGACTGCTGTAACAGAATACCATACCCTGGGTGACGTAAACAACAAACATTCATTTCTTACAGCTCTGGAGGCTGGGAAGTTCAAGATCAAGGCTCCAGCAGATTCAATGTCTGATGAGGACCTGCTTTCTGATTCATAAATGGCTAGCTTCTTTTTTGTTGTTGTTGTTGTACGTGGGCCTCTCACTGTTGCGGCCTCTCCCGTTGTGGAGCACAGGCTCCGGACGCGCAGGCTCAGCGGCCATGGCTCATGGGCCCTGCCGCCCCGCGGCATGTGTGATCTTCCCGGACCGGGGCACGAACCCGTGTCCCCTGCACTGGCAGGCGGACTCTCAACCACTGCGCCACAGGGAAGCCCAATTGCTATCTTCTTGCTTGTCCTCACATGGTGGAAGGAGGCAAGGGAGCTCTCTGGAGTCTCTTTAATGAAGACAGTAACCCCACTCATGGGGGCTGCACCTTCGTTACTTCATTACCTTCCAGAGAGCCAAATATATATAAAACAGATCCTTGTGGTTCGGTTTCAACATAAGAATTTTGGGGAAGACACAAACATTCAGTCCATAGCACACACACATAGCTGTGTGGACTCCAGGCCACCCAACAGAAACACATCTAACTGCAAGCCTGCCCCACCTGTGAACCAGAGCGCCAAGGACTCACGCCAGAAACCCATAAAAGAGAGCAAACCTGGGCTTCCCTGGTGGCGCAGTGGTTGGGAGTCCGCCTGCCGATGCAGGGAACACGGGTTCGTGCCCCGGTCCAGGAGGATCCCACATGCCGCAGAGCAGCTGGGCCCGTGAGCCATGGCCGCTGAGCCTGCGCGTCCAGAGCCTGTGCTCCGCAACAGGAGAGGCCGGAACAGTGAGAGGACGCATACCGCAAAAAAAAAAAAAAAAAAAAAAAAAAGAGCAAACCTAACTCCTCTGCAGAACCCAGATACAACTGAAGATCTCAGGGCCTATATGGGAACCTCTAGGCTTGCAAAGCCCATGGCATTTTTAGCCCAGAAGGGAGAAGGGAGTCATTATTGGCATCCACGAGTCACTGCGGTGAAGACCACAAAGAAGACTCAGAAATGCACGGGCGGATAACCTCAGGGGTAATTGCATAAAATGGGAAACATCTGAGCTAATTAATACCAACCGGAGTCTTAACCACATTCACCTAGCTTACCACCATAGTTTGCCATCATACACCAGGAAGAGCTTCCTTCTCTACCTCCACCTTGTCCATCTCCCCTGAATGTCTGTTATGGTGATGGTGAACAAGTGTTATACTTGGTGAAGCATATTCATAGCCAAGTTCACGTACAGGTAAAAATGTGTGGGCTCCCAATCCACAGAGGATAGAATGTGAGGAAGAAATTAGCCCCTCCATTAAAAGGCACTGTCCCATGTCAGTAATCAGAAGAGAGAAAGTGTCAGCAGAATGATCTCTAATGTTTCATTAGACAAACAATGATCCCCCTTTCAAATGGAGGTTAACAGCCCCTGTTTTAAATAGCCTTTTGGAAGTTTGCTAACTTTTTTTTTTTTGGCCACTCACGCGGAATGTGGGATCTTAGTTCCCCGACCAGGGATGGAACCTGCACCCCCTGCACTGGAAGCGCAGAGTCTTAACCCCTGGACTGCCAGGGAAGTCCCATGTCTTCTCATACCCTGCTGAATGTCACGAGGTCTCGCCATCTCCATCCAAAGGTCACAAGAACTTTCATCCCCTGCTACCAAAAGACAATTCTTGGGAAGGGCTCTTAGGTCGTACTCATATATAAGACAGCCTGTGATTTGGATGTAAGGATCAGGGGTACGGTGGGCTTCAGCCTCTCGCTAGTGAGTACTTAACTTCCTTCTTATAGTACACTTCTTACAAACGACAAAGACTTAATTAAAAATTCTGAGTCTGCACTCTTTTTTCCCACAACAGCTTAAATTAAGAAAGCTACATTTTATGCACACCTGAGTTTGGGACTGAGATCCACTGCTGCTGCGGGTGCACGCGAACGGAATTTCTGATGGTGGGAGAGTGGGGCAATTCCTACTGGCAGCTTCTGTGGGAACCAGGCTACCAATTCTAAAGTAAGGTGAGAAGGCACAGCCAAGACAGGAACCCAAGGGTGTCTTAAAACACAGGCACGCACAGAGCAAGGCATGGCACACTTGCCATGTGAGAAGGTAGAAGGGGGCTGAAAGGCTTAATTCCCTGAGCCAATGAATGCAGTGCATTTTTAGATGCTTTCCTGCAGACCTGGGAAGGGAAGGCTTGAGACTTGGGGATGCTTTGGGCACACTTTAAATATTTAACATTAATTTGGGGGGGGGGTAAAACTGATTTGCTATTAATAAGAGTCACTGATTAATTTACACCTGGGAGCCAAGGCTATTTTAGCAGCATGTTTTCTACTTCTCTTCATTCTTGCTCTCCATTTTTTCTTTTGCAAATTTCTGATCCAAATAAATTTTTAAGAGTTATCTTAAAGGGAATAAAGTTTGGTGAGTAAATCTTGTGTTGCTGTTATCCACACTGTGCTATACGTGATTAGGCGGTCAGCATTTCAGCTGACTGACTGTAAAGTGAGTTTGCTGGTGGTGGTGGTTTGTTTGGGTTTTCTTTTTCGTTCTTGCACGAGGATGTCGTCTACTTTGAAAGGAGCAGAACCAATCTGCATGTCACTAGTAATGTGAAGCCGCATATGAAAACCTGAAGAAACTAGCAATACATTTGCTGGTTTATCCCAGTCACGTTTTTAGGGCCCGGCCACATTGGCACCATGGATGAGGGGAAAATGGCCTGGGTGGGGGGAAAATGCCCTGTGGGCTTGAAGGTACTGCTCAGGAGTGGACACTCCATCTCCCAGGTTGCACTTCGGAAAAAAGTGAAGTGTTATGGCCCACTTCTGCGGTGGGAGGCCTCCAGATGCTGGAGGTGACAGTGGCATTACCATACACCCAGCGCCTCCTTCAGTCTGCATTCTGGCCCTCTCTATACTAACAGCTGTGCTCCACCAGGAGTGGAAATGGAGTCATTCGGCTCATGGGAGTGATGGGCAGGCTTGCCATGGAGCTGGTATGGAAGAGGGCAAGATATATACAGAGGAAGCAGCTTGCAGTAGGAAGACTTGTGTCCAGAGGCAAATTCATTCAGCCTAACCCATTTACTCCAGGCACAGATAACAAGTCTCATCTGTCCTCTTCACAGTGGCACTTGGGTATTTGGGTGCTCTGAGCATGGAGAGGGGCAGTAGCAGAAGCTGCTGTATACCCCCTCCCACCACTCCCCTCCTTAGTGATGACACTAAATCCCCTACCCACTCACTCCTCTCACAGCCTGGAAATGCTCTCAAGTCTCGGGGCGGGGGGCGGGAGTGGAGACAGGAAAAATCAGATCACTCCTTTGGAAAAATTAAGGAGTTTTGTACAAAGGCCAGGAGATGGGGCATTGATCCTAGGTGGTTAAATGAACTGTTAAAACAAATCAGGCATTGAGCTTATTACCTGCCTAGCCCAAGACAGAATAGCTGGGGATGGGAATTATATACATATGAAACAAAACGAGGCAGTATGCTAGAGGCCATGAGGTACGCACTTACTCTTAGTTACTTTTATGAGATGTGTAAACCCCCAAGTGAAATAAAGAGACAGTTCTAGAGAGGGAAAGGAGAGCAATTTGGACCCTTAGTTCAGTGGCCCTCAAGTAGCAATGATTCATCTCCCCGGTGACATTTGGCAATGTCTGGAGACATTTTTGGTTGTCGCAACTGGAGGATGCCACCGGCATCCAGTGAGCAGAGGCCAGTGGGCTGCAAAACAGCACACAGTGCAGAAGACAGCCCCACAAAGAATCATTTGGCACAAAACGTTAGTGCCGCAGTTGAGAAACCCTGCCCTAGAGCAGTGGTTCTCAATTTCTAGCAGGCGTCAGAATCCCCTAAAGGACTTGTTAAAACGCAGATTGCTGGGTCCCACCCGCAGTTTCCAGTTCAGTAGCTCTGAAATGGTGTCTGAGAATCTGCTTTTCTAACAAGTTCCCAGGTGATTCTGAGGCTCCTGGTGTGGAGACCATACTTTCAAGAGCCCCTGCCCTAGTTCTCCACTCTAATTACCCTTTCAACTATCCACCTGCTCGAGAATGTGCTTAGACCCACCTTAGTCCGGAGTCTTCAGATGCTATTAGTCCTCACAAAAGGAGGAAGCAAGAGGCTCCCCTTTAAGCAAAGAGACTTCCCAGAGACTTAATTAAAGTTTGGGAAAGTATCCCGGGAGGCCGGGGAGGGGGGGGTGTGTCAATAAAACTGATCCAAATAAATTCTTTGCACATACAAAATAAAACTCACATGCACAAAAAGAAATTTGATCAATAAATTAGTAAATTCAGAGTGATGAGGGAGTAATTAACAGGCCCATTTAAAGTGCGGAATACATTAAATACACAATAAGTGACTCCACCGGGAGCAGTGAAGCAGGAAACACCGATGTGTTTGAGAGGCCTGGAAGATTAGAAACATATTTCAACAAGGAGAAAAGAGGAGAGAAAAGGGAGAGAGCCCAGAATGATGAAGACGCCAAGGGGGTGTATGTATCAGAGCCTTTGGAACCTCCGATTTTGAAATCCTACAAAAAGTTTAACAAAATTGCAGCTGCACGCTTGTGCACCTCCCAGGCACAGGAAACTTAAGTAACCTGCTGCTGAGAGCTAGCAAGGCCACACCTGGCCCTGAGCAGTTACTCTATCAAGTCCCTTTATACTGGAGTAAACAAAAGGCTTATCCCAAGTCAGCTGGAGCAGAGGCAGACCTCAACGATCCAGAACAATCCCAGAATGATCTTGGATGCCCTGGCAATCTATAAGATCCCCTGCCGGAGAAACTGAGGCCAAAGCAGACTCCATCGATAGTTCAAGCCAGAGCCAAAGGCCATAATAAGGCACTTGGTTGCTGGAAGTCAAGTTCTGGGCAGTTTACTATTGAGGGCAAATACTAGGCCGTCCTACTTCAGACAGACACCCACATACTGAACATGTTCTCCCCAAGAGGTGGGGCATGAAGGAAACCAAACTGTGTGATGAATGGCAGAGCCAGAAAGGTATAAATTATTGCTAAGATGAGCCAGGATATACCTAACTTTTCAGTTAGATGTATAGCAGGGTCTTGATAAATATCAGATCCCTTGCTTTCAGGTTGATTTCGGAGTCCAGTTCCCCACTTCACCCCTAAGTGAGCCCCCCATGGGGTTTCTGTAGGCAATGGAAATTTAAGTTGGACCAGCCATGGATATGAGTCACTGTGATAATTCCTTTAGACCTGGTGGAGAACCAGACCTTGGCTAAAAACTGCATCAGCAAGAAGCAGACCTTTCTGGCTTCTCGGCCTCTTTATCATGCCCCTGGAGACCTCTATGAAACTTGAGTACTAGCTTATCTTCCTCTAAGGGAGCTCAGTCAGCCTAGCGCCATGAATTTCACTGCAGATTAGTGAAGGGCTGGGAAGTGCTGTTTGCTTTCCATGGAGCCCTGGTCCCCGGAGATCATTAAAACAGAATCTTTCCAAGCCTGGGGAACCTGACCATGGGAGGCACACAGAATTCAGCTCCAAAGACTCAATCCAGTTCTCTGAGCCTCCTTTTCCTCAGGAGTATGGGGTCCAGGCCTTAGCTTTCAGTAGAGTGGGTGGGAGGTTGCTATGATCAAAGCTGCTGCCTCTGTTTTTTAATTTCCCTCTGCCGCTTTCCATCAGGCCTTCCTCATTAGCTGGGATGAGAAGGTTTGCAGACCCAAACCGGCAGCTGAATCCCCAGGCTATGCTTTAGTTCTAGTGCTTCCTGGGCTTAGGGCATAAAAGCACCTCCCAGGGTGAGAGGATGTGCCACACATTTGGCTGACACCTGCCTATGAAGGAAGGAGGCTGAAACCACTTTCCCAGAGCAGCCCTGGAGCATTCCAGTCAGTGCCGCCTTCGGCAGCCTTTCTTCCCAGCCAGGCACCGGGACGGCTTCGCCTGGTGTGCCCTTCCAAACTGCTGCTCGAGCCTTGGCTGTCACCACAGGTGGCTTACATGGTCCTCCAAGTGTGAGGTTAAAAGGCATGAAGCCGTGAACTCCCAGACTCGAGGAGGGAGGCGGAGGCTTGTGGACACACCGACTAGGCTCTCTGGATTGCAACATCCCAGGCAGAGAAGCAGCCCACCTTTGAACACCTACACCGGGAGGAAGCTCGGCACGCCATGAGGCAGCAGCCCTTCTGCTGATGAACAGCTCTAATGGTTAAAAGGCTTGTGACCATCCCCTTCCCCACAGCCCCTTCCCCTACTCAAGCCTGAATTATGTTCATTCCAACTCCACCCGTCTGCTCAGCCCAGGCCCTCCTGGGGTGTCCTTTGGTATTTGCTCTCTACAAAGCCAACTCCTACCACCCTTCAAACCTCTTCTCCAACCCGACAGCTTCCAGGAAGTGCCTTCTTCTTTCCTGAACTCTTAGTGCACTTGTTTATGCCAACACCTAGCACTTGAAGGAATATTTGACTCTTCTCTGTTACGTTATGTTTACGTTTTGTTTCCTCACGTAGACTACAGCCTCCTCCAAGGCAGGGACTGTGATAATGATACTTCTGCATTTAGCACAAGGCCTGGTTCAGGGAGGGGCACACAGCTGAGGCTTAATTAAATGAGTGGTTTAAAGACTTCCCTGGCAGTCCAGTGGTTAAGACTCCGCACTTCCAGTGCCAGGGGTGTGGGTTCGATTCCTGGTCAGGGAACCACGATCCCACAAGCCGCGCAGCACAGCCGAAAAATAAAGTTTTTTTTTTAAAAAAGAAGTGGTTTAGAAATGTCTGGAAAGGAAGGCTACCAGTGAATGAGTGAGACGGGTAGACAGGTTAACCTAATATCCTTGCACTGCCAAGATACTGAGCACCTCTGAGGTGTAAGGTGCCCAATTCATCTTAGTGGAATAGAACCCCATTGGCAAAAGATGCCCAAGTCCTCTCTTCTTACAAACCCAAAACCCACAATCTGTTCTTCACTATGCTGTTTTTCATACACAAAATTCCAGCTAGTCACATCCCTGTGGCCCCCTGTCAGTGCAGACTTTATGAGCTAGCTGTGTCTCCAGCAGTGGGGTTGGGTTTGCCTGAGCCATCCACAATCTCACACTTGGGACACAGTATTTGTAAAAATGACAGGTGAGGCTAAAGGTGCAGCTTGGGAGAAATGCCCAAATTCAACAGCAAACCTTGTGAAGTTCTGGTGAAAAGAAAAAAAAAAAAAAAATCAGCCTAGTTTCTAAGGTCCTTCTTAAAGTAAGCAAGAAAATGAGCCCAGTGTGTAAGGGAACTGGTGTATATGGTTGGCATGATAGTGTAACAATTCCTTGAGACTTTATCAAGCTCTAAAAGCATCTGCATGTACAGAATGTGGTTCCTGAGGACATGGAGGGGCTCAGCAGGCAACTATTTGTGTACTATGAATATGCCTCGAGGCCTTTTTACACAACCTCCTCCTGGATTCCACCCCCCTTACTAGCTTCTTCTTGGTCCTCAGGCCTCAGCCTAAATGTCACCCGACTCCAAGAGGCCTATCTAGGGAAGCTCCTCCAGCAATATGCCTTACCTCTGCTTTCTTTCATAGCACTTCTCACGATCTGTAACTTTAAAAATATATTCACCCACATTTTGTCTATGTTTCCATATACTTATGTATCAACACTTGACTATAATAAGCTCCAAGCTCAATAAGATATGGCTATGTCTGTTTCACTCACTGTATCCCCACAGGGCCATGCAAAATTAGTTCTCAAAAAATTGAGATAAATGATTATGAGACAGTGTGGCAAAGCCAAAAACACAGGGCATTTCACATCAAGTGATGTGGGTGCCAGCTTTAGCTTAGCCATTTACTAGTTGCATAACGTCAGACAAACTGCCTAATTTCTGAGCCTCAGTTTCTTCATTTTTTTATATGAAATAAGATCACCTACCTCACAATACTGTTTGGAAGAAAAAAATAAAATGAATGTGAAAATAATTGGTAAAATGTACAGTCCTGTACAAATATGAATTATTATGTGAGGCACCTAAAAGAGTATCTCTGCTTTCTCTAGGACACCAACCACAGGCACCTGAAAATCAAACCAGTCACACCCTTGGTTGAATGCTATCTCAAAGACAAAATACATTGAAAACTGTTATGAACCTTTATTGCAGGCATTTGACCTCACTGTTACCTGGCAGAGAGCAGGATCCTTAAAAGGGTGGGCCCAGGATAGGTGATCTCAGGAAGAGGGGAGATGGGAGGAGAATCTTAAAACGTCTTGAAATGCTTTAAGCTCAGAAGACATTTAGAGAGTGAGTGCAGGCCAAGGAGAGGGAGTCCTGGTGGAGCCACTACGTGGAGTTGTTAGGCAGAGGGAAGACATAGAAAGGGAGGTAGAAGAGCCAGCTACAAACTTCCTCTCCTTGGCCTGTATTCATCTGAGGGACGTTTGACTTTACAGAAGCCATGTGTGTGCATTGGAGAGAGGGGAGGGAAGGCAGAAACCAGCAAACGGATGCCAAGGGAGCTGTACTTAATCATAATAACCATTAGTATTGACTTTGGTGCCATCTTAAAGGAGCCATTTGTTATAAGAACCAATAGTCAAAACCCCAAGTCAGCCAAGCTTTGTCTTAAGAGCTTTAAAAATAATGGTATTTTGCTGTCCATCTGTTTTAATTTTCCAAATTCAAATGCAATTTGAAATCAATTCAAAAATTGATTTCTTTCTTCTAAACAAAGAGACGTTAAAAGGAGAAAGAAAGGAAGAAGAAAGGACAGACAGACCCGGCTTTTCAATGAATCACGTAATAATACCCAAAAAGCAGGAACCCAAGGCAGTAATTATTCCCCTGAGAGGTATGAAAGGAAAATGGGTGAGAATTATGACCACATGAACAATATATAAAACCTCTCCAGAGCTGAGGCCAGCAAATCACTTACCTACAGCCTCAGCAATGACATAAAAGCTGGAAGAAACACAGTTAAGGTCAATTGGTTCCTGATTTTTAAGCCACCACCTCATTTTAATCAGCTCCCCATGCCATGCAGCATCTCCAGCTGGCAAACGGCTAAGTGAAGTTAAGAGTTGTTTGCTCTTTTTCAAGCAGCTTGAAAACAAAGTGGAAACAGTTGAGTGATCTTGCAGTTAAGAGTTCGGGAAAGGTCAGCTGATTATTTTCTAGCCAGGCCTTGTGAGGGTGTCTGCACCTCGGTACGGTCACAATCCAAGGTCTGGCACTCTACTTTACAGGACCTTTGTTTTGTCAACTTCCCCAACCTCCAGGGCCTGGTTCACAGTAGCCAAACTCAAATAAACAGACTGATAACCTGGAACACCAAGTTACGAACAGATGGTGGGATGGACCTAACAGCCAGAATACTTGGGCCCACTACCTGGTCTCCAGGAGAGAAACTGAACTCATTAAACAGCTCAAAAGAAGAGAAAATAAACTACATCCATTTTTACATTTACGTTCATTGCTTCATGTAACTTAATTCTTTGGGCCTGGATTTTCTGATCTGTATAAAAAAGGACAGTGTTTACCACTTAGCATTGTTTTTTTTAGGCTATCTGAAAAACATTTTGTGAACTGGAGAACATGATACAATTGGAGTGGTTACGTTCGGCAATAAGATGACAGTTTGGTGCACACAGAATCTGAAAAGGAGCTAGAGTGTTCTACAGGCAGTTTTACCCTCACTCCAGTGGAATCAAAAAAAAAAAATCCTTACTGCACTACAGAGATGGCTTTTCTAAGGGCTCAAAGCCACCACACGTAGTCTCTGTGCCTTGGACACGTGGAGAAATCTCAGTCTCTAACGCCTTTTTCAAAATTCCTTATTCGACACCCAAAGCACACACTGAAATGACTGATACTGCAGGGTCTCTGCCATGAATTCCCTCCAAGATAGATACCTTCCGGGGTGCACTGCCCTGTCTGGCATCAGACACGCCCCCACCCACGGCTGCACCTTCACTCCTCTGTCTTGAGGTTCGGCTGCAAGAAGTGGCACTGACCTACTCCAGGAAGATTTATGTTGCCTTCCATCTCGGAGGTGGGGGGTCTTTTTCTGACCTGGTCCCCGAGGTCCGGCTGTGCCCCTCTGTTGAGAACAATGAGGGGTTCCCACTCAGAGCCGGGGCAGGGGTGAAATTGGGGAGGGGCAGTGACAGCACAGAATGGATGGTTCTAGACCGCCAGAGATCCAAGCATTCCTCTGGGACAGTAAAAACCAGGCGTCATTCACTATAGAAAGAAGCAGAATGAGGGGCACAAGGGGGCCCAAAGGCAAATCTCAGAAGCCACACTGGTAAACCCAACATGGACTCCCCCCTGTCCTTGGAATCAAACCCACACTGCATATCCCCTGAGACCCCAAGTGACCCAGACTCCATCTGCTTCTCCAACGTCACCTCATATACTCACTCTCCCCCACCCCATCACTAGCTCTGTCCACACTGACCTTCTCTAGACCTGCCAACTCATTCCCAGCCTGGAGTCTGTGCACCAGCTTTTCCTCCCATCTGCGACCCTCTTTTCTATATCTTCTATATCTTTGCCTGGCCACCACTCAGGTTTCAGCCCAAATGTCACCTCCTTCTCTGATGACCTTTCTACTAACGTTTCCCAATCCCTCAGCCACTCTCTCTCCTGTTACCATGTTTTATTTTCTTCTTGACACTTACTAGACATTACTTTCTTATTGTCTGGTTCTTCCTCCACAAGAGACAGGACAGAGAACCAAAACAGGCGAAACTGAAGCATTGCAAATCAGAGCAGTTAACAAGCTGTGGGGAGAGAGAAATTCTGGAAGCCAGGGGAGGAATGCCTTGTCTTGTGCATGTGTATGAGCAGACTGCATCTATTTAAATGGGCCATGGACAAAATGTACGGGGTATCTACTGTGTAGCAGCCCCTTTGCATAGACTATTCCCTGCCTCATGTCTCCATGGGGGAGGGCCTATTGCTCCAGTGCTTAGGAGGGAACAGTATTAGAATCCCACATTTGCTCCTGTTTAAAGTGGGAAGAGCAAACATTAATTGGGCAACATTAACCAGAAGGTTTAGGGTCACTTCATTGAAAGGATAATGTGGGCCTGTCTTCTTTTCTCTCTAGCACTTTCCCAGCTTCTGGACTCCATTCTGTAAGCCCATCTGGCTGGGGACTCTCAATTGCAAAAATGTCCTCTATTCTTCTGCATCGAAACCTATATAGCTCAGCAGTCCCCAGCCTTTCTGGCACCAGAGACCGGCTTTGTGGAAGACAATTTTTCCACAGATGGGGAGCGATGGGGGAGCCGCAGATGAAGCTTCGCTCGCTCACCTCCGGCTGTGCGGCCCGGTTCCTAACAGGCCGAGGACTGGTAGCGGTCCAGGCCCTGGGGGTTGGGGACCCCTGCTATAGCTAATTTTAATTTGGAATATTCGGAAGCCCCATTCTATCTCATGCCTAAACCATCTTTAACAGAGAACCTTGTTTTTTTAGATACAGGCAGGGGAATGACAGAATGTGTGGACTTAGGTCACTGAGGTTTTTCTCTGTCACCTACTGAGTGATCTTGGATAAGCTATTTAATATTTCTGTCCCTTAATCTTCTCTATAAAATGGGAACGTTAATATCTACTTCATAGGGTTGATATAAGGAACAACGACACAAAATATCTAGCAATTAATAATTTTTTGTTATTATCACCAATAAAAGGTTGTAAAGGTACGACAGTGATCCTCATCTACTTCCTCGTGTTTGTTGTCCGTTGGTTAGAGCCAAGCAGGGTAGACAGGTAGACAGATTAGCCTCACAAATCTCCAACATGGCCTGGAAAACTGAGGGGATAAACACAAGGGGACTGAAATACTACACTGAGTAACCAAAGTTTTTGGTGGGGCTTTACCAGCACTGGTGTTTGCAGCCTTACATGTGGCTTCGTCTGGGATCCTCAGGTTTTGGTCTAGGGCCATGATTTACACCAACAAAGCTTTATTTTCGGTGTCTGGGGCCTTACAGAGATTAGCCTTATAAAAGAGCAAAGTGAGCTCCAGAGTCAGGAGAAGCACCCTGGGGCACCTGGACTGCAAAGGTGGCAGAATTCCACGTGCTTCAGAACTCCTCAGGAAATGGGCAAGGTCCTTACTGGACTCAGGAATGGCTCACCTCAAAACGAGCTACTGTGAGCATTAATTGATCTCCAGTGTGTGACAGTAGTTAATAGGTTCAGCTTTTTTGTGTGTTTAGGAGGATTCCTCCACCGTTGTATGTCTCAGCTGGGACGGCAGTCCAAGGCTTTAAACCACAACAGCAGCTAGATTCTTTGTGAGTCAAGGTGAAATAATGTGAAATTCAGGGCTTTTAAATTTTTAGTGTTGGGCATTGTTAGATAGAATTTGGGGCAGCTGACACAGTGCTGTCTCCCTTGATCCTGTCTGAAATTGCATGCAGGACCAAGGGGGAAGCCTTAAAAGGGACCAACCTTGGGTCTGTCTGGAAGGTCCATAGGCTCCCTGGAGCCTCTTTTCCCCCTCCACTCAATCTATTCGGGAGGATGAGAGCTTTTTGTTTCGTAGTGAACTGGGAGTAAGCTGTCTTTTTCCGATACGTCTGTCAAGGAGCCTAGCATCATAGGAAGCGAGGGACGGCCACTTATTGACACTGTCTCTTCCCCGTTCTTCTGCTACTTTTCCCATCTTTCTTCCAAGCCTCTGCCGCCCTCTAATTCTATAGACCTTAAACTGTGAATATTCCAAGTATTCTGACTTGTTTACTTTGCTCTGTTTCCAGCCCATGCTCAGTGGGTGCACTGCCAAAACTTCAGCTCTCTCCTCCAAGCAGATGACTCGCTCACCGGGTCCTACCTGCAAGTGTATCCCAGATTCACCCTTCACACCTCCTACATGTAGGGCTGTGCTGGTAAGGGCGGAGAATCTGGTTTCTAGCTTTTGCCAATTTCACCTCAGGCTCCACATCTCCAAAGGTAAAGATCTCTCCACAAACATGCTCTTCCAAGTTACCTTCAATTCTGTCAACGGTCCCCGTCAGAAGGAACTAGCACTTCCCAAGTTTCAGGTTTTCCCTCTAGAAGTTTCCACTAGGGTAACACACATGGCCTCGCTGCAACCCCTCGTTCCCTTATTCCTCAAGGCACGGCTTTGCTTATTGGCGAGACTGATGAAGAAACTGCTCGACTCAGTTCCTTCTGTGCCAGGGGTTGGCAAACTCTAGCCCGTGAACCAAATCCAGCCCGCCACCTGGTTCTGTAACTTAAGTTTTATGGGAACGCGACCACACTGGTTCCTTCACCTACCGTCCATGGCTGCTTTCGCACCTCAACAGCGGAGGCGAGGTGTTACCACAGAGACCAACCACAACAGCCTGCAAAGTATTAGCCGTGGGCCCTTGCCAGATCAACCCTCCTGTAACACCACTGTTATCCTGCTGCTTAAGGACTTATAATGGGTACCTACTATCTGCTAAAGCAGTGGTCCCCAACCGTTTTGGCACCAGGGACCAGTTTTGTGGAAGACTGCCCACTGCTCACCTCCTGCTGTGCGGCCCGGTTCCTAACAGGCCACCGACCACTACCAGTCCTTGGCCCAGGGGTTGGAGACCCCCGTGCTAAATAAAGCCTATTTCTGTGCAAACAAGGGAAGGGAGATTGTTTTGGGGAGGGGGGGGATTTTGTTGCTATTTCTTAGAACTTTAAATTCTCTTTGAGAACAGGGATACACTTGAGAATAGAAGGGTTTCGGTGTTGACCTTTTCTGGGTGGGGGCCAATTTGGGGCAATGCAAACATTGTTAAATCCTCTCTGGCAAGGATGTTCTAACAGAGCTGTGTATAAAAGAAGTGAGAGAGAGAAAATACCAGGCAGCTTTCTGCTGTAGTCTGGTAAATTGAATAGAAGTTAACTCCCTGTGTGGACCAATTCCAGAATCTTTAGGAGAGGGGGCACACATGAAAGAGACATTCACAGAAGCTCTAAGGGCCTCAACTCCCATCTCACTGGGCCCAGGTGGCAAGAATTAGAAAGGTAGACACATGGAGATGCAGAGGTAGGATTGGGACTCTCCACTGAGTTCTTTCATTAAACAAAAGAACAACACTCCTGGGTGACCACAGACTGGACTGTTAACCCTCCTGGGTAAACAAAGCAACAAACTGTGCTGTAGTGGTGGCTTTGCCCTATGGCCAAAGGAGAATGCAAGCCTTTCTCTCCATCTTCTCTAAGTCTACAGGCCAAGAGTCAAAATGGCCTCCAAGAACCCAACCTACCCACCATGTTAGAAGGTACAAATTTTGGTGGAGAAAAGGGATATTGGGTTGGCCAAAAAGTTCGTTTGGGTTTTATTGTATGGTGTTATGGAAAAACCAGAAGGAACTTTTTGGCCAAAGAAAACTGCTCTTTCCACTGCTTCCTTCTCTTAGAATTAAGTCTTCCTCTTGAAACATTTAACGGGAAGGGCTCTTACCACTCGTAAGGCCCAACAGGATCATGGTTGAGCCCAAGGTAAAGAAACCTAGCAAGGACAAATAAGGCTAGATCTGCTCTAGACTTTAGGAGGGAGGACCCTACTTTCTTTGGTTTTGTTTTTCTGTGCTGCATTTCGCAAGAGTGGGGATGACACAGAGCTAAAATCCAAGGTTTGGCCCTGGGGGGAAAAAATTCAAAGAGGCTACTTGGTCTGCTTCTGATCTAGGTCACAGGCTGAAGGACGAAAGTACTCCTCTCAAATATAAGGTCTGGCTTAACAAACCAGGGGAGAAGCTTACCAAGGGGTTACAAGAGCCTAGCCAGGAGTACAGCCCAAACATAAGAAGTATAGCTTTATGGTGAAGATCAAATTCTCTGGAGCCAGACTCCCTGGTTCATCCTGCAGCCCTGCTTCTTACTAGCTATGTGACCTTGGGCAAGTTTCTTAGCATCCCTGAACCTCTGTTTCCTCAACTAAAGAGGGGAGACTAGGGGCTTCCCTGGTGGCGCAGTGGTTAAGAATCCGCCTGCCAATGCAGGGGACATGGGTTTGAGCCCTGGTCCGGGAAGATCCCACATGCCACGGAGCAACTAAGCCCGTGTGCCACAACTACTGAAGCCCGAGCACCTAGGGCCTGTGCTCCGCAACAAGAGAAGCCACGGCAAAGAGAAACCAGCACACTGCAACGAAAAGTAGCTCCCGCTCGCCGCAACTAGAGGAAGCCCGCGTGCAGCAACAAAGACCCAATGCAGCCAAAAATAAATTAATAAAAAAAAAAGAGGGGAGACTAACAGTTCCAGTTTCATAAGGTTGTTCTGATATGCCTTCTCTGCTAGAGATATTCCTTGGTAGACATAGCAGGAAGAGCTACGGCCACAGGGTCTGGGAGGTTCTAACCCTAGTTACATAGAGACATGAGCACCACTGTGCTAGCCAAGTACATCTCCCTATTGCTCCCTTCTCAACTTCTTCTCAATTCTATTCTTGCTGTGTTAGTCTCCCCTGCCGAAAACGCCTTCCCCCTACTTTATCTATACCTATCCAACCCTAGCACAGTTCCACCTCCTAAAATACCAGTGTACTTACAATCAATACTAGACAATTTAACACTTAACTGTCCCTTAATCCTTTCATGATGCCTACATTAATCACTCCTAAGAATTAAGAAATTGTCACTGTTAAGATAAAAATGTCATCTAGCTCAGAGTAGGTACTCAATAAATGTATGGGCACTGTGGGAAAGGATTCGGAAAGTATACAAACATGTCTCAGCAGGAGGTCATTATCAGTCATTAGTAAGACAGACTGGGCCTTACAACTTGGTGATCTGTAGCGCATGGGCTCCGGTGTCAGACAACCTAGATTCAAATCCCAGCTCTACTGCTGGCTAGCTGTGGGATCTTAGACAAGTCACTTAACCTCTCTGGGACTTGATTTCTTCATCTGAATAATGGCTAGAATAAGAACAATCAACCTCATAGCGTTGTTGGTGGATTTAATGAACTCTCATAAAGCATTCAGCAGAATGCCTGTTAGTGTTGGGTTACATTGTGTTAGTTGTTAACGCTACTGTAAATTGCTTTATCAGATTAAGTGAACAAGGCCTCCTAGAAATGAAACACAAAGCCTACATATTCTGATAGAAAGAACTACAAAAGAAGGGTCAAAGCGTAGGGTCAGGCATGGAAAGGGCTAGCCCCAGGGAGGAGCTGTACAGAGGGGCCCTGGGGGCCTATGAGACACCACACTATGAAAGAGGACCCCTAAGTCTGGAACACAGCAACACAAACTTCTCTCAGCTTCACACCTTTGTCTTAGGCTGGTTTTCATAGTGACTAGAGTACACTAGCCTGGCCCAAGTTGTGCTCTAAGAAAGAAAAGGGCTAACATTGCATTTTTGAAAGACTCCCGTTTGGTTTATTAAGTAATTAACTTCCTGATGCACAGAGGACAAAGCACTGAGGGGACCTCTGAAGCCAATTAAAGCCCAAATGGCTGGATTGCTGCAAAGAATTAGGTTCACGGGGGAAAAGCCCTCCCTTTCTGAGGCTACCTCCCACCAATCCACTAATTAGACTGGGGAGAGAGAGAGCGGATGGCGGGGAAGCAAGGAAATGGCAACCTGAAAGGGGGGGGGGGGGGGTCTAGGAGCCGAAAGGAAATTAGGGAAAGCTCAGGCTACCCCGCAGTGAGTGTGAAGCAGAAGCAAGGCAAGCACAAAGCACCACATCTGGCCCTCTTCTGGACTGGGAGCACCGACCCCCTACAGAGGCCCAGAGCCAACTTGTAATGGTCAATAATGTGGGTGATGCACAGCTACTTTGGAACCCCAGGCTGGCCTCTGGGTCTCAGAATATTTCCAAGAGGCCCAGGTCATTCGCGCTCAGAGTCATTCTAACGTCAAGATGAATCAAGCAGAGCACAGAAGATAAAGCTCTCCAAAATGAGCAGGCTGGGCTTGTAATAAACCAGAATTTTATATATATATATATATATATATATATATATATATATATATGTGTGTGTATATATATATATATATATAAATTTATTTATTTTTGGCTGCGCTGGGTCTTCGTTGCTGTGCATGGGCTTTCTCTAGTTGCGTCAAACGGGCTACTCTTCGTTGCGGCGCGCAGGCTCCTCATCGTGGTGGCTTTTCTTGTTGTGGTTGTGGAGCATGGGCTTTAGTGTGTAGGCTCAGTAGTTGTGGCACATGGGCTTAGTTGCTCTGCGGCATGTGGGATCTTCCTGGACCAGGGCTCGAACCCGTGTCGCCTGCATTGGCGGGCAGATTCTTAACCACTGTGCCACCAGGGAAGTCCCTAAACCAGAATTTTATTCCCTTTCCATATTAGTTGAAATTGTATTTTAGGTACACATTGTTCTTCCCCACCAAGCTGAAAGGTCGAATTGTGGAACCATCCCTGATGTATTTCTCTATTCCCTACTAGGGCCTAGCACGGTGCCTGTCTGTGCAAAGTAAGTGCTCAAGAGATATAAACATATTTCAATTCAATAAACATAAAAAATGGCTAAGGATAGGAGAAGAACAGAACTAGGAAAAACAGTTTCTGGTCATCTGCAGCAATATTCCTTCTCTTTGTGGATTTTCTGCTTAATTACCTTGACTAAAGTGTCTGGGCACACCAAGAACTATTTAGCAAGATGTGTGACAAATTATACAAGAAATACAATGCCTTGGGATCTAGATTTCATTATGTTTGCCCATAGCCAACAATGGACTAACTTCGTAAAAAGTGTCCTCTAAAAAAAGAAAAAGGAAAAGATATACAAATTTTTAACTTCTTTTTAATCATGAGATTCAGCTCTAGGTGCTATGTAACTTGAGGCAGTGTTGTACAGTAGAAAGAGCACAGACTTTGAAGTGTATGACCTTGAACAAGTTACTTAACCTGAGCTTCTGTTTCCTATCTGTAAAATGGCAGGTTATTAACAGACCCTGCACCTCATAGGATTTTGATTGACTGATTGATTTTGGCTGTGTTGGGTCTTCCTTGCTGCGTGGGCTTCCTCTACTTCCGGCGAGTGGGGGCTACTCTTCGTTGCGGTGCGTGGGCTTCTCATTGTGGTGGCTTCTCATCGTGGAGCATGGGCTCTAGAGCACGCGGGTTTTAGTAGTTGTGGCACGCAGGCTCGGTAGTTGTGGCGCATGGGCTTAGTTGATCCGTGGCATGTGGGATCTTCCTGGACCAGGGCTTGAAGCCATGTCCCCTGCACTGGCAGGCGGATTCTTAACCACTGCACCACCAGGGAAGTGCCCCTCCTACGATTTTGAGGTTTAATCCAGTTAACACTTCTAATACACTTAGAAAATGCCTGACAATAGTAAGCACTTAGTAAATTTTAGGAACTATTTGTATGAGGATTAAGTGAAGTTAAATGAGATGAAGCATGTAGAACAAGGGTCACAGCTTGTACCTACTTAGGACTCAAACATGTTTGGGTACATCTGGTACAATCTGTAAAGAACCCTAAAGAAAGCTATTTCTGCCTAAGGTGAGGAAGCTCCTGGAGAAGAACTATAGTACAGGAAGGAATAAGACACATTGACCTTGATCAGGAAATAGAGCAGGAGGGGTAAAATAGCTTAGTCATCAGGATCCTTAGTACAGTGTGATGTCTGCCACTTGGATCTGTTTCCTAGCCCAATCCCACATGTCTAATGTCTGAATAGGGAGGAATTAAATAAGTAAGGATGTTAAAGAGTATTACTAAAAGGTGTAAGGGAAGGAAAAGTGTTGAGCTAAGTCAGCTTTGGAGGTGAGCTAAGTACCTCTGGAGGTGAGTGGAGATTGTAAGACTAAAGACAAAAGGAAACATACATAAGCATACTCTGAGAAAGTTGCTTCCCACAGGGCTATAGGTTAACAATTCTGATACCACTATACTTGTGAACTAGAAGTGAACAATTCAGTAAATGGATGGCAGAGGATGGGAGCCAGGTTTCTTGCTGTTGGACTGGGAGGTTACAGACAATCAAGGGAAGAGGCTAGAATGATCCATGTGGTAAGAGTTGAAGACATCAGTTTGAACTCACACTTAGCTTAATATAGATTATGGTTATATACAGAAATATTTATAGATATATGTCTTATTAACTCATGTATGTACACATATCTCCTTACTCTGTCAGGTAAGAGGGCCTAGAAGCACTGTCACCTCAATAGCAACAAGTACACTTAGCACCCAGATCTTGGTTTCTAATACCATTCTCCAAGAAAAGAAACCAGGGCTCCTTGAAGAAATGACTGACTCTATGAATGGGACAAGAAATTAAGAAACTACCAAGAAATTCAAGAATCGCTTTGAAAAAAAATCTCTGTGTGTGTGTGTGTGTGTGTGTGTGTGTATCTGAATCGCTTTGCTGTACACCTGAAACTAACATAGCATTGTAAATAACTATACTCCAATTAAAAAAAAAAGAATGAGTGTGGGATCTGGGGTGAGAAAGGCTTGCATTCACATCACTAACTCAATTCATCTCCAACCACCTGTGTGACTTTGGGCATCTGCCTCCTTGTGGTGTTATTGAGATGTTTATACAGACCAATACAACTTAAGTACTTACCACAGTGCATGGCACTGGTAATACACACTCAGTGAGCATTCACTACTGTTGCTATGATTATGAACAACACTGAACAACAATCTGTTGCAGTGGGGCCTCTCTTTTTTTAATTTTATTTTATTATTTGGCGAGGGGGAGGGGAGGGGGAGGGAGGGATACTGATGAGGGTATATCAAAAGGGACAAAGAGATGCAGGAGTCAAATGAAAGAGTTTCCAATGGCCAAAGTGAGAACTGTTTAAGCAAGAAGTTAATAAAGTAGTAGAACAGTCTATACTCATTAATCATGGTAGTTATGTTCTATGAAGTCTCCACAAACACTGAATTGGTGAATACTGAACCATTACTCCTAGGGGAAATACAGGCTTAGGTTCCTGCAAGCCTCTGGTCACAGCGTTTTCTTTATCTGACCGATAACATAACCTCGTTTTATGTGGGTTTGTTTAAAGACAACTTATTTAATATATATTGTTGAGTCATTAACATTAAACTCATGGCCTATAATTCACACCTGAACAAAGCTTATCTAATGTATGTATGTTCTCTCCATCACAGCCTTATTGTACTTAGGAACACACTAGAGAGTACTTCAGCACTAAGCTTGGAAGGCATTTTAAACACTAAGTTAACAACAACAACAGCAACAAAAAAAGAAACAAAGCTAGGGAAAGTGTGACACTAAATAGACCGTAAAAAGGATACTTTGTTTACCATATGAGAGGTAAAATAAGAAGGCAGAGCATCGCCTCGTTCAACCTCAGCTGGAGACACGCATGTCAGGCTACTCAAGTTTTTTGTTGCTCTGCATGTCTGCAAGTGAACATAAATGTGCCAGAAGTATTGCTTTGGGAGTTACACATAAATTTTAGCAAGCAGGCAAATTCAAAACTGCAGAGCCCATGAATACTGAGGACTATACTAGGTTGTAACCCAAAGTTTAAAATAAATATCCATGAGTCCACACTAACATAAATAATTATATAAATAAACAAATGAGGGAGGACAAGACAAGTCTCCTGTGGAGGAGATTCCAAATAATTTATGTTGATACGCTGCCCTCACGCTACTCCCCGCTCCTTAAACGTTGGCTGTGCATAGCGACTTCCTTCCAAAGGGTAGGATACAGAAAGGTGTTTAGAAAAAGAGAAACTTTATGGTGGAGAAACCTGACAAACACCACCTCAGCCAGGTGATCAAGTTCAATGTCAACTACGATAAGTCATGTTGACAGCAGGTACCGTTGTATGTGATGAGAATGGCACTTTACCTCTGTGGTCTTCAAAAAACTACAAACCCAAGTCTACACGTGAGATACATTAGACAAATCTCAATTGAGGGATATTCCACAAAAAGCCTGACCAGTAGCACTCCTCTGAACTGTCAAGGTCATCATAAACAAGTAAAGCCTTAGAAACTGTCACAGCCAAGAAGAATCCAAAGAGATATGACTATTAAATGTAACACGGTATCCTGGATGGAATCCTTTAACAGAAAAGGAACATTAGGAAAAAGAGAGGAAATCTGAATAAAGTATATAGTTTAGTTAATAACAATGCATTAATATTGATTCATTAATTGTGAAAAATGTACCACAATAATGTAAGATATTAACAATAGGGGAAACTCCGTGTACTGTCGTCTCAACTTTCCTGTAAATTTTAAAACTATTCTGAAATTTTAAAAAAGTTGTAAGGTTATCAGCAGTCCTCAAGACCCCTTACAAAAAAAGTAATACAAATGAGAGAGGCACATTGTCCCCTACTTTGGGACAAACTATTCAGGTGCTCTGGCACCATGAACACTTCTGTGCTCTGTTGTCAGTGCCCAGAAGAAGAGCAAACAGGGTCAGGAGAAGCCATGACAGTTCAGGAGAATAGTGGCAGCAAGAAACAGCAGAGCCTTAATGAGAGATAGTAAGAACAGGTAGATACCCAGTTAACATCCAGCAAAGCAACAACAGCACACGGCAAGAGCAGACTTGTTCATAATCATATGAGAGATGACCACTAGGGACTGCCCAAAGGATTTAAGGGACACTAACAGGGGACTGGCACCCTGCCAGAAGCAGGCAGCACAAGAGCCAGTGGTATTGAATTATATACTGTTATTGTTAAGACTGTTGAGGGAATTCCCTGGTGGTCCAGTGGTTGGGAATCCACATTCCCATTGCAGGGGTCGCTGGTTCGATCCCTGGTGGGGGAACTAAGATCCCGCATGCCTCACGGCATGGCCACCAAAAAAAAAAAAGACTTTGAGAAGTGATACATGCAGTGTACAGCCCATGTGTCTATGCTGGAGTTGGCCTGCCGCAGCTTGCAAGAGCCAATTATTAAAATGTTCAGATATTTTGCGAGCCAGTTATTAAATACAGCCATTATTCAAAATTCAATGACGCATATCTTCAATAAACAAATTATATTAAAACTAAAGGTAATACTCCAAACCCATTTCCTAATTCTTGTACTCCATCTTACTATTATCCATGCCGTCAAGGTTATTTGTGTCTATAATACCTGTGTGGTGGAAATACCCTATAATAGCGTGCTCCTGCCCATCTCTTCCGACTCCTTGTTCAGTTATTTTATAACTATAGCTTCACGAGTCAGTCCAGTTTGTCCCCAGTTGTTGTGGGGAGTGCTTACAACATGGGAATTTGAAAATGCTAGAAATCGACTTGATTTATCACATTGTTCACTGTCTAGACTTTTAAAAAGTGATGGCAATAGTGTTAATAACAGCATTTTGTGTTGGATCTGTAGCTATTACACTGTGCCTAACACAAAGTGGAAGGACATTTTCTTCCAGTATTTGAAAACTGTCATCCAACTCAACAAGAGGGTTTCTTACATCACATAAATAATTGAAGTCCTGCCCTGCATCTCTGTCGCTTCACTTTCATCTTCCTTATTAACAGATTTGAAAATATCAACCAACACTATGTCTGGACTACATTTGTTCAATCACAACCATAGGTTGGATATGATACAATTCTGCAGGAAGAAAGCATTCTGTGAGAATAAACTGGCTACATGAAACTCAAAATAAGGAGTAATATATATTTATTTTTATACGGTGTGCTACCCATCCTTTGTATCAGTAAAATGTAGGAAAACACCTACACACCCATTTTATTTTTCTAGAGTCTGCTGTTAAAGCTTTACCAGCACAACACAGGCTCCTGAGCCTTTACTCTGACTATACACATAAATATATCTACCGATAGTCACTACAGTCCTAGTCTCTGTTTCCAACCTGGGAAAACAGATATGAAAGAAGGAACTGTGTGACGCATCTGGGCAGAGGCTGAAGAATGAGCAGGGAGACATTTCAGAGATACCTCTGAATACTGAAGGAATTAGGACCAAACCTCGCACGTGTTAAGCGGTTCTGGCCACCTGGACCAGTTGCAAGCAATCACAGCTCTTTTCATTCACCCCGTCTTCCAAGCTAGAGAAAACCCAATTAATATGCAGAAGTTTCTACGGGCAGCAGAAATTGCTATATTAAAAGAGGGGGAAGACTTTTTCAGATGGATGTTGGGAGGGCATGGGAAAAAGTTGAAATACAAGAGTGAATAATGTAGTACTTGTGTATATGTTGTTAATGCTGCTCCCTGTGGGCTTTACCATAGCTAGCGGAGAGACAAGTCCATCATAAAAGGTGGCTCAGGGGACCTACCATCAGCCTACCTGAAACTTGACTTTGAGAGGCTCTTGTCAATTCACAGAGACTATTCCAGAACCACAAAGCCCCAGTCTTTCCTGCTGCTTTGGCCCTACTTACTACTAAAAGTTAGCAGCCAGCATCCATCCTTGATACAGTCTTGATACCATAATATATATATACGTCTGCAAGAAATATTTTCCTTTTTCGCCTTGTCTTTGAGTATGATAAGGAGCTTTATACTTTAGTTTTGGTACTGTAGCTATTGCAAGTGGATTGTATAGGGAAATGGAGAGAGAGAAGGTCAAGAGCATAGTCACGTCAGAGTTCAAGGAGATAGGACGCTGGAGCCAGCACAGTTTCACAAGAGCCAGTTACGCACATCTCCTCCCAAGACTACATTCAGTGACTACGAGTTGGTAGTTTAAGTCCACCCTGATGGGAATATTTACACACAGAAATCAGCAAACATTACACATCAGGGCTTTTCCCCCTAGAGATCCAGTTTATTAGCACATCACAAACTCAAAGGGACCTTAGTCATCATCAAAGGTAATCCCCTGGAAAATACTAAAGAGGATTGGGACACTGGAAAAAGGAGGGGGCAAAGCCAAAAGGAGTAAATTTGTGAGGGAAAGGATTGTTGAAGAAACCCTGCCCTCTGACCATCCCCTAGGTCTTGGCTCTTGTTCCCTTTCCTCAGTCCTGCACTAGATAGTGTGTGTGGGAAGGGCCAAGATAGCAGTTGCCATGAATATTCCAAGTGGAGAGCCACTCAGAGCTCAGCCTACTTCCTCTGCCTTTCGTGTCAGACCCCTGAGGGCAAAGGGGTCATAGATGCCCACCTGGTCGCCAGGAAAGCAGAACTCCAGTACAGCTCAACACAATGGTCCCTAGTTACAGATTAGCTGCACATAATTCCCCAGCTGCTCAAATTGCTAGGCTGGACTCAAGTGGCAATTCCCCAAAAAGAGAGGAATTAAATGACCGTGTTTCTCCACTCCCACCTCCTTGGACCCTCTCATTTTCCCTGGGCCCTTCAAATGTGCACTCCACAGGGGCACACAGCACTCCCGAAAAGCTCCTTCCTTGCCCCTGTCCCTCCTATTTAGTTGTTAGATTCTGCAACTGCTCAGGAAAGAAGCTGTTAATGTTGTATTGTCATCATCTAGCACTCACTGCGTGCTCTGCATTCACCAATCAGGCCTGGCTCAGCACACTTACTGAAATTTTCCTTTTTAGGCAAACCTTCCAACCACAAATATTCAGAGTGTCTACCATGTGCCAGTGATATGTAGATGTATTTATCTAAAATGATATATGGATAAATAAGGCATGGACTTTGCCCCGTCAGAGTTTACAACTAAACAAAGAAGACATACATATGTTACTCTAGTACAGGATAAAATGAAATTTAGCGCTGATGGAGGCAGAGGCCCAGAGATATGTAAGTCCCTGGCATCTGGAAAGATGAAGGCCAAAGGGAGTTAAAATGAAAAAGATTAGCTGATGTTTACTTAGCATGTGCCAGATTCCATGATAAGTTCTTCACATAAATCACCTCACTTAATCCTCACAACCACCAAGTGTTCGCGGTGAATTTAAGGTTCTTTCTTCGTTGCGAAAGAATTCGGAGACAAAGTGATAGGTAAGAAGTGGATTTATTTAGAGAGAAACACACTCCACAGACAGTGTGTGGGCCATCTAAGATGGCGAGAGGCCTCGAAATATTGAGTGGTTAATTTTTATGGGCTGGTAATTTCATAGGCTAATGAGCAGGAGGATTATTCCAATTATTTTGAGGAAGGGGGGGATTTCCAGGAATTGGGCCACTGCCCACTTTTTGGCCTTTTATGGTTAGCCTCAGAACTCTCATGGCACTGGTGGGTGTGTCATTTAGTATGCTAATGTATTACAATGAGTGTATAATGAGGCTCAAAGTCTACTAGAAGTCAAATCTTCCACCATCTTGGACCTAGTTGGTTCTCACTAGTTTTCATCATGTACTGTCTATGTCATTCTTCTAAAGGTTGTGCCCTGCCCCCTTCCCTCCTGTTTCACAAGTAAGATAGGTAGCATCATCCTCACTGTCCAGTTGGAAAAAAAAATCAAGGAGTAAAGAGATTAAATAATTCACCCAAAATCATGCACCTAGTTAAATGTTGGAATAGGGGTCTGCTGTAGACTAAATGTTTACATCTCCCCCAAAATACCTATGTTGAAATCCTAGCCCCCAAAGTATTAGAAGGTCGGGCATTTGGGAGGTGATTAGGTCACAAGGGAGGAACCCTCATGAATGAGATTAGTGTCCTTGTAAAAGAGACCTCAATCAACTCTCTTGCCCCTTCTGCCATGTGAGAATACAAGTCATGGTCTGCAAGCCAGAAGTGGGCCTTCACCAGAACCCAACCATGCTGGCACCCTGATCTTAGGCTTCCCAGCCTCCAGAACTATAAGCAATGTATCTCTGCTGTTTCTAAGCCACCCAGTCTATGGTATTTTGTTATAGCAGCCTAAACAGACTAAGACATGGTCTATCCCAGGTCTTTCTGATTCCAGAACTCCAGGCAGACTTCTAGGAAAGATAAAATGAGGTATCATACTCTTTTATAAAATGATCTCCACATTCTTTAAGGGCTAGTAACAGAATTCATTCATTCTCTCAACATGTCCCAAGCACTGTTCTATAGGAGTTTAAAAAAAAAAGACAAAATTCCCCGCCTTTGTGGAAGTTTTAATACAATGAAAGATAAGCCCTCTTAGGGAGAAAATTGCATGTATTGGAACAAATACCTTAATAAAGTGCTTGGAGCAATGGAGAAGGCGACAAAGCCCATTTGATAAAGATCACCGCCGACTCGCCTGTAGTGAGACTGCACACCAGAGAAAGAAACCATGGCATAACCTCACCAAACAAAGGAAGGGACAGCATTATTTTGCATCAGGCAGGCAGGCAGGCAGGGTGTGGGGGAGAAGGGTGTAGGTACAATGTAAATGAAGCCATGGTTTGATGGTTTCAAAATAGAGCAGGGCTGTGCATATAAAGGGGTGAACCTTAGCCCTGAGCTGAGAACTGGACCCAGGGTCCTGTCTCCTTGGAAACTACAGAAGAAAGATAAATGTGGAATGGTGTGCCCTAAAATCCTCTAATCTGAAGCTCTGCAACTGGACTGGAAATCAAGGCTGTTTCCAGGCAAGAAGGGGATATTCCATTATTACTGGTACGATTTCAAACAGCAAAGTTCTGACAGCCTAAGATTTTAAGATTTTTCAGCCCTAGATACTTCTATTAATTAACAAGAAGAATTTGATTTTATTAGGTTCACAAAGATGACCTGAGTGTTAACTGGCAACAGGGCCACAGAGGAGTGAGGCGGCTGCTCAGTCAGTGTAGAGGAGAAATTTAGAACTTCAGTATTGTCAGGACAACATGGGAGGAAGAGAGGCGAGGAGCTGAGATGAAAGCGTAACAGGGAGAATGAGACGGAGCAAGTCTGTGGGAGTGGGTGATGGTGTGATCCTGCCCATATACATGCTGGGGAAAGTCTACTGACTGCGGGCAGAAAGAGGCAGGGCCTGAGAGGGAGAGAGGTGGGCCCTATGTTTCATACCAAGTAAAGATAGTGTGGGACAGGGACAGCATGAGTGACCAGGAAGCATATGAGGCTCCCACGAAGTTCTCCAAAATCACTGGGATGTGTCTGAACTTCAACAGGCCATGAAGTAATTTCACAACTTAGATCATAAGGGCAGGCCAGGCTGATGTAAAACATATAGGCCTCAAGGCAATTCAAAGACGTGTTACTTCAACCTAACAAGGCATAAATTTAGAGAACACATTCCCTCAAGAATGTAGCCACCTGGATTCAATCTCCACCTCTATCAGTCAACACCTGACAAACTCAGAAATAAGCCAGGAAGATTCAAAAGGGCCAAGAAGCAAGCAGTTGAGACAAGCAACGTATGAAGAATTTTAAGAAAGCCAAGCTGGTTAAGACAGCACTATTTCCATGAGATGCTTCCTCAAGAAGCAGGAGGTTCCATGGGGTTCTTGTGGCCTTGCTCTAAAGGTAAAGGCAGGACAGTTTGTTGCTTGTGGTAATGGCAGTCAGGTGTCTACAGTTGTGTTATGCCAGGAGAAGGAGCTAAGTGAGTGCTGTGAGACAAAGATCATCGTAAACCTGACTGTTGAAAATAAAATCTTAACGTCTCGGCATCTTAAGCATATACAACCTAATCAATACTGGCCAAGCCATTAAGAGTCACCAAGTGGGGGCTTCCCTGGTGGTCCAGTGGTAAAGAATCTGCCTTCTAATGCAGGGGACGCGGGTTTAATCCCTGGTTGGGGAACTAAGATCTCACATGCTGCAGGGCAACTAAGCCTACGTGCCACAACTATTGAGCCCGTGTGCCACAACTACTGAGCCAGCATACCATAACTACTGAGCCAGCGTGCCACAAACTACAGAGCCCACGCGCTCTGGAGCCCGCACGCCACAACTAGAGAGAAAACTCGCATGCCGCAACTAGAGAGAAGCCCAGGTGCCACAATGAAAGACCCCGCATGCCACAACGAAGATCCTGCATGCCGCAACGAAAACCCGACACAGCCAAAAATAAAAAATATATAAATTTTAAAAAAACAATAACATTATATATTTTTTAAATAACATTATATATTTTTTAAAAAGTCATCAAGTGAATCAAGAGTTGTGGTCCTGAGCAGGGAACCACACAAATGGGCTGGAGATAGACTTCAAGACTTATTGAGACAAATCTGTCCTTCAGGGATATTTTGTCCCTCATAGTAACTTGAAAATTTTCTTTAACTTTCAAACATTTAAAAAAATAGAAGTATCACATTAGGAAAAAAAATAATCATATACCTGCTCTTGAAGATCTAACAAGATTTGGCCCACGTTCCCATGTGGTAAAAGGAGGCTGGAGTGGATGGGAAGTGTATCCTCTGCTTCCCTGAAGTCCCTACCGCTACAGAATGCCTCATACTCAGCCAGTTTTGCTTATTTATACCACCTGGCAGACTCCTGGAGGAGTTTGTAACTCCTGAAGTACCAAAGTTCATAGTATCAATATTTTGCTTAAAAAAAAGTGAACACGCCCCATCTGTTTACTCACATACTCCACACTGCTTTGGGGGGCCTTTTTCCAGAATACTGTGCCTTGTAGGGCTGTTTTTTCCTGGACTGTGTGAAGGGACTCACTTCCCCTCACCCCAGGTACCCTGCTTTGTTCACTGCATGGTCAGCTTGGGGTTTTCTGTTTGGTTACCAGCATTTGTGAAGGACAGTGTGACCTCTGGGGTAGGAGGACACTTGAAGAAAGCCGTTAGGAAATCAATCCTAAAGTGATTTATTTCCAAGCAGTAGATAGCAAGGAGGCAGTGTATATTTATCATTTGGACAAGGCCTTAATAAAGATAAATTCAGAGTTTGAGTTCCCCTAAGGAAGTGGCTTTGACTTCCGACATATGCCAAAATGCACATCACACCTAATTAGGTGGTGTTCGAATATGCCTTGCAAGTGGCTACAGTTAGGAAGTGGAGAGGAATGATGTGTTTGTCTGCACTGAGATGTGCCACTGATGGTCTGAAAATTCCTGGGGCTTTGAGACCAATGTCAAGAGTTAAATCCAAGGATATCCCCAAAGCCAATAATGAATGTGTGCTTGTTATAAAAATCTAGTCAAGACTTTGTTTAGCTGCAGCATAGAGGGCAAATGAACAGACTGACAGTTACATTCATGTGATGAATAAAATCATGCATGATTGCTGGATTTCATTTTTATTGTCTCCTGTGTGCAGGTGGAGGATCTCTGCATTTACCAAAAACAAAGGGGGTGGGAGAGTTTAAAGAGTGGACTGTGTACTCCAAATGATCTCAGAAAAACTGGTATTTCGGTTCTCTGCCATGAGAATCAGGACCTGAAGGACTTGGATAAGACCAGCCAGGCCTCTAGGGCACAAGATTTCAGGAGGCGCTCACTCTCAGGGTCCAGCAAGAAGAGGGTTATACTTGTCAAGGGGGCACCTCCTTACATTTTGCTCCCTAGGGACCTAACTTGGCTCGCCCTAGTCCCAAACCTGTTAGGAACTTTTTTTCTTAAGTTGTGATGCTGTAAGATCTCACCAAGGAAGTGGGAAGGCCAAAAAATGTACAACAGTTACAAAATCATGTACAATAATGTGTACCTGCAGGTGACAAGTGAGGACCCCACGCTGATGTTCTGTGCTGTGATTGGTGCCTTAGTCAACTGTACCAGTGGGGCTAACAGTGACTAAGACTCATTTCTTCAACTAGGCTAAGAATCTCTAAGATCTTGGCAACATGATTCATTTGCTCGTGAGATCCTTTTTCATACGGAGTCCCAAAGGGAAACTTCAGCCCTGTCTCATGTAGGACAATTTCCAAGTAGAAAATAGTTCCAGGTAGGGGTTTCATCCTGCCGGCAAGAGAAGAGAGACGGGAGACCTCAGGTCTTATTTTGCTTCCTGTGGCTCAAGTTAGATTACAAGTATCCTCGGCTTTAAAACCCCAGCCTACTTCATGCCCTCTCCCTTCTCCTACTCCCAGCCGAGGCCCAGAACGTGACTGCATATGTCAGGACTGAGAAAAAGAACAGGCTAACATGGTGCCAAGCTGAGAAGAGTCATCCTTATCCAGCCTTAATTGGAACCCAATTTGAGACTTTCCAAACGGAAGATCATTGAGTGCTTCCAGGTGGAAAAAACCGCCACCTCTTCAAAATTTATCAAACTGGCTCATGAGGCTCTGTGGGCACTCCCCCAAAAACAAACAAAGAAACAAAAAACAGCCACTCTTGCTGAACAGAGAGGCTCTCTGGAAATGAATTCCAAACACAGGGATTAGCATTTCCTTTCAAATGGTCACAGCACACGGAGGGGAAAGGTCCTTCATAAGATGCGGTTTCCATTTGCTAAATTCCACTTAGCTCAGCTTTCTGGCGGCTTCTCCCTCAGTTTGGCTGGGCCACGTGGGAGCCGGGCTTCCAACAGAGCATTTCCAAACAAGAGACTGCACTAAGCACAGTCCAGAACTTGGCACAAGCTGTGATGACTTTCGAAAGTTTATGCTCAACATTCTGAATTAGTTGACAGTGCTCAATTATTCAAATATTGATACTTATTAAGTACCTCTAAATGTACAAGACCCTATTCTTGGTGCTGGAGGGAGGCAGGGTGAGAAAGATGCCAATGAGATCCCAAGTCTGCTGAGAGTTAACTGTCTAGTAAGGAGGTTAAGATATGCACAGGAATAGCTAGTATGAAGCAGGAAAAGTTACAAAGTTGTGTTAGTTTCAAGTGTATAGCAAAATGATTCAGTTATATCTATTCTTTCAGATTCTTTTCCATTATAGATTATTACAAGATATTGAGTAGAGTTCCCTGTGCTATACAGTAGGTACTTGTTTACCTATTTTATATATAGCAGTGTGTATCTGTTAATCCCAAGACTCTAGTTTAACAAGAGCCACAGGGGATTCTGATACACTTGACAGGGAAGCCCTAGGCTAGAATTGTTCAGAGGAAGGAGAAATGGTTTTCAGCTGAGGGGCGCAGGAAACACCTGAAGGAGACAGCATGAGTCAGATTTCAACAATGTGACAAACTGCTAGTTGGCTGCCAAAATTTGCCCTCCGTTTCAGCCTAGCCTCTCTCAGGTATGTGCGAGCATGTGGCTAATTTATTTCTGATGGAATGTGAGAAGTGGCATGTGCCACTTCCAGGCCTCGACCTTGAAAGAGTGGACCTGTCTTATTCCCTCTTTCCTCTTCTTCCAGCTGGAAACTGGATGAGATGGGCCAGCCTTGACCACTCAGATGAGAATCACATCCTAGGAGATAGTACAGCAATAACTTTTTGAATTGACAACTTATAAAGGAACCTAAGTTCTGGAATGAAGACACAAAGCAGAGCCACTGTCATTCTGAAACACAACAGAACTGTCACATGAGAGAAAAATGAACTTCTGAATTTTTAAAGCCATTCTCTATGGTCGCTTAAAACACACACACACACACACACACACACACACACACACACACACACACACCCCCAAGAAGGGCCCTACATTTACCCTAACAAATGCAGACAGAAAGGTGGTGAAAAGGCTATTATGGCAGGTTGAAGGAGCAGCCTAAGTAGACACAGGGGTCTGTGTGAGTGTGCATGGAGTGTTCAAGGAATCACGATAGTTTGGCTGGCCGGAGCATATGGTATGTGAAGTCATAATAGCAAACAGCTGGGAAGATAAATTCAAAATTCAGATTATGGGACCTGGCATTCCAGGCCAGTGGTAACAGGGAGCCATAGCAGATCTAACAAGGGAATGCATAATGCTTGGGGAAATTATTCTGGCAACAGTGTGTGTAATAAGTTGAAGTGGGGAGAGAAGAGAGGAAGTCCAGTTAAGCTTTTGCAATAGTCCAGCTGAAGAATGGCAATGAGAACCTCAATGAGGTTAATTCTAGTACAAATACAGCAATGAAACTGGCTATTCTCAATTTAGGTATTCCTCCCAAAAACTCTGATAAGAAGCTTTGAGCTCTTAGAGGTGGAACTAATGATAGAATATCTAGTGTAGGGTAAAATTTGTTGCTCCAAATTCCATAAACAGTACATCACCACAGATCTTTGAATATGGACTTGAGAAAAAAGAGGAAAGAGATTAAAATAGGGGAAAAATTTCAAAACTTGAAAAAGCTCACTATTATATGGAAATGTATCCAAATATTATTTGGATTATTTTATTTATTTTATACCTAAAATTGTCTAGAATTTAAACTACAGCTGAATTTTTGTAAATGAACTATTATCTTCCCAATGAGCTCCTCTCATTTCTGAGCTATTTTCTCTAATTGTCCACAGTAAACACCTAACATCTGACCTTTAGTGTCTTCGTCCCAAACTCTATTATACAGCTAAAGACATGGGAAACATTTCAATACACTCTTCACTAAAGCCAAGTAGTTTGTTTATAGTTTAAATTTAAAAGTGCTCTTGTACTTTGGCTTTTCAGAAAATTTAGATGTTGTACATGAGTTATGCCTTAAAGCATGCCTCAGCCATACAAAAAAAATAAATGAGTTTAATGATATACTCTAAGTTGGTGACTGGTTAGAATTCCAGGATTATAACAGGATCTAACTGAAGCACTCCTGAGGGTGCGAGCACACAAATATTGAACTTGAAAATTACAGGCTTCAAGAGCGTAGAGAGTGCTCTAAGAAAGTTGATTGAAATCAATTACCCTCCTGAAACTTGGGAGGTATTCAGAGAACAATTAGGAGGAGTCCAATCCATATTCATTAATACAGAGTGGGTCCCCAAATGACAGAGATACCTGCTGTGATTAACAAAGTTAAAAAAAAAAGACAGCCTCATAGAAACAGATGTGGGGAAGGCTTACAGAGCACAATAGACAGTAACATTCTTAAATTATATTAGAAAGAAGCTGCAGTCTAATTCATGATGAAATGTATTTATTTTTAATAGGAGCTGAAGTGAGGGGGCTCTGATTCAGGCATGTTACCCAACACAGTGAGGAAGTGACAAAGCCTCGTTTGCCCCTGCCCATCCATGGCTTAATTGGTAACTTGATAATAATCCACATGGTAGGTCAGGCCCCAAACATAGGCAGAGGAGGGAGGCTTCTGCCTGGGAGGAGGTCCCTGGCCAGAAAGCTCTCCCCTGCTGGGCTGCCATCATCTGGAGAGTCTCAGAATTCACTTCAGCCTTAAGAAGTAAGGAATCCAGGGCTTCCCTGGTGGCGCAGTGGTTGAGAGCCCGCCTGCCGATGCAACGGACACAGGTTCGTGCCCCGGTTCGGGAAGATCCCACATGCCGCGGAGCGGCTGGGCCAGGGAGCCATGGTCGCTGAGCCTGCGCATCCCGAGCCTGCGCATCCCGAGCCTGTACTCGGCAACCGGAAAGGCCACAACAGTGAGAGGCCCGCGTACCGCAAAAAAAAAAAAAAAAAAAAGAAGTAAGGAATCCAGAGCTCTGGGTTCTAATCAAAGGCCTACCATCTATTTGCTGAGGGTCCTTGAGGGTATCAACAACCTCTCTGTAAAATGGTGATATTGGATTGGCCAAAAAGTTCGTTCGTGGTTTCCCTTTAGATGTGGGAAATAACATCTTATGGAAAAACCCGAACCAACTTTTTGGCCAAGCCAATACTTGTTCTGCCAACCACACAAAAAAAGGTGTTTAATAATCAGGTGTGACTGTATGTATGAAAGTTGATCACTGCTGCACAGTGCAAGGAGTTTTTACTACTTTGTGTGTAATAGCTGACTATGTGCTAGGTTCTGTGCTAAGCACTTAGTATTCATTAATAACTTACTCTTCATAACTACCCTATTGAAATGGGTTCCATTATTATCCCATCTTACAGATAAGGAAACTGAGCCTCAGAATTTAACATACAAGATCACACAGCTAGTAAATGGTAGCACCATGATGTGAGGCCAAGGTGTTTGATTCCAGAGCCTATTCTCTAAACCACTGCATTCCAATACCTCTTGACATTAATACTGGATATTTTCATATTACTTTGCCTCCTCCAGGCTGTTATTCCTCTGATGAGCTCCTTCTGCACTTCACAGCTTACCACGTACTTTCATACACCTTCTCATTTAATCAACACCACAGTCTTCTGAAGTAGGGAAATCATTCCCTGTATCATGGAAGGGAAGACTCGGGGGAAGTGACTTGACCAAGGTCACACAGCTAGTAAGTGTTAAGTATTCTTGACAATACACTGAATCTGCCTTACCAATTTGGTTTCCTGGGTACATGGAGATCAGGAAATGTTTCCTGGGCCATCCAATGTGGGTATTCTATTCTCTGGAAATATTTTTTTAATCTAAATTCCATAATATTTAGAAATAGCAAGGCTCATAAGGTGTCAGAGCACAAAACAAGCACAGCTAAAAATTAGGGTCCGGGCCAAGCTCTAGTGAGGCGCCATAATGGGGAATCTGAGGATCCAAATACAGTCACCAATGATAATCCTAGAAGCAGGTTGTAGATCTAAGCCATTTTTGATAAGCCCTTCAAGGGTAAATCCATAGACAAGCATGATTCATGAGTATTCTTTTTCTTTTTCTTTTTTTTGCGGTACGCGGGCCTCTCACTGTCGTGGCCTCTCCCGTTGCGGAGCACAGGCTCCAGACGCGCAGGCCCAGCGGCCATGGCTCACGGGCCTAGCCGCTCCGCGGCACGTGGGATCCTCCCGGACCGAGGCCGGGGCACGAACCTGTGTCCCCAGACTCTCAACCACTGCGCCACCAGGGAAACCCGATTCATGAGCCTTTTAAGCACAGCTTACAAAAGGACTCATTTGTGGAAATTTTTAACTGCAAAGAGTGACTTGTTTGAATGCGGAATTCAGCATCGGTCAATGACTGAAGCTCAGAATTAGGTGACCCCCCTTCAGCAGATTTCAAGTCAACCCTGAATCTCAGCCATCAATATATCCCCCCTCCCCACAGCCACCCCCGAAGGCAAATGAAGTACACGGGAAAGGCAGGGAAATCTTCCTTGGGGCATTTCCCTTCTGGCTCAAAGCTCTCCAGCTCCCCAGTGCCCTCCTGCTGCGTCCCACTGCCAGCACCATCTGATATTGCCCTCCCTGCAGAATCTCCTGTCCCTCACCTACACTTACCTAAGTGACTCCTTTCCTTAGGGTAGCACATGGGATTGCAAACAGCTCTGAGAAATTAATTACAACTAATCTGGTTTTTTGTTGGTTTTTTGTGGGTTTTTTGGCCACACCACATGGCATGCAGAACTTCCCTGACGGGGGATCGAACCCATGCCCCCTGCAGGGGAAGCGCTGAGTCTCAACCACTTGGACCGCCAGGGAAGTCCTAATTTGTTAATGGCTGAAAATGAGTTTCATTATTCAGCCCCACATCTATCCCACTCTAGAAGACAGGAGACAGCATGATACAGTAAAGGAAAGCTGGCCTAAAAATCCACCAGATTGAAAGTCAGGACAACAGGGTCCTAGTTCAAGGTCTCCGTGTTTGAGCTGTGTGATTTATTCTTTCTGGCATCAGTTTCTCAATTGTGACCAGAACCTGCTACCCATTCAGGGATTACCAGCACTGCCCTGCATGCCTCCTGCGATCTATCTGGGCCTAGCCCAAAGTGAAGAGGACGTATATCGGATTTTTGTATGTTTTTCTACAGAATAGGACTGGCTTTACCTATGCTTATACACATTTCACGGCTCTCTAGGAGAAGCCCTCTCCTTCAATTGAGTCCGACTCTGTAGTTCAAAGAATTGATGGAAAGAGAATGTCTGAACCATTCTTCGAGTATTTTAACTCTAAGTTTCGGTCCAATCTTACAGAGTTGTAAATGCCAAGATAAGAGTTTAGGACTTGAATCTCTAGACAGTAGCAAATCATGGAAGCTTTCTGAGCAGAGGAGTGACAGAAATAGGGTGGTCTTTGGAATACTAAACACTTAAATGATCACTCTACGGGCCAACACCCATGCCAAGAGCCTTACCACATCACCTAATCCGTAAAACAACACTGTGAGCTAGGTATTTTCATCCAAATTTTTACAGAGGAGGAAACTGAGGCACAGATAGGTTACAGAACAGGTTACAGAACTTGTTTAAGGCCATACAACTATTAAACCATGAATCTGCGATATAATCCAGGTTGGTCTGATTTTAAAGCCTATGCTCTTTACCACTGTAATGAGCAAGGCAGTCAGTCCACTTGCCTGTTGAGATTCAAACCCAGGGAGCATCAGGAAGGAAACAAAACGCTTCCATCCCATCTCACCCGTCTCCACCCGCCTCCAACTGCCAGGTGCCAAACGTTTCATACAGAGATTTAGCCCATTAACTGAATCAGTCCCCTTCTATACAGTGGCTCTCGGAGCTGCCATCAGTCATTCCCCCCTTATGAAGGAGCAGTTTTCCACGCTCTCACAGACTAGGATTTAACAGAGGTCGGGCAGAAGAAAGGCTGCAGGCTCTGGGAATCTAGGAGGAGAGGAAAAAGGAAGGGACAGACCATCAAGGGGATAAAAGGGAGGAAGTAGGTTAGGAAGACAGTGATGAGGGACTACCAAAGACCAAATTTCCTGACTTCGGCATTTTGCCAGGGGTTGGTTTGCACATTATAGAAAGCAAGCTGAGCAACGTTCCTTCTGACCTGGAATGAAAAGAGAAGGAATGTTCCTCAATATTCTAACCCGTCAAACTAGTTCAAAGATTCCGTTTTACTACTAAAAAAAAAAACTGGCTCAGCTGGCCAAGAAGATGGATTTCTCAAAACTGTTGCCTCGGTTAACAGCATCTCGAATTTTGTTGTCATTTCTTCCCTCATACCTCATTCCCGACTCACATATACCACCTTCAATTTCTGAGCAGATTAGGGCCAAGTGTAGCTGCTCTCCTGATTTTGTGCATTTCTTGAGGTAGGCGGTGAGCACTTCTAGACCTAAGTAACAGTGGCAGCCGCGGGGATATAAGGGTCCTAGAGCTGCCTCACCTGTTTAGTGCATCCAGGCTCTAATAGCCTATGAGATGGCTGTTCAGAGACCTCAGCTGAACACAGACCCTCACAAGGTAGGGAAATGATGGTGGGGGGGAGCTCATACATCAGAGGTGAGACCTTGATGCAGAGAAGACTCTATGGCTGCTATGACTTGCTTCAGTGGCTGGACTTTACACACACTCTGGACTCCAGCAGAGTTGTGTAAAATTTCCCTCTTACTATTGTAAATTCAAAAACATATTTTTACCTCTATTTGTCAAGCAGGCACCAGGAGACACATGAGACCACAGAGATGAAGAAAACACAATCCCCAATAACCCCAATCCCCAACAACCCCACCTTAGTAGCCATACGCTACCTCATACATCTGTTATTGGACTCACCATTTCCTCACAAACGGAGGGGAAGATCCTTGAGGACAGCGAATATCCTTGTTTCTCTAGTGCCTATTACAATGCCTGGTCCATCGCAGAAACTCGATGTGTAATCGGGATGAACAAATCTGACTCCATACTGGATCGGTTTCTTTTACTTTAACCTTTGTATTCGATCGCACAAGCTCAAGCAGGCATGAAACCAAGCAGGACCCTGTGGGGCCCTCTCAAGTACAAATCCTTCCTGTGTCCCTCATTTCTTGTTTGTAGGAAACAGGCTTCATTCAGCCTCCTAGGCCTTCCCTGAGTTCCAAAGGGCAGATTCAAGCAGTTGCTAATCAGGGAACGGAGGGAATGCAAAACAAAGGGGGAGCAGTCCAGAAACAATAGTGCAGGGCTTCCCTGGTGGCACAGTGGATAAAAATCTGCCTGCCAATGCACGGGACACAGGTTCAACCCCTGGTCTGGGAAGATCCCACATGCCGCGGAGTGACTAAGCCTGTGAGCCACAACTACTGAGCCTGCGCTCTAGAGCCCGTGCTCCACTACAAGAGAAGCCACCGCAATGAGAAGCCCACGCACTGCAATGAAGAGTAGCCTCCGCTCTCCACAACTAGAGAAACCCTGCATGTAACCCAACGCAGCCAAAAATAAATAAGTGAAAATTTTAAAAAGAAAAACTTAAGAAACAATAGTGCAGCAGTGGGGCAAGTTCCTGGTTCCTCCGGAAAGATTATACGAAACAATATCTTTGAGCTCTTCCGCAGGAACTAAAGGCGCCCACCCAGGTGGGGGATGGTAACTTCAGGCTGAGCACGAGATTCCTGGAGCACCGCCCCGCTACCTCACCACCAACCAATCAGAAGACACACACACACACACACACACACACACACACACAGCCACAGCAGTGAGAGGCCCGCGTACCGCCAAAAAACCACCACCAAAAACAAAAAACACACACACACACACACACACACACACACACACACACACACACACACACACACGTTGCAGCCCTCACCCCAAATTTTGCCCATTAAAAACTTCTCCCCCCAACCACCTGGGAGTTTGGGGGTTTTTGCGCACAAGCCACCTATTCTCCTGGCTCAGCCCTGCAATAAACCTTTCTCTGCTCCAAATTCCAACATTTCAATTAGGCCTCACTGTGCATCGGCCACAGGAACTTGCGTTTGGAAACAGGCAGGCAAATGAATCGCTAAGGGCGTGTGGCCTGTAGCTTAAAATATACATAATGGCCCCTTTCTGTGAACCCTGCCTCCCACGCTTCAGCCTTAAATTAAAATACATTTGTTTGTAGCTCAAGGCAACATCTCAACCAGGCCGACGTTTGAAAGGCCGCAGGAACAAAGAATGTAACTAATCCCCTCCGGGTCTGGCTGGCACCAAGAAATTTGCCAGGCCTATTGCCTTTTGACCTTTCCTCCCGCCAGCACCTCCCCCTCTTTGTAGCGCAAAAGAAACTAGCATCCAAACCCCGGCAAGATGGTACTTTAGGAATGGTTAGCCCACCATCTTCTCGGTTTGCTGGCTTTTCCAAACAAAGCCTCTATTCCTTGTCCCAACACCTCATCTCTCGATTTATCAGCCTTTCGTGGGGTGAGCAGTACCAGCTTGCACGCGGCAACAAATACAGGTGGCAACCAAACAGGATATAAATAAAGAGAATCCTACTTTTTCACTAACTCGAGAGATTGCATTTTCCTAATGGATCTTCATTAAGTCATAGCTGCAAACGCTTTCGTTTTGACTCCTCTCCGTCAACGGTCTATGATATGTTAACAAAGCACAAACACACTCAGGAAGCACCTTCAATTTTTCGTAACCCTTTTGTACCCTAAAAAATAATCCCCGCAATAACACAGTTGATCTTTTCAGTAAGTTTGACAAACCTGGTCTTCCTAAAGCCGGGCCGACTGCAGCAGCAACTTCTTCCAGCCCCTCTTCCATAAAGCAACCTCCCAGATTTAAATATACCCCGAGGAAAACACGTTCCCTCCCAGCAACTGTTGCGTGAACCCACAGCTGCTGCCTATTGTTAAGCACCAGCGCAAAGCAATCAGACTTTCTTTGTATCAGCTGAAAAAACAAGAAAATCACACATCCACGCCTAACTGCCTCACACCTGTGCTTGCAAAGGTGGCAGCAGCTCTGAGCATCTTGTGACTGAATCCGGAAAACTGTCTACTTCAAGCAAAGTGACTCTCAGTAAGCTTCAAACCTCTCTGCCTGCTACATATGATTTGGAATACACATATTTGTTCCTTTTTCCTGGTAATCTTTCAAGTCTAAGCTCTACCCAGTACAGGACTTCCAGATCATAGCTATAAGCAGAGATCCCAGACCTAGAACTTCAGTGGTCAGTTGGGAAATTGGCCAATAGGACCTCCTTAAGTGCAGAGAGACTTCAAGAGAGAAACTGAAACTCAACCCATAAGCAGACTCTGTTCCCAAAAAATAATGGCACCAATTTATTGTGTGCTTACTATACACCAGGCACTGTTTTAACCATTGTCTCAGTTCTTACAGGTAAGGGAAGTGAGGCATAGATCTGCTAAGTAACCTGCCAAAGATTGCACAGCTAACAGATGTGAACCCAATTAACTCCATGCGTTTTTTTAAATTAATTTATTCAACTCACTACTCTTAACACAATTAAAAATACTTATCTTAAACCAGTTATAATTTACTGATTTTAAATCAACAGAGCCTTTAAATTAGTAGAAATTTTATTCATTTATCTTTGCCATAGACTCCAAATTCTCTAGGCGTGGCCAATCATCAGGAATCATTCCAACTCTCTGCTCCCTTCATCCCTACCTATCAAAATCCTATACACCTTCAAGATCTAACTCAAATACTCCCTCCTCTCTGAACCTTTTTCTAGTCACGTAGCTAGATACAATTTCTTCTTCCTCATATTTCTCCTTTGGGAAACTAGCTTTTAGTAGATATTTTTTGGTCTAGCTTTTAGTAGATATTGGGCTGATTATTTTATCCTCACCGTCTACTCAACCATAAATTCCTTAGAGGCAGAAATGAAGCCACACTCACCTCTGAATTCTCCACAGTCTAACACAATGCCTTGCAACAGTGGATCCAAATATATCTTTATTGAATTGAATTTTCAGTTGAGAACTACATTTACATCTTTCTGTGAAACAAAGAAGTGAGAACAGCGAGAGATGTGGGAAAAAAATGTAAAGTGGAAGAGATGTCGGAATAGTCCCAGCATAAGAAATAAGCCAGAAGGAAATATGTATAACTACCACAAATCTACATGGTAAAGGAAGCTGGGAAGAGTGTGAACCGTTTGGCATGAGAATGTGCCAGGATGAAAATCACAAGGTCATAAAGAGGACAACTATTAATTGCTAATATCCTGATCACAGGGTCAAGCGAACAATGGGAATCCAGCATAAGAGTCAAAATGATCAAATAATTTAAATTGGTAAATGTCAGAACATAAAGTCAAAAAGAGTCAACTAATGGAAAGAGAATAGTCAAAACCATACAGGAAGTTTAATTACTTAATGCAGTATAATAAGTGGTCAGCTGGTTTAATGTCAAATTATTTCAGTAGAATTTGGGGCAAAAAGTATAATTTTGGAAGACTTACCATTATTGACTGGCTCTTCCAAGGTAGGAGAGGAGTAGCTTCATTTTGTAACACGCTAACTAATTTTTGGATCCATCAGATTTTCACATTCTATTAATCATCCTGTTGATTTTTTGTACAATCCCTCACTTGGTAGTCAACAGACTAGAGAATCCAAGCTGTTACCTAGATCTTTTTTTTTTTTTCAATGCTTAGAAACCTTGTCAAAATCCTATAATGAGAGGACATGGTCTAGTCAGAGGGAAGGTCCACATTTGGAACAAAGCTTTGTGAAGGGACCTGATTCAGAGTTCTAGTCCCTAGCCCATTTCTTATAGTTGGGATCTGCCCAAACTCTCAATCAGTGGTTCCCATAGGCCAGCTCATGGAACTGTGTCAGTCTGTGATAGAGTTTACCGCTGCTGGGGATGGGGATGAAATGAAAACAAAAACAAAGATAACAAAGGCTAAATTTAATTGTGCTTTTGTTCTTAATTTGTGATTTGTCTATTTTTTTAATTTTGTTTTTATAGCAACTAAGTTAGTCATATAATTTAATGTAGTCAACTAAAATGGTTGTTTTTATTTTAATACTCCAGCCTTCCTGCTTGCTTGTTTTTAAACTGCCTTTTCTTTCATCAAATAATAATAATAGTAGTTGGTATTTGTGTGTGTGTGTGTGTGTGTGTGTGTGTGTGTGTGTGTGTGTTCTTACATGGCAAAATAAATTCCTGGCAATTTAATATTAGTTCTCCAAGTATATATCTACATTTACCTATACACACACAGACACACACAATATTTTTTTCAACTGGCCTGGGAACCTCTGCTCAGAAAGATGTTGATAAATTTAACAGGGGTATGGAAGGATTAGCGCAAACCAATTCCAATTAACAACTAAACTCAGCAGTCTTATCCTGCTGGTGTAGGAGGCCATTTTCTTCGAGTACAAAGGACAGTAAATTTTATTTAGTTTAGTTCCTCAATAATATAAATTTCTTACAAGAGTCCATCATAGGGAAATCTATGAATTAATATTGTTAAGCTAAGGTATTAAGACACATTACTTATAATCACTTCCATTTAATGCACAGAGTATGTAAATAGCGCTTCTGAACCTTCTAAAGAGAGATGCACTCATATATTTACCCTTGAATCAGGCACTCCCATAATGCAGCATATTTGTATTTATAGATTTTTTTCTTTGGAACTCAGCCTCACAGACACTTCAGCGCAGTCTCTCGCCATCCTTTTGCAGCTTCCTGGTGGAGATGACATTTGCTCAGCTAGAGAATAGACACTTTCTGGTTGACTTGCTCATCACACTGATACCCCAAGGCCTGGCTGATTTGCTGTCAGAGGACTCCAGCTGTTTAGCTGCCGTGATGTGTCTTTCATAGGAAAAGACATTTCCTGGAACATCAACAGCTTGTTAAGGACTGGGGAGTGCAGGGGAGAAAACTTGAAACTTTGGAGGAACAGAGTGGTTTGAACCTGGAGGAGGCATGAAGACGCCCCCCATCTGTGTCTGAAAGACTCATTTTCAGAGCTAATCTTACAATTTGTGACAAGCAGCCCTCCACAGCTTAGAAGGTTGAGTGTTGGTAGAAGAAGCAGTCCCACCCTAGGGGTGAGCAGATCAGATGAGGATATAAAACTCATTAAAAAAGCTAGAAAACTCCTCATGACATGGTCAGCAATATCACTTCAATCTGATTTTCTTTATGCCTTGATTTCTGAAAATCAAGGATGAAGAATACTCTCGGGCACACTTATAAGACCCAGAGAGCAAAAAACTGACCAAAGATCCCTGGATTTTAAAGGCCCCTTTGGGAAACAGAGTTGGAAGCCAGAGCAGGCAGGAAGGAGGAGCAAACAGAGGGCTAAGGAAGCTGTGCTTGCCAATCTGAAGCCCAGGTGGGCCAATTAGCTCTGCTTTCTTCCACAGCCATCGACTGACCCCTGAATTCTGGCCAGTCATCTCAGGTCTGTACCATTGGTCACAGGGGTCACCGAGAGAAGGTGGTTGGCTCCAAGTGTCACCTCTATGTATGAGGGGCAGCACAGCAACACTTCAGGGCACCAAGTTCTATTTATTGGCCTGCTGGAGTCCTTCTGCCCCCGTCCTTTCCACCGTCACAGCTCTTCTCATTCTATATTGTCATTGTCACATTTCCTATTTGTTTTTCCCACTAAACTGGGCTCTTGGAGAACAGAAACTGTGTCTTACTCAACTCTGTAACCCTGGCACCTCACACAGTGTTGGCACACAGTAAGCGCTGAATAAATCTTTGCTGAATGAGTGATGAAGGGCTTCAGGGTTCCCAGCCATTGTCTTATAATAACTCACTGGAAAAAAATTCATTTTTTCTGAAAAAAAAATACCGAAAGGAAATTCATGTAATTCACTCTGAAAATTTGAATGGATAAAAGTCCTTGCAAGCTGTGACAAAGCGAGAGAGAGGCATGGACATAGATACACTAACAAACGTAAGGTAGCTAGCTAGTGGGAAGCAGCCGCATAGCACAGGGATATCAGCTCGGTGCTTTGTGACCGCCTGGAGGGGTGGGATAGGGAGGGTGGGAGGGAGGGAGATGCAAGAGGGAAGAGATATGGGAACATATGTATATGTATAACTGATTCACTTTGTTATAAAGCAGAAACTAACACACCATTGTAACGCAATTATACCCCAATAAAGATGTTAAAAAAATAAAACAACAACAACAAAAAAACAAAAACAAAAGAAACAAAAATATTACCTATGTGCAAGGGACAGATGTGGATAGTAACAAATTAAGTAGCCTGCCAGGGTAACATCAGCCTCAAAAGTTTGCTGATCAGTGGCCTAACCGTGGCTTGTGCAACTCCATATGCAACAAAAGTTTTTGAATTAAAAAAAATCATAATCTGCATTCACAATGTTGATATTTTGGCCCCAAATGTCAGTTGGGAAAATGTCAGGAGGAGGGATACCCAATGAGTTAGCTACTATTAGCATGTCCATTTTACAGAGAGAGAAACTGAAAGTCAGAGTGTTTATGTGATTTTTCCAGTCACTTTAAGTGCCAGAGTGCCAGGATTCAAACCCAGGTCTTGGTTGTTTTCCAAAATTTTATTTGGAAAATTTTTTAAAATACAGAAAAGTTGAAGGAGACTGAAAATCATAAACTCACCACCTAAATTCTATAATTAGCATTTTTCTATATTTCTTTTATCCATCTATCTATCCCTCTATTCATTGATAAATCCATCTTAATTTTGGTGCATTTCAGAGTAATTGCAGACATCAACATACTTCAGCCTACATGCTATATGATTATAGCATGCATATCATTAACTAGCATTTAATATTTGTTTGCAGAGCTTTTTACATAAAATTTACTTATAATGAAATGCACAAATCTTACATGTACATTTGCTGGGTTTTAACAAATGCATACACCTTAGCTACCCAAACCGCTATAAAGATTTAGAACATTGACGTCCCCCCTAGAAAGTTCCCTCATACCACTTCCCAGTCAATCCTACCTCCATCCCCAGAGGCAACTACTATTCTTACATTATTCCACCATATTTAGTTTTTCCTGTCCTACAGTGTATATAAATGGAATCATAAGGTACGTACTCTTTGGGGTAATAATTCATCTATGCCATTTTTTAAATCAGTATTTTGTTCCATTTTATTATCGAGGGGTTATGAATATACCCCACTTTATTTATCTATTCTCCTGTTAATGGATACTGTTTCCACTTTCTGGCTATGAGAAATACTGCTGCTATGAACATTCACATACAACTCTTTGTGTGGACATACATTTTCACGTCTCTTAGGTATATACCTAGAATGGAATTGAATGGTCATAGGGTAGGTATATTTTTAGTTTTATAAGAAGTTGCCAGACCCTTCTCCCAAAGTGGCTGTACCATTTTAACACTCCCACCAGCAATGCGTGCCAGTTTTAATTCCTCCACATCGTCACTAACACTTGGCTTTATCACTCTTTCAAATTTTAGTCATAGTGGTAGGTATGTGGTAATATCTAATAGTCTGACTCAGATATTATTTCTATTTCAAAATGAATGCTTTTACAGCCTTACTACACAGATGTATGTAGGTATATAAAAAATAACCAGATATTCACAGTACAAGGCACAATGTGAGAAGTGCAATATAAACGAAGTAACAAAACATCACAGAGGAGGGAGCTAAGACTTTCAACTGAGATGTTCAGTAGGTTTTCATGATAAATGATATTGAGGTATTTATTAAAAAATATTAAGAACCTATTAGGTACTTATATATATATATATATATATATATATATATATATATATATATATATATACACACATACACACCAGTAAGCAATATAACAGTAACTAAAACTACAAAGGTCCCTGTCATCATGGAATATAAATTCTAGTGGGGTGAGGGGACACAATAAACAAACAAGTAAAATGCATTTCAGATGGTGATATGATACAGGGTAAAATAATTTGGGGTGGGAAGGTAGGAAGAGCTGACAGCAGGTGGTTATTTTATATAAGATGGTCAGGGCATTTGAGATGGACCCTGAAGAATTACTGGGATTCAATGTGAAGGAGATAAGTGCAGGAACTTCAAGTGGGGAAGGGTACACATACAGAAAGGATTGTGTAGTAGGAAAGGACAAAGGCTAAGGTGAGTGTGCTAGGAAGCTCAGGTCCATCTTGGAGCATAGTGGGAGAAGAAGCCAGAAAGACTGGGGAGGGCCACTTAGGGATCCTGTACCTATTTCAGCAGGCAACAGAGAGATAAAGAATGGATTTGAGCAAGAATGAATCTAATCATCATCTGAAACTAATTATGTATGTCAATTCTAGCTCAGTTAAAAAAAAGAACCCAATCACAACCACACTATAGGAAAATTGAATTTGTGGCATTCTATTCAGTTGAGTAAACATTTTGCAGTATCTATTATGTGCTTCACAGAGAGGACTGTAGGAGGGAGAAACTAAAGACTACGGCGGGGAGTAGGGGAACTCATGAGTCATCTGCTATCATTTTCCAGGCTTAAGGCAATGAAAATCTTAACAAAGGCTGTGGAAATGGTAATTGAATGATGGAAGACTTATTGAGGAGGCAGAATTGAGAGCCCTGGTGACTGGATGTGGTGATGGAAGGGTGCTAATCTCTCTTCTGCTTATAGCATATAGCTACCCTCCAGTAGCAGCAAATTTGAATACTGGCAGTAGTTCCCATATAGAATGGGGCCTACCTCTTGTAGAATTGGGTCTTTTTCCATTGCCTTTGCTAGAGTGTGGCCCTCTACCCACCACTCTAGAGTAACTGTGTCTATTTGAACATTTGTGCTTCTAGGCAGTATCATAGGAATCGCAGCCAGGTAGGCCACGGCATCCAAGAGAATGAAAAATGCTTACTGGGATTTTTGCACACGGCTAAAAATGTGGTTATTTCCAAGGAATATCAAAAGGAAATACCAAGGAACATCATCACCACCACCAAAATTCCTTCTTCCACTAACTCGTCAAATGCCTGACAGTTTCACCATTCAGTGAGAGAATTCAGAGACAGGCATTCAACATTTAGGCCCTTCTGGAATTGTGTGCATTGAAATTATATGGAAACATTTTTGCTTGACAGAAGCAAGAGATTGGAATGGGTTCATGTATCTGGTGCCTCAATTACCCTTTTTCACTGAGTAGAATAAGGCCCTCAGAGAACAGGACTCTTGAGGTAAAGTGAAGATGGGTGGTGGAGATATTAAGAGAGTCTACAACAGGAAACAAGCCCAGATAGAGCTCCAACTTGTGGGTGTCTGGGTGCCTATGTCAGTCAGTCAAGGCTATGAATGAACAAGAGAATGGGCCACTAGAAGGCAATCTTAGCAAGATATCTTCTTCAAAGATTTTCCCGTCATCAAAGTGCTGGGTGTGGAAAGTCCAAAAAGGTAAGAATCACTGACCTAACAAATAAAGCTTTATCTGCAATAAATCAAAGCTCTGAAACTTAAAAATGCCAGTGTAGGACTTCCCTGGTAGTGCTTAAGCTAACTCGTCAAATGCCTGACAGTTTCACCATTCAGTGAGAGAATTCAGAGACAGGCATTCAACATTTAGGCCCTTCTGGAATTGTGTGCATTGAAATTATATGGAAACATTTTTGCTTGACAGAAGCAAGAGATTGGAATGGGTTCATGTATCTGGTGCCTCAATTACCCTTTTTCACTGAGTAGAATAAGGCCCTCAGAGAACAGGACTCTTGAGGTAAAGTGAAGATGGGTGGTGGAGATATTAAGAGAGTCTACAACAGGAAACAAGCCCAGATAGAGCTCCAACTTGTGGGTGTCTGGGTGCCTATGTCAGTCAGTCAAGGCTATGAATGAACAAGAGAATGGGCCACTAGAAGGCAATCTTAGCAAGATATCTTCTTCAAAGATTTTCCCGTCATCAAAGTGCTGGGTGTGGAAAGTCCAAAAAGGTAAGAATCACTGACCTAACAAATAAAGCTTTATCTGCAATAAATCAAAGCTCTGAAACTTAAAAATGCCAGTGTAGGACTTCCCTGGTGGCACAGTGCTTAAGAATCCGCCTGCCAATGCAGGGGACACAGGTTCGAGCCCTGGTCCAGGAAGATCCCACATGCCGCGGAGCAACAAAGCCTGTGCGCCACAACTACTGAGCATGCGCTCTAGAGCTCACAAGCCACAACTACTGAGCCCACGTGCCACAACTACTGAAGCCTACACGCCTAAAGCCCGTGCTCCGCAACAAGAGAACCACAGTGAGAAGCCCGTGCACCCCAATGAAGAGTAGCCCCCACTCGCCGCAACTAGAGAAAGCCCGCGTGCAGCAACGAAGACCCAACGCAACCATAAATAAATTAATTAATTTATGTTTTTAAAAAATGCCAGTGTCATATAACTTAGGTTCCTGGCCCAAGACACCTGACCATCTTCTGCATGCATCTGAAATATTTCCTCCTTCAGCGTCCTCCACTCTCTCAAAATGCGGTACTTACAGAACCACTGAGAGCCTCCTTGCTCACCTCTTGTTCAGCACCTGCTACATCCATGTCCGCATACTCAGTGAACACCGGCTACTTGGTTAAAGAGGCTGCAGCCTTTCAGAGCAGTGCGGGGAGGGTGGATCTCAACTCACCAAGTGTCAGAGTAATGAATAGGGGAAACAAAGCAAAGTGAAGCCAATGATTGGCAGCACCAGGAGCTACAAGGAAACCTCCAACCGACCTTCACACTGCTCGCTTTAACTAAAAAGCCGCTGAAGAAAAGGGACCTGTGCGTTATAGGACAAAAGGCAGTGCCTGGGCAGAGTACATATTGGATCGATGTGTGTTGAGTGAAAAAGCCAGAAAAGTAGCATGAGGCCAGGTAGAGATGCCCAGTGACCAGAGGTAGATATTTGCTTTTTGGAGAAAAAAAAAAATCCTGCACCTCCCACTCCATTCTGTAGCATCTGGTTTTTCTTCTAAATGCATGAAACTGTCTCTCTTTTGTTCCTTTATTAATACTTAAGAGATGCATCCGTTTCCATGGGATCTGACTGTGGGTTTACCTGCTGGTGACTGTAGCATCACTTCTTGTAATCCAAAGAATGAGCCTGGTTTACATGGGAGACCCACTGATTTGGACCCTACACACATGTAATTGGTGATGACTTAACCAGTGGCTACTATAAACAAGCTAATCAGGCATCTACTTAATCTATTCAAAGAAATATTCAGCTAACCATTTATGGAAAACCCAAGAATAAATCGTGTTAAGATGTTTAAGTGGTTCTTCTAAGGACCCATATCCCAGGCAATAGAATATTAAAATGCTTCACTAATTCAGACTCGTCTCCTCTCAGCATCTCCATCATTTGTTCCCAGTCACTGATCACATATCTTAGTCTATAAAATACGGAGAGTGATATGACTGCACAGGTATAGCTAATGCTAGGTGGTCCCTGAAAAGCTTGGAATTTGAGCTGAGAGACAAAAGCCCCAAGAGATTGCCTTAAAATGTGGAGAGTTCTCTGAATTCAAACAAGGATATTCTCATGAGTTTAAAAAAAGAATAAGAATCTTTATCCACTTCAGTTAAACTCTATCACTCTGTACACGGTTTCCACTTGTTATATACCACTAGGATCTGCTCTACCTTGGGAAAAACAAAACACTTCTTTTAGGTCTGTAGAGATGTGAAAGAATGAACCAAGTAGCTTCTAAAATGAAGTGAACACTCCAGGTGGTTTATCTTCCCATTTATGGAGAAAGAAGCCTTTCCTAAGTACTTTAACAGAAGTCTTTAAAACATATTCCTCAGGTGGGGGAGAAGAAAGAGAGAGAGAGAGAGAGGGAGAGAGAGAGAGAGAGAGAGGGAGAGAGAGAGAGAGAGAGAGAGAGAGAGAGAGAGAGAGAGAGAGACTGAGATCACGGAAGATCTGGGAGTCGAGACCAAAATATGAAGGCTAGAAATCAGAGCCCCTGCTTGCCAAAGTATACCTAGGTTGGGATTAGCAGAACCAGTGGGTTCTCTTTCTTAACAAAGGTAATCCAACTTATTATATCCTAGATGAGATCGGAAATGATGAAATATTTGGGAAGAGAAACAGAACAGAGTCTGTCTCTAAATAACCAACAACAGCTTTAGTTCTGAAAATAAACAATAAGAAGAGTAGTCATGGCGACCCAGGGACAATAAGGCAAAGTAAGAATAAAAGAATAAAACTGAATGGAATATTTTCCCTTACTGTGGACTACGGAGAGAGAAACTGGTAACATGGAAAGGCCCAATCTGAACACTAAGGAAGAGAGAACAAGCTAGAATGCCAGTCTCTGCCTTTACATTTCCTTTGCAACCCAGCTTGCTTTTAGCAGCTCAGAGAAAAGAGGAGACCATACATAGCAGGGAAAGTGCTATATTTCTTGATAAAGAAACGGCAGTCAGGAGACCTATCCTCTAGTCCAGCTCTGTGCCTTCCTGGCTGTGTGACTGTGGGCATTTCACTAAACTTTTCATGACTCCAGTTATCTGGTGTGTAAAATAAGACTCTTGGTTTAATTGTGTAACTATGTTTACAATGCAATTGTGTAAAATATCTCAAAGCTCCTTACATATTATAAAAATATTATATGATATTATAACTGCTCTAATATTCTATGTTCAGTGATCCCATGTACCCAAGAAATAATTTCCAGACCGCAGAGATTCAGCTGAGGAGAGCATGTACATGTGTGTGCGTGCACAGAGGAGAGAGGAGGGGAAGAGCGAAAGAAAGAATTCTTTCTGAGCGCACAAGAAAACCAACCAGAAGAAAATAGATGGTTTAAAAAGAAATTGAGGGCTTCCCTGGTGGCGCAGTGGTTGAGAGTCCACCTGCCGACGCAGGGGACCTGGATTCGTGCCCCGGTCCAGGAGGATCCCACATGCCGTGGAGCGGCTGGGCCCGTGAGCCATGGCCGCTGAGCCCGCGCGTCCGGAGCCTGTGCTCCGCAACGGGAGAGGCCACGACAGTGAGAGGCCCGCGTACCGCAAAAAAATAAATAAAAATAAATAAATAAATAAATAAATTGATGTCTAGTTACTTTGATTTACTCTAAACAAGTCTGCAACCTGGATAGGTCGCAGCCCAAAAAGTCTTCCTTGGACACGCACTCAGATTGTCAACACGAATCCTGCCTCAAAGTCATGCAAAGGAAATTCTCTTGTGAGCTTTTAAATCTCCATCAGCTGCTACATTGAAAATGAAGGTTAGATGAGCTACATGGTGGGGAATAAACCAACAAGACCCTATTTCTATACCGTATTTACATGGTGTTCGAGTGTAATAGAAATCTTGCTTTCTTATCGGCAAGATGAATATGATTTTTAGAAGACAAAGAACCAATCCATACTCAGTACAGGGGTTGGCAAACATTTTCTGCAGAAAAACAGATAGTAAACATTTTAGGCTTTGCAGGTCATATACTGCCTCTGTCACATCTTCTTCGGGTCCGTTTTTTTGTTTTTTATAATTGTTTAAAAACCTGAGTAGAATAACAGGCCGTAGGCTGGATTTGACCTGCTGGCAGTAGTTTGCCAAGCCCTGCCTTAGAAAAATTCTAAGCAATCAAGCAACAGTAGTAGTGAGACCACAAATCTACCAAGAGTTTAAGTGACCAAAGTTAACTGGACTTAGAGCAGATGAATCTGTCAAGCTACGTTCCAAAAGAACTGTGGAAGAATGTATAAGCTAGGCAGTATGTTGAGGCCCTTAGAGAACAGCCACAGCGTTTCTTCAAAGTACTAGTACTGATATTATTATTTATAGCTAGGATTTAAACCCATACAGACTGACTCCAGAGTGCTGTCGTATTCTGGAATAGCACTTTGTGAGTGACTTCATGGAGGCATCTCATGTTAGATTAACAGGGGATCCCTTACTCCTTCTGTAAATCAACTGCTATTTTCTCACTGATATACATGAAAATTTCAGATGTACTTGCTCTTAACAAATTAGTCTTAAGCTTCACTGCCTCCTTCCCACTTTCCCCCAATCTTCTCTGCCACGTACTTAATGAGGTATAAACAAACACTTACAAATACAAAAGGCAGCCCAATAGTTAGAGAACTCCTTTGGGAATCTTTTAATAAGCTGAAGAGTCCCTTCAAAGAATGAGGGATCCCTCAGCAGAACAGACTAGAAAGTCCAGAAATAAACACAAACACATACAGGAATTTAGTACCTGCTGAAAGTGGTATTTGAATCCATGAGGAACAGATAGTTGAATAAATGGTGTTGACAGAACTAGGGAGAAATCCAGAAAAATGTAAAGTTGACTCCACAACTCACACCTGAGCTAAATAAATTCCAAATAGATCAGAGTGTTAACCTGAAAAATAAAGCCATGAAAAAGACTATAAAAGTGAAATAACTTTAAAAATAATCTTTGAGTGGGGAGAAGTCCTTTCTAAGTATGACACAAAACCCAGAAGCCAAAAAAGAAAGTTCAATACAGTTGACTGCATAAAAATAAAAATTCCTTCACGGCAAAAACTTCCATAAGGTTAAAAAAAATGGCAAACAGAGAAATATTTGCAATTTATATCACTGAAAATGGGCTTTTTTAATATAAAAAGAGATATCCTGTAAATCAGTTTTGAAAGACCAACAACCAAATATAAAACGGTCAAAGGATAATAGATTGTTTATAGAAAATGAAACACCAAATTAAACATGATAGTTGCTCAACTTCATCCATAAGAGAAATACAAATTAAAACCTCACTGACTTACTATTTTCCACCCATCAGACTGGTGATGATGAAAAAGTTTGCTAACACACTGTGCTAG
>NW_006776544.1:2139346-2150849 GCF_000442215.2 Lipotes vexillifer | reverse complement strand
TAGGGAAATAGTCACTCTCCCAAGTTGTTGAAGGGAAACTAATCTCCATACAACCTGTATGGAGATCAATTTGCCCATATCTATCAAATTTAAAATGCACTTACCTTTGGACCTAGAAATTCCACTTTTAGGAATTTATCCTACAGGTATGTTCATGTATAATAAATGACAAATGTATAAAGATATTAATTGGAGTATTTTTGTGGTAGCTACAGACTACAAATACCTCAAATGCTTATCAATAAGAAACTTGTTTATCAATTTTGGTAGAACCAAACATTGGACATCTATTTGTTACTGGTAGAAAATGTCCTGCAAAATATATACTTAAGTGTAAAAGAACATAACAACGTTTTTAGTATGCTACAATTTGTCTAAAATCTGGGGGATAATATATGTGTATGAAAGTAAGCAGAGCATAATGGTTAAGAGCACGGCTTCTGAAGTCAACTAGCTTGGATTTAAATCTTGGCTCTACCACTTAATAACAATGTGCCTCAATCTCCTCATCTGTGAAATGGGGATAAGTATATTACCTACCTTGTTGGGCTTTTGCTGTTAACTTTTTTTTTTTTTTCCACCATACCACGCGACATGCAGGATCTAAGTTCCCCGACCAGGGATCAAACCGGCACCCCCTGCAGTGGAAGCGCAGAGTCTTAACCACTGGACCACCAGGAAAATCCTCTTTGTTGGGCTTTTTTTGAGGATTGAATTACTTAGTTAATGTTTGTAAAAGTCTGAGAACAGTGCCTGACACATAGTAAGTACTATTTAAGAATATGTTAAATAAATAAATATGCAGATAATATACTTGGGAGGTTACATAGGAAGCTATATCTGGCTAAAGGACAAGAATAAAAGATATATTTATACCTTTTTAATATTGTATCAAAAGCTTAAATAATACCTATTTTTAAAAATTAAATAATTTTAAGTATAAATGATTTCTGTTCCCTAGCATCTTAATACTTGGCCTCATCTCCTCCCACTTATCCTCTTCTTTGGTACGTAATTTCCACTTTCCATGCCTTTCACTGTTGCTTCTTACTAATTTTAGTATCCCTTTCCTTTCCATCATCTCAGTCACCTCACTTGTCTCAAACTTTCTACACTCATTCATGATTTCACTACCTTTCTGCTCCTGACTCCCCAGGGCACCTTTCACCAAAATGGCAGCCTCACATCCTCAGAGCTTCAAATCTAGATATCTCATCAACTCAAACTCAGCCTGTCAAAGTGAGCATGTCATCCCCCTCTCATCTCAACCTCCCTTTTATCTCCCAAGCTAGAAATTGGATTCTTTACTTTGACTCATCCCTCCACTTCACCCCCTAGATCCACTAAATGCATCAATTTACCCTTTCACATATGTCTTCCTCACATTTGCTAGGGCAGGCATATTGCTCTAGACCAAAGTGAATAATGTGCGTACTTATTACCTGGAGAGCTTGTTAAAATGCAGATACTGCATCAGTAGGTATGGTAGCCAGCCTACAAGATGGCCTCTAATGAGCCCCATCTCCCAGTATTCACTTCCTGTATTGTTTCCTCCTATATTGCATGGAGACCTATATTGGTCTCCATGAACAAAAAATAGGAAAGAATTAATGGTATGTCGTGTCTCAGATTAGATTATAAGACAATGTAGCTTTTGTCTTGGTTGTTCTCTCTCTCTCTTAGATCACTCACTCTGGGGAAAGCCAGCTACCATGTGGAGAAGTCACTTAGACAGCCTATGGAGAGGCCAACATAGTGACACATTGAGATGTCCAGCAACAGCTAGTGAAAACTGAAGCCTGCCAACGCCACATGAGCGAGCTTGGAAACAGGCCCTTCAGTTCCAGTTAAACCTTCAGATGACTATAGCTCCAGCCAAAATCTTGACTACAACCTCAGGAGAGACCCTGAACTAGAATCATCTAGCTAAGCCACTCCTAGATTCTTGACCACAAAAATGTGAGATAAATATTTGTTGTTTTAAACTGCTGAATTCTGAGGTCATTTGTTATATAGCAGTAGATAACATACAGTAGGTCTGGTGTAAGGCCTGAAAAGTTCTGCATTTTTAACAAGCCCCCAGGGACACTAACGTTGATGCTGTTGGATCTTGCTTTAGTAGCAGGCCACATACCACTGAAGCAGCTTCTCACCTAATCTCTACCCCAATTATCTCTCTGCTCCAATCCTGTTACATCCCTGTTTCCCAATGTAGGTTGGTTCCCTATTACCTACCATGTAAAGTCAAAGTGCACAGCCTATTATCAAAATGACAAGTGGAGAGGGTGTGGAGAAAACGGAACCCTTGTGTACTGTTGGTGGGAATGTAAATTGATACAGCCACTACGGAGAACAGTATGGAGGTTCCTTAAAAAGCTAAAAATAGAGCTACCATACGACCCAGCAATCCCACTACTGGGCATATACCCAAAGGAACTGAAATCAGTATCTCCAAGAGATAGCTACAACCCCATGTTCATTGCAGCATTATTCACAATAGCCAACATGAAGAAACAACCATCAGGTGAATGGATAAACAAAACGTCACATTTTCTTATCCGTTCATTGGATATTCATTGAAATGGAATATCATTTAGCCATAAAAAGAAGGAAATCCTGCCATTTTCAACAACATGGATGAATCTGGAGGGCATTATGCTAAGTGAAGTAAGCCAGACAGAGAAAGACAAATATTACAGGGTATCACTTACATATGGAATCTTTTTTAAAAATCTGATTTCAAAGAAACAGAGAACAGAATGGTGGTTGCCAAAGCCTTACAGGAAGGGAAAATGGGATGATACAAGTCAAATGGTACATATTTTCAGTTATAAGAAGACACGTTCTGAGGATCTAACATAGAGCATGGTAACTATAGTTAATAATACAGTATTGTATACTTGAAAGATGCTGAGAGCATTCTCACCACACACAAAAAAAGGTAGCTGTGTTAACTATGTAAAGTGAAGGGACATGTTAATTATCTTGATCTTGGTATCATTCCACAATGATATATATATATATCTCAAATCATCACGTTTAGTTTTTTTAAATATATTTATTTATTTATTTTTGGCTACATTGGGTCTTCATTGCTCCACGCGAGCTTTCTCTAGTTGCAGTGAGCAGGGGCTACTCTTCGTTGTGGTGTGCGGGCTTCTCATTGCGGTGGCTTCTCTTGTTGCGGAGCACGGGCTCTAGGCACGCAGGCTTCAGTAGTTGTGGCACGTGGGCTCAGTAGTTGTGGCACACGGGCTTAGTTGCTCCACGGCATGTGGGATCTTCTTCCCAGACCAGGGGTTGAACCCGTGTCCCCTGCATTGGCAGGCGGATTCTTAACCACTGCACTACCAGGGAAGTCCCAACACTTTAAATATATACAATTACGTTTGTCAATTATTCCTCAATAAATTTTTTAAAAGGTCCACAGCCTGCCTTTCAAGATCCCTTAGGAGTTGGCTATATATGTGTGCTTTCTAGTCATTTTCCCCACAGCTCTCCACCAGGCACTTTCTGCTCCTGTTCACCTGATCTCCTCATCGTCTTCTTCATACACCACATTTATTCCTGGTCCTAAGCTTTCTATTAGCAGTATCTCTCCTTGTTCCCTACCATCACCAATATGTATAAATGGAAGGTCTTCCATCCTCCTCTGCTATCCAAACTCAAACTCCAAGGCCTAGCTCAGGTCCCATTTCCTCCACAAAACTTTCCCCACTTCATTTTTATCCAATAGTTTTATGAACTATTATTTAACTATTTATTAAATAAAGAATCTCAACTTCTAGGCTAGATTTTCAGCAACTTCAGGTCAGGAACAGTACCTCATAAGTCCTTTTTTAAATTTTGGCCACGCCACGTGGCTTGCAGGATCTCAGTTCCCCAACCAGGGACTGAACCCGGGCCATGGCAATGAAGGCACCAAATCTTAACCACTAGACCACCAGGGAACTCCCCTCTCATAAGTCTTAATAGCTCCAGGGTACCTGGCATCGGGCTGGACACAGAAGAAGTAAGTAGGTGTCAGTTGACTGAATCTTCCTGTCACGTTCACTGTGGCTGCATGACTACAAGCACTGCCAAAATGTACTCCCGGCTATTAGAGCCACAGAGAGAATCTCTGCAAAATCCACTCCCGTCTTCCCTACCTCCTCCCTCTATACCAAATTATTGTCTCATTTATTTGTTACACATCACTGACAGGTAAAAAGGTAACATTTTGAGAGAACAACTTTTATTATAGGCAGCAATTAAAGAGAAAATAATGTCACGGTTAATCCAAAAGCCATTTCATTTTGGATTTGAAATCCCTTCTATGATGTACTGTGAACTCATTAGGGTTTCCCTGAATAGTGTTGAGATCATCCATAAGAACACAATGGGAGGGACTTCCCTGGTGGTCCAGTGGCTAAGACTCCACGCTCCCAATGCAGGGGGCCCAGGTTCGATCCCTGGTCAGGGAACTAGATCCTACATGCATGCCGCAGCTAGGAGTTCGCATGCCGTAACTAAAGATCCCGCAAGCAGCAATGAAGATCCTGCATGCCGCAACTAAGACCCAGCGCAGCGAAATAAATATGTAAATAAATAAATATTGAAAAAACAAAAGAACACAATGAGAAAGGAGCCAGGCGAGACCTGAGAACACAGTGGCTGATGAAGGAAGACTATCTGAGGGAGACAAATATTGCATAGATCACCCACGACAAAGGCAATGAAAAAAACAAGTAACACAGAGATGGAGACTGAGGGAGGAAGAGAGAGAGAGAGAGAACCTTGAGGCCTTGTATATTCCACACATCAGATGATAAAGACCATTTTACAAAAGGATAACATCCACTAGTTTTTGAGTGTTTATTGTCAGCCATTGTGCTAAACTCTGCACAAATCAACTGATGTTAGTCCATACAGCAATCCCTGTGAGATCAAGCCTGCTATGGTTAGTCCTATTTCTCTGATGACGAAGCTGAGGCTCAGAAAAGTTAAGGGATTTCCCCAAGATTGCCCAGCTAGGAGTTGTTTGAGCCGGGATTTGAACCTAGTACTACCTGAAGCCAAAAGCCATATTCTTAATCTCTACACTCTAGATACAGCCCCTATCCTCATTTTGGTAGACCTTCGATGGAAATATCTCTAGCAGATTCAGGAAATTTGGAAAGCAGGAAAAAGTTTCTATTTGGTGCCCATCCACACTCAGACACCTGGTAACCTCCTGCTACATGACATCCCTCTGGCTACCCAGAGCACCTCATCAGGATGGGAAGAAATCCCAGCCTTATTCTTCCAACAAAGTACATGTACTCATTCTATATTTCAGGCCCCTAATTCCACAGCCTGCGGGATAGCAATGAATGTAATGAAATAATCAAATCCTGTTACCAGGTAACTAATGGGTTACCCCTCCCAGGTAATATAAAGCATTAGCTCCATTAAAAGAGAAAACCCCTAAAGAGGAAATCTAATGACAGGAATTTGGACACCGCGGCAGGCCCACGGGGAGGAAGATTTGGAGCCAGAAGACATTTTCCTGCGCCTCCTCTCATGCCTATTCTTCCCTCTGGGTTTGACGTGTGCCTTAAACACATCATGGCTTGCATTTATTCAACAACCAGCAGTAGAGCAAAATGTGACTTCTTCAAAAAAAAAAATCTAATGAAGTTTCCAATTCTCAATTAAAAGAAACATCTCTCCATCCACCTATTTATCCCTGCCAAGCGTTTGTGTTTTGAAGCTGGAAGTTTCATTATCTGAAATTTGCAGGCAATTACTAGGTCTAGTAACTCCCAAGATGTGAGCATTTTTCCAACAGTCTAAAGTGAAAAGTGATTTTCAGTAAACCTGTGTGTGTGTGTGTGTGTGTGTGTGTGTGTGTGCACGCATGCTTTAAGGAGTCTCTTTAGAAAAGAAAGGTGTGATGAAGGCAAGTAGGGGAAGGGCCAGTGGGAATCATATGGGGCCATTTATTTGTCTTATTTGACATTGGGAGCTCCAGAAGTATTAATAAGCAGCCCTCCGCGTCCCAGGGGAAGCCTTTGGATTTACAGCTTTAAACAACGACTCATCCTCATTTTGGCACAAAGTCAAACCAAAATTTGTCGTAGTTTATAATGCTTGTTAACAAAGAACATCAAAAATTAATGCTCATTAGGGCGCTCATTAATATGCACGGTGCTCGCCAGTTTGACTTAATTAAGTGAAGCACCACTTGAAGATAATATTGTGGTCCAGCAGAGAGAGGAGGCTGTTCAGGTCTGAAGGGTGTTCCCTTGGGACAGCATTAGCAGCAGTGCAGGGCGGGGTGCCTGCCAGCCTCTTCCTGAAACTCTTCCTGTTAGAAAACAGGAAGCTCTCAGAGAGCAAGTGGCTGTAGCCCCTGCTGTGATGTCTGATTCCACACTCCAGTTTTCCTGTTCCAAGACATTATTTGCTGAGATGAATGGAATTGAGGTCAACTGGTACAATCAGATCTTGGCCAAGAAAAAGACCCCTAAAGAGAGAAGGAAGCTCAGGAGCTTAGGCTCAAGACACAAGATTGGGGGTGGGGGGTGGGGGTGGGGGATGGAGAATAATAGAAGGCGACAAAAAAAGAGACAGCAAAGTGAAAAAAAAAAAGTAGCGAGCAAGGGAGATACAGAGTGAGACAGATATCCAGATACTGCCATATTCCAAAGCAGAGGACACACAGGTGGGGCATTACTATTTGTGTGAGGCTCTGCTAATTTTCTGTCTTGGTCAGTTTGAGGTTTCTGGGTCTGTTCTTTAAATGTACAGGGTCATTTCAAAATCATTAATTCCAGTGGGCCACTATAGATAAAAACAAATGCTTGAGCTCTGGAACGTGTAGCCAGTGCTTTTTCAGAGAATCTTGAATTTGAAACAGAGGTAGGAAGCAATGGAGCAAACAAGAGTGCGACAGGGGAATTTGAATCCCAGCTCTACTACTTAGTGTGTAAATGTGTGACCTTGGAGAAGCCACTTCATGTCTCTGAGCCTCAGTTTCCTCATCTGTAAACTGTGAGGGTGAACTGTATGAAATTTGCCATTTCATTTTTGAAGATCCAAATGTTCAAATATCAACAATTTCATATTCAACGCAATAAAAAGATTAAACCGAATAGCATATTTTAAGACAATTTTTAAACTGTAAAATGCCAAAGATCGTTTATGATCAGTCATAACTGTTGCTACTTCAGAAAATATGCATATGGATTATATTATGCTCCACTTAATAAGAGCAGCTAAATCAAATCAAACCGCTTTCCCAAATTTTGCCAAACGCCTTCCTGACTCAAGAGTCAAGGTTAGGATAGCCACAGCCACGTCTATCACTGTGAACCAATATTACTGACACTGTTTAAGATCATTTAAAAATGTCCTGCCCATATATAACTAATAAGGACCTACTGTATAGTACAGGGAATTCTACTCAATACTCTGTAATGACCTATTTGGGAGAAGAATCTAAAAAAGAGTGGATATATATGCACCTATCAAAGGAGGCAGCATTATCTCTCTGAGAGATGTCTGCCCAGTACAATATGCCATTCACTTCTTATCTGGGTTGAATGGTAAATTATTCTAATACAATATCATATTCTGTATATGTATAACTGACTCACTTTGCTGTACAGCAGAATCTAACACAACACTGTAAATCAACTATACTCCAATAAAAATTTTTTAAAAATTTTAATTAAAAATAAAAATAAATTTAAAAATAAGAATAAATAAATAAAAAATACATTAAAATGTCCTGCCTTACTGCAATAGGTATTTAACAGAAAGTGACCCAAGTAATTTCCAAGTGGGCCCCTAGATGTGTATATGTGCGTGCGCACACGTACACACACCACACACACAGGCACACACACACACACCCTCAGCCATCCTCCTATCTCTCCTCAAATTGACCCAAAGCTGTATTGGAAAAAAAATAAGAGTACAGAGTTGTACAGGAAGTATCCATAATGAGGCTTCCCTGGTGGCACGGTGGTTAAGAATCCGACTGCCAATGCAGGGGACACGGGTTCAAGCCCTGGTCCGGGAAGATCCCACATGCCGCGGAGCAACTAAGCCCGCGTGCCACAACTACTGAAGCCCGTGTTCCTATAGCCCGTGCTCTGCAACGAGAAGCCACCGCAATGAGAAGCCCGCGCACCCCAATGAAGAGTAGCCCCCGCTCGCCGCAACTAGAGAAAGCCCGCATGCAGCAACAAAGACCCAACACAGCCAAAAATAAATAAATAAAATAAATAAATTTATATAAAAAAAAGTATCCATAATGGCACACTTCGAAGTATCAATTATAGCAAGTCCAAGTACTACATAGGAGAAGAGGCGGGCCAGCGAAGCAAGGAATTTTACTAGCAGTTATTCAAGTTCTAGAAATCACAGATGGCAATGGGTCTGGATCAAGCAGGCTAGGCAAGGTAGAGTCAGAACAAAAGGCAACAGGGAGGGTGAGGGCAAGTAGTGGGTCAGAAGCCTGATAAACAAACAGTAATCAAGAGGCCACAGATGATTGAAGCCAGAATAAGACAGAAACTGGGAGCTCTGTAAAAGGTAGAAAAAGTAGCCGAATATCCAGAAACTGAGAGATATAATAGAGAACAAATTACAATTCAAACAAAATAGAAATGTCAGTCTGGGGGGAGGATCTAATTTAATTGGGCAAAATGTCGCCTAGTCTCTCATCTGAGGAGATAGTTGGGCTTGCTGTGGAGGCAGGGATCAATGCTGTGGCGTTGCCACACTGGGGCTTACCAGAGAAACAGAATACGGGGCTGGAGTGCAGACAGAGAGGGTTAAACAAAAGACCACTTCTCATAAAGGGAGGGAGGTTATTGATGGGAAAGAGGGCTCTCTGTGCAGCAAAAGGAAAGCATCTAGCATTAGAGGAAGTACACAGAAAGCCTGCACACACACACACACACACACACAGACACAGACACACACGCCTCTGCCAATCAAGCTGTGAAGATTTGGAATCTCTCTGAGGAGCAGAATATGATATTGTATTAGGATAATTTACCGTTCAACCCAGATAAGAAGCGAATGGCATATTGTACTGGGCACACATCTCTCAGAGAGATAATGCTGCCCCCTTTGATAGGTGCATTGTATTTTGTCTGTCCAGCAGGCAATCTGGGTCTTTTTCTTCCTTCCTAAGTCTGAACTTCATTCTCAAACAAACTGACTGTAGGGAATTTCAGTAATGACTTGACACCCTGCTCTAGGCTTTTCCTGCTCTGAAACGATTCCCTCATTTGGGCTCTTTGTTCAGAGACATATTAGTGTGAATTTACATTTGTTGGATTGAATTGTTTCTTCATTCGTTGTAGCATTCTCCAAACTTGGGATTTTTGTTCACTGCATCGTCTTCCGGCTCATTAATGTAAAGAATAAAGAACCTGGTTTCCGATGCATTTCCCTTTCAGAGCCATATTAATAATTCATTTCCAGCTTGACAGAGTCCTTTTGGCAGCTGCTTTGTTCAAGGCTTGGCTCCTCACAGGAGCCATAGGTCAATTGTCTTCTGGTGAAATTGAACCGGAGGGCCAGAGAAGGGCATTTGTATTCCCCACGTGTGACCGTGGGGGATTAATGGTGTGGGGAAAATGCACCGAATCCACTTCTAAGGCTCCCTCTGGAGACTTAGCCTCTTGTTCCCGTGTTCTTGCCGAGAATCTGTTCTTTTTAGCATTAATTATGAAGACAATGAGCTCAGCGCCCAAGTGGAGGAGCTGAATTCCGAGTTACACACAGGGAACGAAAGGTCTGTTTGTCGGTCAAGATATCTTTTCTTTCTCTTGGAGCAGAGAATGTAACGGTCTAGTGAGGTCAGCTCAGAGTGCCTGGGGCATGCGATGGTTTATGCAGCGTCCTTTGCATAGTAGGTGCTCGGATTTCTGTGGGCTGATTGACTTAGTTATAGTATCTGGTTGGGGCAAATGCTCCAGGGACAAGGATCCATAGGGTAATACCCACCAAAATCATCACCACTCCCCTTTTCCATCAGATAGTCCTCTGGAATATTGAGTGAAACATGTAAGTCTACAGAAAATTGAAGTTTTGAAAAACCATAGACAGGGGTGTGTAAAAGAGCCAGTTTTAGACTGAAAATAATGGGCTATGTGACAACAGGTGAAAACATTCTAGAGAGACAGCAGTGACCCTTTGCCACGTGCTGCTGACAGAGGAGGCAGTCAGTCACCTATAGAGTGTGAGGAAGAAACAGGATGGGGAAAAGCTAATGGGGACTTTGAGTGATCAGAGAGCAGTGTCCAGTAGCAAAGTATTCAGGGAAGAGGAAGTAATCCTGTCAGGGCAGCCTCCACGGGCTGTCCCAGGAAAGCAAGGTGCACCGACTCTGAATACAGAACGGGGAACTGGTTTTAAGACGGTCGCCCATGGCCTTCCAGTCAGCCCAAACCATTCTTTGTTCCCTGGGTGAATGGGAGTCCACCTCTGAGTATATAAAATAAAATAAAATAACAAAATAAGATGAGATTGAAAGTGCTAATCACTGGAATCAAATTCATACAGACTAGAAGAAAGAGGTGAAAGCACGGTCCCTTGAATGATACATGTTTAGGGAGAAGAGGTGCTGGTGGATCTAGCCCTTTAACAAGACACTCATCTTGACACCCTCACTTCCCCAACAGTCTCATCAGGTGCTTTTATACCCCTTCCCTTCAAAGCATTCAGAGTCCTGCTCTCTACTAGGTGGAAGGGATGGTAGTATAATTAGGTTAAAAAAATTGCTAGAACGGGTCACACATCCCCCAAATAAATGTAACATCCTATGGTATGAGAGGCAGCATAGTTTAATGGTTGAGAGCACAGACTCTACAGCCAGCCTGCCTGGGTTTGCAGTCCTGGCTCTGCCATTCACTGGCTGTGTGTTCTTGGATCTCTCTCTCTCTCTCTCTGTTTCCTCATCTCTAAAATGGGGATACTAAAATTAATACCTACCTCAAAGTGTTGTAACAGGGAATAACTATATATAGTTAACATCTCTAAGGCCCTTAGTGCCTGGCATACAGTAAGTACTACATAAGTATTTATTAAATGAAGTTAGTTTATTAAAAATTGCTTTTGAAAGTTCTTAAAGGATGATCTTTAATGATGGGGTTTAAGTCACTACAAGAAAAACATATTTTGGAGCACTCCTCACATCACATTGCAGGGATAACCATCTACTACTAACAAGGCCTTAAAACCCTTACGAATCTATTCATCCAGGATGGACTGACTGCCCATTACTATCCACTTTCAATGATTCTTTTGCCATCCAGTGAACACATCCAGGACACAAGCTAAAAAGGAAAAGCTATGGTTTCTATGCCTCCGCATCTCCAGACCTTTTCCTCTTGTCTGCCTTTGCAAAGTGCTTTCAAGCTGAACACAAATCAGATTCAGCCCCATTAACAACACTGCAGACAACAGCTGAGGCTCATTTCTTGGCAACCTCCACCCTTCCACTCACCTCTCTGTTTCCTGC
>NW_006776544.1:2091406-2139336 GCF_000442215.2 Lipotes vexillifer | reverse complement strand
CCTGCTGAATCAACTCATGCTCCAACCTAGGTGGTTAAGGATGTGTCGGTAGGTCACCAGCATGGATCAATCTTTCACAGTCTGTAGGGCTGTGAAAGAAGGGAGGATATAAATGAACTAGACATCGGTCCTTGTTTGTATAAAGTGACCAGTACAACAGGAAACAAAACCCAATCCTATAAGAAAAGATTTTGCCTCATACATAATAAGGCTCCCAGTGGGCAGCCTGACACCAAATGGATAGCTATAAAAAAGTTATTGCTAGGGCTTCCCTGGAGGCCCAGTGGTTGAGAGTCTGCCTGCCGATGCAGGGGACACGGGTTCATGCCCCGATCCGGGAAGATCCCACATGCTGCGGAGCGGCTGGGCCCGTGAGCCATGGCCGCTGAGCCTGCGCGTCTGGAGCCCGTGCTCCGCAACGGGAGAGGCCACAACAGTGAGAGGCCCGCATACCGCAAAAAAAAAAAGAAAAGAAAAAAAGTTATTGCTTTACTGTGACCTGAGCAAAGATCAAAGAATGAGGAAATTGGTGGGATTTTAATTCTTCTGGTTTGGTACCAAATTTAAAATCTTATGAGAAGAGGGAACCTAGTAGAGCACACTGAGAACCAGGGCTTTGTAAGTATTTTGCTCCCACTCCTTGACAAAGACAGATGACTGGTAGAAATAGGCAGAAAACATTACTCACATTTTGAAGACCCTCATTTGGCAAGCATTTTGGATATAGACATTGAATCAGGTTTAACCTGAAACAAAATCGAGACATCATTTTCATCTTTACTTTGTCTCCATCCCTTTGTCTCTTATATTTCCGGTACTCTTGTATTGATCCCTGGCTTTCTAAGAGTCCTGTCCCCCTAAATTTGTCACCTCAGAGAAACCTGACTTTTTCCATCACTGACCCATGTATTGGCAAGTCCCCCCATTTTGCTCCCCTAATCTAACCTATATCCTATTCTTTTGTAATCTGTTTCCTAAAGTATTAGTAATTTAATGAACAAAACTGTTGAGGTATCAAAGACTGAAAATGAATTAGTGTTATCCTATTTGGTATGGCAGAGACTGTTAGCTGTACTCCAAAATCTATTCTGCCATTTTTTCCTGGTAACATGACTAGACTACATTTTCTAGCCTCCCTTCCAATTAGATGTGACCATGTGGTTGAATCTGACCAATGACATGTGAGAATCACTTCCAGGTACCACCTTCAGGCCAAAGCTTTTAAGAAAAGGGTTTGACTCTTCGGGCTCACTCTTCTCTTCTACCAGCTACGTGTAGATGCCAATGAGGCCTTGGGGGGTTGAGGGGCCACAAGGTGGGGAAAATTCAAATCTCTAAACAACTGTGGGGGGGAGAACCATTTTGCCAGCCTGAAAACTCATACAGAGTGTGAGCAAGAGATAAACCATTGTGTTGAGACATTACATATTTGGTTTTACTCATTACCACAAACGAGCCTAGCCTACCCTTACTACGACACCTGAAATATATGCATTTTTACAGATGTCTGCTGTACACACAATCCCCTAACTCAAAGAGCTGAATCTCTAACAGCAATAGATTTCAGGTATCACTGATAGAGATTTTGGGGATAGAGCTTTTGGCAGTACCCATCATATCATGTACAAAGACAAATCATAGATGCATTCAACCACAGAGGATGATGGAAGGGGAAGCTGGACCAAAGCAAAGACCCATTAACTAGGCTAGGTACTGAGGAAACCTGAGCAGAATATAGAGATTGGCCTCAGCCAGGACAGTTGGGATTTCCAGAGCAGCGTCCACAGCTTCAAACAATGGTCAGAAGGAGGAGATCCAACCCAGCAACAGGAAATTCTAGAAAGGTTCCAACCCAGAAGTCAAGCATAGTGTCTGTCAGCATCATGACTTGTCCATATCTTGCCAGTTGATAGGATACCAAGGAGTAGGCTGGGGCAGAGTCTAGGGAGAGAAGATTGGCAGGAGGTAGGCAATGTTCAGGGTGGGGACACAGTTCTAAGGGGAGACAAGGCAGAATTACTGGATCAACTGTATAGTGGGAGACTAAAGCAAAAGTCACCTAGAGGGCTTCCCCGGTGGCGCAGTGGTTGAGAGTCCGTCTGCCGATGCAGGGGACACGGGTTCGTGCCCCGGTCCGGGAAGATCCCACGTGCCGCGGAGCGGCTGGACACGTGAGCCATGGCCGCTGAGCCTGCGCGTCCGGAGCCTGTGCTCCGCAACGGGAGAGGCCGCAACAGTGAGAGGCCCGCGTACCAAAAAAAAAAAAAAAAAAGAAAGAAAAAAAAGTCACCTAGAAAGGGGGATGAGGAGTACTGCAATTCGGGGGTGGAATGAATACATAAAGCTCACTCCTGGCCCAGTGCTTCCAGCTCCATTAAATAGGTCTGAGGTTGGTAGTATATTTTCTGTCATTTTAAAAATTGATTTAGAATAGGGTTGGGAGTGGTCTGGGCTGCAAGTGGGGCCTGTCAATAGAGGACCAAGGCACCATGGAAGGCAAAGGCAAGGGGAATGTGGGAGGAACTGGCAATTTAAAGGTCCAGGTTCGGTTTCAGCTAACGTCAGTGCTGTCCAACAAACCTTCATATTCGTCGGAAAGGCATGGCTAACGTCAAATCATAGGCAAACAATTAAAAATGCGTAACATCGTCTTCATTAAATCGGTACCGTTAAAGACCAGAGCTATTAGCACACTGAAGCATGCATGACTAGTACCTCTCTTACCGGTGAGTGAGCAAATCCTCTTTATCCTTGCAAGATTCCACATTAGCCAGATTCAGAGAATTATCCAGCTAATATTGGCCATAGCCAGAGTTGGGACTTCTTCTGTAGAAATTGCTGAAAAATAGGCTTTCGGTCTCAGTTTGCAATAGTGATCATTTCTGACATTGGATTGTTTGTTGTACATTTATTATCTGTCTCCCTCTGAGTCCTTTCACAGCAGCTAAAGTACTCCCTCTCATGGTCTCTAGGATTCACTCACAACTAACAACAGGGCATTGTTCTGTTGGAGTTTTCCTCAGCAACACTTCTAACAACCCTCGAAGCCAGAACCCTGACAGCACTTAGCTCAAGCTTTGATTTAGCTCTTTGGGTCCTATTTTTGCAAAAGAAAAAAAAAAAATAAAGAAACTGGTATGATCTGTATGGGAAGTTTTCCAACACACACACATACAAATATACGATGTACATATAACATGCATAATAGCAACTTCGCTCTCCCTGATTCTAAAAGACTTTGCTTACAGAACACCTTGCAAAATTCAAATCAATTTTAAAATGCTGTCTTGCCGATTTGGAGCGGGGTAATATCAGTGGTGCCTTACAGAGGAAGGGGAATTGCAGTATCCAATCACCATAATAAGGAAGCTGACTGCACAGGGTGATGTGGACAGCAAAGGCCAGCCCCACTATACAAAGCCCTACAATTCCAGTCATTCATGCCAAAGAGGTTGTGAGCGCCAGGAAAAGAACTTATAGGCATTTCCTCTTGAGCAGCCAGATTTGTAAAGCTTCTGTGACCGCCCCCCTCCACCCCGCTTCCCCACTGATCAGGCCTTATTTGTCTTTCCTGTACTCTATGTATTCTTTCTATTTTACCCCAGAGCTTGTGGTTACTATCCCATCCCTAAGATGAGCCCCACAGCCTCTTCCTGCTTTGTTTCCATAACCATACTTCACTCCACCACAGAAAATCAGTAACAAGAACCAAAGCCCTCTCCCTGAACACCACAGCATTGCTATCAGTTTAAAACAGCGGTTTTCACACACCAGTCTATGAAATCGTGCTGGGCTGGGCTGAAGTCTCACAGATATTTTACAAAATTAGAAAAATAAGGTCAATGTAATGAGAGTTTGTCATAAAGCTAAATGTATGCAAATAAAAGGACTGTCCTTTATTCTGGGGTCGATCCTTCTTACTTTCACTGTGGGGCGAGGGGAGCATTAAAGCGCCCTTTCTTTTATTTTCCTAAGTACTATGGTGATAGTAATTGGTGCTTGAAATTCAGCTCGGTACTTGTTTTTTGTTTTTTTTTGGGGGGGGGTTGTTGGTTTTTGTTGTTGTTTTTACTTTGCAAAAATAAAATAAAATATCTGGGAGAGAGAGATAAGAGAGAAAGACAAAGACATTAACTAGTTTATCAAATTAGCTCCTTTAAACATTCCAGGAATGAGATTAGAAGGTGGCGGTGGGAGGGAGGTAGGAGGGACCTGTTTCAGTGGGAGGAGAAAACAGAGAGGGCCAAGGATGGCAGACTCAGCTTAAACTCTGCAGGTGAGGTGTTTTTTAAAAACTGGGCCCTGGGAGGCAGTGAAAGGAGGATGTGGATAGTCGCAGAAGAGCACTTTTTTCTGATTTTATATTGAAGTCCAGCTGCCCCTATAGCCCTCTCATTTGCCCAATGACAGTGACTCTCAAAACTGAAAATTGGGGTACATTGCACTGACATCATTTGGAAATAAGACTCAAATTTTATTCTGATAGCAATTAAATTCCCAGTTACCTGGAAGGCAAACACAGTTATACAAATTATCGATGCGGGCTGACTAATATTAGAACTCAAATGGTGATCACTTCAGAACTAGGCGTTTTGCATCTCCTTTCCTTTTTTAAAGGCAGCAGTGAAATTTAGCTGAACTGGACTTTGTGAGTCAGCGGACTAAACTCCATTAATATTCTGAATATAAAATGTTAGTTTCGCTTATCTGAAAATTGATCTTCTCCCAAGGCTATCCCCCTTAATCTTTCTCTCCCTCTACTTCTTCATAAATGTATTATCTAATTCCGTCACTATATTATTTATCATCTATTATTATTTATTAATTCACTAGCACTATCATATAATTCAGCAATGGAATTTTTGCCATAATGTTTTTTGGTACATTTGCACACTGAATAAAACCATATTGATTCTTAAGGATTTTTATGCTCTAGAAATGCTTGCTGCAGACAAATTTGCAAACAAATTTTTATTTGGTTTCCAAAGACATTATTTTGACATGATTTCAACTGATGCCAACAAATCAAACCAAGCTCTGCAACAAATGCCTTCTTAATGGGTTTTGCGTTATTTGTTTTAGTTGACACCATTTATTATAATTTAACAGCATTTTCCTTCCTAGGAAAGTCCAAAATCAATAAAAAATGGTGACATATGTTTGTATTTATTTGGAAATACAAATGCAACCAAAGGACTCTGTCAGTGTACGATTAATAGAGTACAAGATGTTGTGGTTTGGGGGCATCTGACTGTCTGTCTTGTAATGTGAATTTTGAAACAGCTTGGAATTCCTGCCCCTCGACTTCCAGGTTAGGATAGAATTTCACATTAACAATAAATCACCTTGGATATGTGGTTTTCTATTTCAATTTGCTGCAATGTAGCTTTATCAGTTCACAAGGCGGGGGAGGGACCACAGGTGGGATGAGGAGAACAACAAGCCGATAATAAAATATTAAGACAAAGAAATAACACATTTGAAAGGTTATTACTGTGAGAGATGCTGAAACGGACATATCTGTCTTTTCTTCCAACTATCATGGCACACAGTCTGGCAATGGAAATCCCAAAGCCCAAGATGGGGCACAGAGGTTCAACATCAAGTTCTCTTCACAACAACCCTTTGGCCTTCATATTGACAGTAGGGAAATATGATTAAGAATTCCAAGGAGAAAAGGTATCCTGCTCCGGGTCTGACTGCCAACCCCTTCACAAACACATTTTCAGGATCTGCCTGTCCCTTGACCCAGGTTCAGTCCCTTGGTTCTCTTCTGCAGACCAGGTACAAATGAAATTCTATCACAGAATTATAACATCTCATGGTTAGAAGGATCTTAAAAGTCATCTAGTTCAGTGGCTCCCAAAGGCTAGTCCAGGGACCAGTGCCAAATCCTAATGAAATTTTGAAGGTCTATGAAAAGTCGGGGCAATGTAGTAGAAAGCTACATTTATTAATGGACTCTGCTTCATTCTGTTTTTGAGGTATGAAATGATGATGTTCAAAATGGTAGGCTTTTCTTTTTCCTTAGTGTCCTCATTAGAGTGTGAACCTTCATTTCTTGTCTCAGATCTCCACAGGGAAAGAGCTCCACTAAAATAATATTCCTCCCTCTCTCACCCCTCATTTACTTGTCTCCATGGGAGAAGGAATGAATTATTTGATTTAATAAGTTTGAAAGAAGGAGCTGAGCATCTTCAACTTGGCCCCTTCTGAGTTTCTCACTTTCTGGAGCCATCTTGTCCATGGATGTTCACGTTCTGCACCAAACCACTGTCCAACTAGAACAATGGCCAGGTGGATAAGTTGAGCAGGGTTGAAGTATTACCACAGCCACTTGGCTGCTGATCTAAAGCCCCAATCTCCATTTCTGCTTTATCTGTGCTAGCAGTGATATTTTATCTTCCAGCTAACTCCTGTATCTATACCTCAATTAAGAGCTAATTGCTAAAACTTACAGAACACTTATTATGAACAAGGAACTGTTCACATGCTTTACACTTGAGTAAAGTATTATTATCCCATTTTACAGATGAGGAAACTGACACACAGAAAGTTTAAGGAATTTTACTAAGGTTATTCAGCTAGTAAGTGCCACAAGTCTATATTCAGACTCAAGCAGCCTGGCTCCAATTTCCAATGGGTGTCAGACTCAGGAAGAGAAGAAAAGTGCTATCCATTGCCAGAAAAGTGTTATTCCAAAAATCTTATCAGGCCTTACTTGGTTAAAAAAAAAATTAAAAGCTGGAAACCTATAATAGTACTTTCAATTTTTTTGTTTAATCTTCACTAACTAGTCATAGAGATCCAGTACTGTACAAACAAGTGACTGGCTCCAAGCATTCATGCACTTCAAGGATCACTTCTCCCTCTTCCTGCCCATTGTTCAGCCTGCATCTATGTACCTGAAGACCTAGAATAAGAGGAAACACCATCAAGGCTGCCTTTCTCTTGCTAGAGCAGCTCCAACTGATAGAAAATGTTTCCCTGTATTCAGCTATAATCTGTTCCTAGATTTGTCATAAGTAGCCACACCACAATTTTAATCCCTTGTGGATAAAGCAGCTCTCTCTAAACACTTTTTTTTTCACTCCTAATTAAACATCCTGGGTTCCTTATGTCATACTTGGAGTCCATTCATCGCACTAGCAATCCTCTTCTGAAAGGACTCCAGTCTGATTATATCTCTTTTTTAAAAAAAATCTATTTATTTATTTATTTATTTATGGCTGGGTTGGATCTTCATTGATGTGCGCGGGCTTTCTTTAGTTGCGGTGAGTAGCGGGAGCTACTCTTCTTTTCGGTGCGCAGGCTTCTCACTGCAGTGGCTTCTCTTGTTGCAGAGCACGGGCTCTAGGCACGCGGGCTTCAGTAGTTGTGGCTTTCAGGCTCTAGAGCACAGGCTCAGTAGTTGTGGCGCACGGGCATGTCCCCTGCATTGGCAGGGAGATTCTTAACCAATGCGCCACCAGGGAAGCCCCTGATTATATCTCTTTAAAGGATGGTGTCCATAAAGGATTCTAATACACCAGGTGAAGCCTGGTCAGTAAGGATTAGAGCAGGCCCATTTCCTTGCTAGTTTGGGATTCTATACTTCTATAAATATCCCCTCCTTCTCTTGCCCTCCAGTTTAAATAAGTGATTCTGTCAGTAACTGAATCATCTGGAAGCCCATGGCCCTGGCCAGAGGAGTTTCCAATCTTAACTATTATCTTGAACCAACCAGTTCACACGTGACAAGAAGGTCAGAGGTCATTTATACCCACATATATGTCTAATACCACCTGACACTTGGCTCCTGACCCAGGTCTGCCACCAGTCCCTCCATTTTTCCATGGTTGCTAATGTTTGATGCTGACCTGATCTGACAATTGGTCTTGTCATGTCCTTTGGTTTCCCTGAAAAGGGATCTTGTCGAATACCAGGGGAGCCTGACAGTGCCCTCAGGCCTAACTGTCAACAAGCATTTTCTCTATTCAGTTTTCTTATTTGGTCTGCGCCTTTGGCTGCTTCCATAAAATACCAAAACATCCAACTTATTCTGTCAATAAATCAGGCAATTCAATGGATGAAGATTAGTAAAGCCAGTTGTTTATCAGCACATAGAAAAGCAGAGTAGTCCAACTGAAAAATACTTAATAATGATGTTAAGGTAAATTTATGGAAGGCAGATCCTTAATGAATTGGGGAACAGTTAAGATTAGTAGGACTTGTTCCTAAACCTTGAAGCTTGATGTCATGAAAAGCAAATATATCCATCTTCCCACAACATTTCTCTTACTGCCACAGTTGAAAGTACAGTCTTAGGCTATAAAGAATACTGATATGACCCAACCTGGCAGGTCTTAAATTCTTATAAATGCATGAGAAAGGGACAAAATAATTCAGAGAAAGGATATGAAAATTCAGAATTCATAAACTAGTTATATCATTGAATGCCTGTGAGGCACCTTTAAACAGCCAGGTTCATCCATGAATCTCAAAGCATTTTCTAATCATCAATGCATAAATTCACATAATGCCATAAGGAAACAGGACAATGATAAATTATTATTTTAAATATAACACCCCAAAGGTTATGTAGCTTGTCTACAGATAACAAATATGACATTTAGAAACTGAAACACATGAAAGAAATTCTCAGTCCTGCCTTTCATCAATTTATAAAGACTGCATGGCCTCAGTTGGCTCAATAATAAATCAGTAGCTATTTAGGACTAAGTATTTGGCTTTTTTTTTTCTAACTAGCTTATAAATTAAACCATAAGCCACATGAAAGCATTTTGACAATGTTGTTAAGAAGGAGGCGATAGGAACCTGAGCTTTAACTAAAATGATTCCTTGTTTCAAACAAATTCACTTTGCCTGAGTTCTAATTTAGAAAAACTGATTTAAAAAGTTGATTTAATTTACTTTTTGAAGTATCTAAGGGATTTCCATGCTGGAGTACCTTGTGTTAAAAAACAGTACTTAGGGCTTCCCTGGTGGCGCAGTGGTTGAGAGTCTGCCTGCCAATGCAGGGGTCGCGGGTTCGTGCCCCGGTCCGGGAAGATCCCACATGCCGTGGAGTGGCTGGGCCCCTGAGCCATGGCCGCTGAGCCTGCGTGTCCGGAGCCTGTGCCCCGCAACGGCAGAGGCCACAACAGTGAGAGGCCCGCGTACCACAAGAAAAAAAAAATAGTACTTAGTGGTGAGATATAGCATCACACTACACTTTCTAGATACTATTTTGACCCATAGAAAGAGCGAAGATGTATGCTCAGGAAGCCACCCAGGCTTAGGATAAATCCGTTTCCTGAAGAAGGCTAAGAGGATCAGTGGACCTACGGCAGAAGGGAGACTCCAAACAAAATACACCCCCCTCGCTCTCAAATAATCATGGCATCAATGCCATCTAAGAAATGTCTTCTTGGTACCTACCTCTCTCAGTATTTGTAACACGTTCTATTTGGCAATGGGGTGGTACACATGAGAACACATCTTCAGTGTTCTAATGTGACGCAACAGTAAAACAGGATTTGTCTTATAGTCAACAGTGTTGGAATACATCACTTTGGTCAAGTAACAGATACCAACAGAATGTTGAGATTAAAATGTTGCTGTCCCAATGCCTTTCATGTACTGAATATGAGTTTAATCCTAAAAGGAATGCTTAGTTTAAAACCTGAAGTTAAAAAAAATGATTAAAGGAACTTGGGGAGGAGAAGATAAAAATGACAACAAGGAAAACATGCTTTTAACCAAACTGAGTTTGAAAAACTATTTTAAGAATAATTATTTTACTCTCTCAATTTGCTTATAATTTTCGTGGCTGAGCTTTCTATGAAAATTGTACCTTTTGGGTTCTGTTCCAAACTAATTGCCATTTATTCTATCCTGCAGCTATTCATCCTGTTTACCAGTCCTGTGGATCAGTCAATAGGCCCTTTTAATTTCAGTACAAGTTATACAGGAATCAAAGGCTGGGATTACCAAAAGCTTTTCCCTTCCCCACCTGGAAACCACTTACCTACAGGTATGACTGAAACTCAGTGAGGTCAATTGTCTCGCCCCAAGACCCTACGGAAGACAACTTTGGCCTGAGGCCCTTCCCGTCCGGCTGCCCAGGCTCTACTCCCTTGTTCCTTCTATGACCTTTTGCTCTCTGCCCTCCTTGAGTTCGTGCTTCTCCCACGCAGCTCGGGGGCTTCACCTTCCCTATTAACCTAATCACCTCAATAACCCTTTCCTGTTTTTTTTAAAAAATTGAAGTATAACTAATTTACAATGTTGTATTAGTTTCAAGTATACAGCAAAGTGATTCAGTTATACGTATATATATATATATATATATATATATATATATATATATTCTTTTCCATTATAGGTTATTACAAGACATTGAGTGTAGTTCCCTGTGCTACACAGTAAGTCCTTGTAACCCTTTCCCCTTGAGTGTTCTCTTCCTTCAGGGTCTCGCCCTCTGATTTTCAGGATGAAGACAAAATATCCTATAATAGAATGCCCTAGTAAGGGGAATTTAACATAGTCAAGAGTTTCAGCTCCAGAGTCATCCTGAAATGCATTAGAATCTGCCATGTGGTCACTGAGGGCTTGGTGGGCACACTACTTAACCGTCTTAAGCCTCAGTTTTCACATATCTAAATGGGAATAATATTATACTTACATGACATGGTTGTTAAAAGGAATGGCTATAGAAAGGTAAGAAAGTACCTGATTCTCAGATTTTTGGCTTGAGTGTCTGAGTTGGAAGGGAAGGTGATGAGTCTTGAGGATATATGGTTTATGGTGCCTATGAGTCACCAAGGTAATGCTGCCCCTGTGTCAGCTGAAAATATTGGTTTGGAGCTTAGAATAGAGAAGTAAGAGCCAGAGATACAGACACAAAAGTCATCAGACTACGCTGATACTCTGGAAATGGATGGGATTGCCTAGGGGAAAGGTAGAAAGTGAGGAGTACAGAGGATTTTGGTCAGGGCTCTGAAGAACAGCAACAATTAAAAGGTGGTTAGAGGACTTCCCTGGTGGCGTAGTGGTTAAGAATCCGCCTGCCAGTGCAGGGGACACGGGTTCGATCCCTGGTCCGGGAAGATCCCACATGCCGCGGAGCAACTAAGCCTGTGTGCCATAACTACTGAACCTGTGCTCTAGAGCCCGCGAGCCACAACTACTGAGCCTGTGTGCCACAACTACTGACGCCCATGGCCTAGAGCCCGTACTCCACAAAAAGAGAAGCCACCGCAATGAGAAGCCCGTGCACCGCAGCAAAGAGTAGCCTACACTCCCTGCAACTAGAGAAAGCCTGGGTGCAGCAACGAAGACCCAACGCAGCCAAAAGAAAAAAAGAAAAAGGTGATTAGAGGAAGAGGACCTAATAGGGGAGACTGAGAAATGGCCATAGAGAAGAAGAACCAGTAGGGATGTGATGTCAGCAACCAAGGGAGGAACTAATTTTCTAAATGGATTAGTCATCAGTGTCAAATACCACAGAGACGTGTCAGCTGAGAGGAAACATGCTAGTTTACTGAATTTGACAGGTAGAGTCAGGGACTTTTGTCAGTGTTGTTCTAGTGGAGTGATAGGGGGAGAAGCATAACTCTTAGACACACATTTTGAAAGACTGTAAAGTTCTTTTAATGCATATGCAAAGTGGTTTCTCAGTAGACTACTAGAGTATGTTTCCGTTAGAAGTGATTGACAGGTGCTAAGAGGACAGTCCAGGAGATAAGTGCCCGACCGTCTAGATGGGCTACCTCTACAGAAAACGTGTAGGAAGGGAGCTTTGTTTAAGCAGATAAAGCAACAGCTAATGACTCTGGGAATGTTGCCTCTTACTATGTAAAAGGAGAAGCTAGTTTGTGTACAATGTGGTTAATAATGAATTAAAACTTTACGTCTCTTGCTGCACACACTGATTATAATATAGTAGAGGATTAAATGATCATGTTTGTTTTAACCCAGATTTTAGCCCACCCGAAATAGTGAGGTCCATTATGTAAACTGAAGCATGTTCATTTGGCATAGAGTGAGTCAAAAGTATCTTTTCTTTAATTCAATGGAATCTGTTAAATAAATAGGGCTGCAGGCAACACAGCTAAATTTTATAGCCTGGAGCACTTTCCCTTAAGTGTTTGTTGAGGGAACTTACACAGGAAGCTAGCCTAAGCTTGTTGAAATGAAGAAGCCATGTCTTAGGAGGAGGAGTTGAGAGAACAAGGGATATTTAGCCTTGATGAGCCACCTCAAAGGAACAGGAACACATCTTCAAACACATGACACATGGAAAAAGGATGAGAAAGTCGTGAACCCCAAAGTCATTCTAGGACCTAAGGGAGAACTCTACATAAACAGAAATTTGCACTCCATAAATTTCTCATTATTAATAGCTGTCCCATGATAGATAGGCTACCTCAAGGGTTAGTCAATTCCCCACCACCGAAGTATCCAAGCCATAGTTAAATGGCCATTTGTCCCAGATGCAATAGAGACAATATAGCTGGACCAGTTCAGATTCTATTCAGTTGCATATAACACAAAGAAAGCAAAAACCATATATCAGAAAATAAGATAATGGCTTAAATAATATAGAGAGGTATATTTCTCTTTCATATGAACGAGGTTTGGAGGAAGGCAGTGCAAAGCTGCGGGGTGACTCTATGGTGTCCTCACACACCTAGGTTCCTATCCTTGCATTGCATCATCCTATCACTTGTCTTCCACCCTTAAGGATTCCTCGTGGTTCCTTGGAGTTCCAACCACCACATCCTCCGTGTCAGCCTGAAGGAGGAGGAAATGCAGAAGAACAAAAAGGGGCCCCTCTTAAATGTGCCAACTCCCTTTTAGAAACATTCCTAGAAGTCCCAGATGAAACCACTGCTTCCGTATCACTGCCTAAAACTTAGTCTCATGGCCTTGGCTAGCTGCAAAGAAGGCAGGAGAGTAGGATCTTTCATTCCAGGTAGAAAGGTATCCATCTGAAAATTAGCATTTTGGATCTAAAGAGAAAGAGGAGAAGGGATATTGTGGCAGGCAGTTGATATCTGTGACCTAACAGCTATCTGATGAGCCTGAGTTGAATGAAGTTTAAGATTCTTCCCATCCCTTAGATCGTGTGAGCATATACAGAATTATGTTTTAGGAGAGCTGCTTTCAACATACTCTTCATCTGGGAGATGAAACTGTCCTTATATGTACCTCATCATCTGTGTAACCAGTTCGCTGCATATCATCACCTCTGTTTTAACCGCTCAGAGCGGTTGTCTTTTGTCTGGTTGGACCCGGATTAATGCTGTGCCTGAAACAACTAATCTTACTGGTTAAACTCGTCTCTCTTTTGAAAGTCCCTGAGGGAATAAAATATAGAATAAGGATGTTTTCGTGAAAATAATTAGGCAAGGAGAGATGCAGACAGCCTAGGGGTATTTCCTCAGCAAGAGAGGAGAGCCATGAGAACAACTATTCATTCAAATACCAAATATTTATCTAGCATGCAACCATGTGCCAGGCACAGTTAGACACTAGAAATACAGTGGTGAACAAAACAGAGTCATGGTTTCTGGCCCCACAGAGCCTAGAGTTGGTAGAAGAATGAGCCATCAAAGAAGTATAAGTAAGAAATTAGAATTGAGGTTGGAGACCTCAGTCCAAAAGCCAACTTCAGTAACCTGATAATTTGGCCTTGGCCTTGGCCTTGATTCATGAAAGTTGGAGCACAAGGGCTATTTAGAAATGTCCGAGGAGCACTGACCTTGAAACTCTTCCTCTCTGGGCCTTCCTTTGTGATTCCTTAAAAGGCAGTGTTCTGTGCTCACAATTTTCCAGTCCTGCTTTCCGTAATCCTTGCCTTGCCTTGTCCTGGGTTATGCGGCACTGTGTCAACCCATTGTAAATATCGCCGCATTTGCAAGTATAATAACAAATTCCGTGCAACTTCGCCTTTCCATATTGTCTGACGAGAGGCTATTATTGTTTTAAATTTGTACTTACGTACTGTAATATTTGTATTCTGCATTTAATCACTGTCACATTTTAGTGATGGGAAGTGGAGCTGGGGACAACAATTGGTATCCTGTATTTTGACCTGAAACAGTACCCACAGCTGGGATGTTGCCTGGACCCATAGAGCCTTCAGTGATTCATAACTCAATGATCTTAATGGGTCTGTTGACCTTCTAGATAGTTCAGTCCTCACTGTTTTGTGTCTCACTTGCTTGAAATCTAATACTACTTTATCCAAGCAAAGGGAAGCAAGCACTGTATTTTTCAAGTCTCCATTGTAGAGGCTTTGACAACCTCTTCCCAGTCACCTTTTTGAAGTATCTTGACTCCTCCCATAGATGCTCCTTGTTTATCTTCTTCAGGAATAATACACCAGTTTGGACTTTATCAGTGTTGCTTATTATATTCTCCTGTCCTTTCTCAAGAGTTCTCCATCTTTATTCAGCTGAATTGTAAGCAATTCAAAGACAGGACCAGGTCTTTTAATTTATCTTCGGTCAATGACACTATATCCCTTCTCCCTTCTTTCTGCTTCTGTTACTCTTTTGGTGAGCCTGAGATTTTACCCAATCTCCCTACAACACCTCAACCTTCCTACCCCTAGGCTAGGCCAACAACTAACCTTGTGACCTTGGTCAGGTTGCTTAGCCTCTCAGAACCTGTTTTCCCACCCTTGTTATGGATTTGATACCTATCTCTAAGTGTTGCAATGAGAATGAAAAGAGAATAACATTTCAAACACTAGCGCCTGGTCCAGAGCCTCGCACATAGAAGGAATTTCAGTTACTTTACTTTTCCTCTCCCTCACCCACACACCACCCAGAAAAACTGTTCTGAGACCCACACCCTCAGAGTCCTATCCTCTGTTAATATGATCACGCTAGTGAGTTTAGTGCATTACTCCTGCTACATAATGTATTTATATTTTAAACCAAGTTCCCTCTACGGGAATGGCTTCAGTCTCAACTGAACTGACACCTGAGCACACTAATTAGTTCCCTTCCTGGTATTTTCTATCACTGTTCCCTGCTGCAATCAGAGTCATCATAGCAATTGGCACAATTTGAAGTCAATTACTTCCTTCCCTTACTGTTTATCTCTCCCAATAGGCTGTACACCAAGGGCAGAAACCATATCTGCTTTAATCACCAAACAATTTCCAGAACCCAGCAGAGTGCCTAGCACAGAGCAGACAATAAATATTTGGGGGATAGATTGATGGATGGAGGGATGGAGGGATGAATGGATGGATAGAAAGATATAAGTGGAAAAATTAATTGAATAAGTAGAACACTATGGTAGAAATTTCAGGCTCACTGGAAGGATAAGAGTAACATTTGGGGGCAGACAGGTTATTTGTCACCTCAAATTGTATGGAGATAGACTTCCTTGAAGAGGAAGGGTTAAGAAAAGGGTTGACCGAGTGGAGCAAATGGATTTGTACAGAGAGCAAGCAAGATACATTTTGAGAATTTGAAAAGAGGATATTGTGTCTAAAGGCACAGGAACTCCTAAACCATAATGCTTATCATCAAATACTTTTCATACAAAACACCAGAAGAGGCCTGACATATAATTTATTCTGCTCTTTCCTTTGTCTCTCCTGCCCAGAATTTAACATGAAGGCCAGCTGCTTGGACCCCCAGATTCTAGCAAGAGTCCTTAGCTTCTGAAGTGAAAAACACACCACCAGCAACATATCACGGCGGAGGCATCAGAAAACAAGTTAGGTTTTTGAGCTGTCAGATTGAAAAGGATTTGCAAGCCCCTTCCCACCTACTCTATGCTACGAAGATGGATTTCCAGAGGCTTGAGAGAGATTTGTACTGTGGCTTCGAGGTTTACAAAATGCCACCATCCGAGGAGTTTGAATTATTCCTCCCCTGTATTTCATTTGTAATGTACCTTTGCCAGCATAAGAAGTATTACAAGGGCATTTGGAAAAAAGAAAAGGGCATTTGAACAGTAATAAGGCCCTTAACACTTATGAGCAGCTATTTCCCTTGCAATGCAGTTGTGCCGAAGAGAAATAACCAGTAACAAACTGGGTTAACGCTTTGTCTTCCAAAATCGAATACCACTTGGTTTTAGTTAGGAACCAGTGCCCAGGGTGATTAATTCCTGAAAGACAAAAAAAATGTGGATTTTCAGGTAAACATTTTTGATCTAGTCCTTCTCTCCCCTACTCCCCTACCTACTCCTTACTCCAAGGGAGGAATAATTCACTCAAGAACACCCCAAACTGGAGAACGCATCAAATTTAGGGTAAAATGCCTACGACTCAAAACATCTGGGTGAGTCTGTTCACAGTTAAGAAAATAGCTGAATTGAATAATACTTTTTCCTGGTCCTTTTTAAAAAACTGAAGTATAGCTGATTTACAATGTTGTGTTAGTTTCAGGTGTACAGCACGGTGATTCAGTTGTACATACGTATATATTTATCTTTTAGCATAATATTTTAACTTAAAGGTTTTTGCTTTCAAGCAAGGGGCAGTAGAGTGAAACAGTTAAGAACACAGACTCTGGAGTCAGGAATGGATTAGCTTGAGACCGCTGGCAAGTCACTGAGCCTCTCTGAATCTCAGTTTTCTCAAATGTAGAAAGAGAATATACCAATACCTACTTAATAGACCTGTTCTAAAGGTTTTAAAAATCATCAGTGAAAGTATGTAGCACAATCCTGGCCTATTCTAAGTGCTTCCTAAGCTAAGTTACTGCCAATCTAACCGAGTACGTCTAAGTAAATTTACTTAGCCACCTTTGAATGGTTATTCTTAGACTACTTGCTTTAACATCCTGCCTTATTAAGTGGAGACTTCTAATTGGTACACTAATATTTATTTATAAATGAGTATTTCTAAAGTGCTTGAAATTTTGTCTTGTTAACATTATTCTTCATTTGTTTTCTTTACAAATAGTATATTTAAAAAACTTCATTCAGCCAACAATCTTAGTATCATCACAAACACCCGTTAACAAGATTTTACCATATTTTGATTTTTCAAAGTACTTCTGGGCATTTAAACTAAAAAAAAAATTCTTTTCATACTTTTTGCTCATATGCAAACAAAAATTGTCTTGAAAGGGGTCTACAGGCTGCAGGTGAAAACTTGACATTCAGCCAAGACTTAATTCACAGTCGATAAAGTAATATTCCTATGCCTAGGTAGATGTGTAAATTTTCTCCACATGATAAATAAGCAGGCTGTGATTTCTATCAAATCAATCTTGGCTTGAGTCAGTCCTTCTCTAATCAATAAATCTGGATGTGCACTGAAATATGAAGTCAATATATGCAGTGTTACATTTACTTCAAACTCCTTCATCAAAAATACCTAGCAATTTTTCTATTATTGCCATAAATTCAAAATACCAGGCTTATTTCTTTTTCTTTTAACTACCATTTTAAAGTTTCTGGGTCCTGAAAAAGCTCTTCCTCGGATCTGGTTGGAAATCCACATAGATTCTCTGAGCCAATCAATGCAGTAGCTACAATTACACTGGAATGCACTGTAAAGCAGAATTGCATATGAGGCAGCATTAGTGAAGATGAAGGTGTTTGAAAGTTATTGCTGGGATATTTGGAGTTTTTATTAGCAATTCTAAGAAATTGGAGGCTTTTGGGTAATGTGTGAATCACAGAAAAGATATCAACCATTTTCTGGCCAAGGTTACGGGCCTTCCACTGTTTCTCTGACCAATATTCCTTTTCATTGTGTATATGTGTACAACACAGCCAGCCTCATTGAAGCCTTCCAATCTTGGCAATGCAATAAGTGTGTGCAACTTTCTCAGAATTTTAAGATTGCTGGAAGATCCCAGGCGTCTCATTCCTTTGCTGTGCTCAAAAGAATTGTGGTCAGCCCTCTTTGCGTCCTTGTAGACTTGTTTCCTTTTAGTAACTGCTCCTAACACTCTTTACTAGGGGCTGTGAGATATTTTGGAGATCAGTTCTTGCCATCACCCTCACATCACCACCTCAAAGCTATGCGTGACCAGGATCTGTGTCTATTCCAAGCTTACGCAACTCAGAAGGCGTTGTCCTTCACTTCCAGTTGTTTATTCCATTGTTAACGGGTGCATTTTGACTGTTGCTCAAGACTCCTAGCTCAGGGGTTCTTATACTGGGGTCCATGAATAGAATTAAGAAGTCCTGTGAATTTGGATGGGAAAAACTTAAATATGCACTTTCACTAACGTCTAACTATAATTTAGTATTTCCTTCAACTATGAATGTACAAATCTCAGTTAATATTAGCAGTAACTGTGAGTTTGTCACCAATAAAAAAAAAAATCACAGGTATTTTCATATCACATTACAGGTGTTACAGAAATCTCAAAATACCACTTATGCTTATTGCTATTTCAAAATTATGATAATTATTAGACCCATCAGTAGATCTTATAATTTGGCAAACTATGCCTACTGTCTGCTTTTGTCAATAAATTATTAACTGGAAGACAGCCACGTTAATTCATATACATATTGTCTGTGGATGCTTTCCCACTACAGGTGGCAGAGTTGAGGTGTTTCAACAGACTATATGGTCCACAAAGTCTAAAGTGCTTATTATCCAGCCCTTTATAGAAAAAGCTTACCAACCCCTGATTGAATACCTTAATATGGAGGCATATATACTATTACTATATTACAATTTTAAAATAATTATTCTAATTGTATTTCAGAATAATTGGTCTTCTTTTACATTCTATGGATTTTATTGTATTCATTTAAAAACGTTATTTTGAGAAAAGTTCCAGAAGCTTTACCAGATTGAGAAAAGGGTTCATGAACGAGAAAAGCTTAGGAATGCGTGGTTAACTTGAGAAAGAAGCTCAAGTTGTAAGACTGTACATGTAGACTTACTTCATGGGTATTTTTTGCCCTCAGCAAATAGATTTAACTACTTAACTGTGGACTTCCTTCTGCCCTTCATTTTACTTGACTGGTTTATTATCTTAACTTCATTTTATTGTGCGTTGTTTTATTAAATAATCAATTTGTTCGACAATTTATTTATTGAATGCCTACTATGCACCAGGCACTGAGGATACAGCAGTAAACAAAACAGATCAGAATCACTGCCCTTACAGAGCTTACATTCTAGCTGAGGGAGATATGCAATAAATAAAACAGTGTTATGTAAGAGGATGACAAGTGCTATAGATAGAATATAAAGCATTTTATCAATAAATGGAAGACCAGAGAAGGCCTCACTGAGAAGGTAGCACTTGAGCAAAGACTTAAAGAAGGTGAGGAAGTGAGCCATGCTGGGAACTAGGGACAGGCACACTGGGCAGAGAAAACAGCTAGTGCAAAGACCCCAGGGAAGAGTGCGCCTGGCTTCTTCCAGCAATGAGACCAATGAGACTGGAATAGAATAAGTCAGATAGTGAGGAGTGGAAGGTAAGATCAAGAGGTAAGGAGGTTAGAGATTCTCAGCTCTCCCTGAGCCTCAGAATCACCTGGGGAACTTTTAAAAACTGCAGACACCTAGACCACACCACATACTATCCCCACCCTGGAAATATGGCTTCAATTTATTTAAGGGCAGGGTCCAGATATTGGGGCTTTATTTTTTTAATTTTCCAGGTGATTCTAATGTGTAATAATGATGAAAAACCACTAGGGCAAGGCCACAGGTCATTGTACAGACATTCCTTTTTGCTTCAAGTGAGATGAGGAGCCATTGGAAGGTCTTGATAAGAAAAGTGACATGATCTGACTTGGGCTTTACCAGGACCTTTCAGGCTGCTGTGGGTTAGAGGGTTAAGGGTGGAATCAGGAGACTAGTTAAGAGGCCATTGCAATAATCCAAGCAGTTGTGATTGCAGTAAAGGTAGTAAAAAGTGGTTAGATTCTAACTATATTTTGAAGGATAAACTACTAAGATGGCTTTTAGACGGAGGTGGGGGGATGACAAAAAGGAAAGAGTCAAAGATGATGCCAAGGTTTTGGGCCTGAGCAACTGGAAGAATGAATAGCCATCCGCTAAAATGGGCCACATAATGGGAGGATCAGATTGTGAGAAAAATATCAGCAGTTCAGCTCTGTTACATTTTAGATTCTTATTAGATATACAAGAGGAGGTACAAAGAGGCAGTTGGATATACAGATCTGAAGTTGAGAAGATAAATCTGGACCATAGATATAAATTTCGGATTCAACCACATGTTCATGGTATTTGAAGCCACAAGACAGGATGCTAACACTGAGGGAGTGACTGTGGACAGAAATGAGAAGCAGTGGATTCTGACATTAAGAAGTTGGGGAGAAAATTCATCCTACAAAGCCACCATCACCCTGATACCAAAACCAGAAAAAGATATCACAAAAAAAGAAAATTATAGACCATATCACTGATGAACATAGATGCAAAAATCCTGAACAAAATACTTGCAAACAGAATCCAAGAGCACATTAAAAGGATCATACACCACGATCAAGTGGGATTTATCCCAGGGATGCAAGGATTCTTCAATATACACAAGTCAATCAATATGATATACCACATTAACAAATTAAGGAATAAAAACCATATGATCATCTCAATAGATGCAGAAAAAGCTTTTGACAAAATTCAACACCTATTTATGATAAAAACTCTCCAGAAACTGGGCATAGAGGGAACCTACCTCAACATAATAAAGGCCATATATGATAAACTCACAGCAAGCATCATACTCAATGGTGAAAAACTGAAAGCATTTCCACTAAGATCAAGGACAAGACAACAATGCCCACTCTCACCACTCTTATTCAACATAGTTCTGGAAGTCCTAGCCACGGCAATCAGAGAAGAAAAAGAAACAAAAGGAATACAAATTAGAAAAGAAGAAGTAAAACTTTCACTGTTTGCCGATGACCTGATACTATACATAAAAAAATCCTAAAGATGCCACCAGAAAACTACTAGAACTAATCAATGAATTTGGTAAGGTTGCAGGATACAAAATTAATGCACAGAAATCTCTTGCATTCCTATACACTAATGATGAAAAATATGAAAGAGAAATTAAGGAAACACTCCCATTTACCATTGAAAAAAAAAGAATAAAATACCTCGGAAAAACCCTGCCTAAGGAGGCAAAAGACTTGTACTCAGAAAACTATAAAACACTGATGAAAGAAATCAAAGATGACATAAACAGATGGAGAAATATACCATGTTCTTGGACTGGAAAAATCACTATTGTGAAGATGACTATACTACCCAAAGCAATCTACAGATTCAATGCAATCCCTATCAAACCACCAATGGCATTCTTCACAGAATTAGAACAAAAAATTTTACAGTTTGTATCGAAACACAAAAGACCCCGAATAGCCACAGCAATCTTGAGAAAGAAAAACGGAGTTGGAGGAATCAGGCTCCTGGACTTCAAACTATACCACAAAGCTACAGTCATCAAGACAGTATGGTACTGGCACAAAAACAGAAATATAGATCAATGGTACAAGATAGAATGCCAAGAGATAAACCCACGCACATATGTGCACCTAATTTATGACAAAGGAGGCAAGAACATATGATGGAGAAAAGACAGCCTCTTCAATAAGTGGTGCTGGGAAAACTGGACAGCTACATGTAAAAGAACGAAATTAGAACACCACCTAACACCATACACAAAAATAAACTCCAAATGGATTAAAGACTTAAATTTAAATCAGACACTATAAAACACTCAGAGGAAAACATAGGAAAAACACTCTTTGACATAAACCACAACAAGCTCTTTTTTGACCCACCTTCTAGAGTAACAGATCTAAAAACAAAAATAAACAAATGGGACTTAATTAAACTTAAAAGCTTTTGCACAGCAAAGGAAACCATAAACAAGATGAAAAGACAACCCTCAGAATGGGAGAAAATATTTGCAAATGAAACAACAGACAAAGGATTAATCTCCAAAATATACAAACAGCTCATGGAGCTCAATATCAAAAAAATGGGTGGAAGACTTAAATAGACATTTCACCAAGGAAGACATTCAGCTGGCCAAGAGACACATGAAAAGATGCTCAACATCACTAATTATTAGAGAAAACTGCAATGAGGTATCACCTCATGCCAGTCAGAATGGCCACTATCAAAAAATCTAGAAACAATAAATGCTGGAAAGGGTGTGGTGAAAAGGGAACCCTCTTGCACTGTTGGTGGGAATGTACATTGATACAACCACTATGGAAAACAGTATGGAGGTTCCTTAAAAAACTACAAATAGAACTACTATGTGACCCAGCAATCCCACTACTGGGCATATACCCTGAGAAAACCGTGAGTCAAAAAGAGTCATGTACCACAATGTTCATTGCAGCGCTATTTACAATAGCCAGGACATGGAACCAACTTAAATATCCATCGACAGATGAATGGATAAAGAAGATGTGGCACATATATACAATGGAAAATTACTCAGCCATAAAAAGAAACAAAATTGAGTTATTTGTAGTGAGGTGGATGGACTTAGAGTCTGTCACGCAGAGTGAAGTAAGTCAGAAAGAGAAAAACAAATACCATATGCTAATGCATATATATGGAATCTAAAAAAAAAATGGTACTGATGAACCTAGTTGCAGGGCAGGAATAAAGAGGTAGACATAGAAAATGCACTTGAGGACATGGGGTGGGAGGGCAAATGAAGCTGGGGTGAAGTGAGAGTAGTATCGACATATAAACACTACAGAATGTAAAATAGTTGGCTGGTGGGAAGCAGCAGCATAGCACAGGGAGATCAGCTCAGTGCTTTTCAATGACCTAGAGGTCACTGGGATATGGAGGATGGGAGGGAAGCTCAAGAAGGAGGGGATATGGGGACATGTGTATGCACATGACTGATTCACTTTGTTGTGCAACAGAAACTAACACAGTATTATGAAGCAATTATACTCCGATAAAGATCTATTTAAAAAAAAAAGAAGAAGAAGCTGGGGAGAGAAGGAAGAACCAGCAGAAGGAACTGGAGCAGCCAGAGAAATAGGAAGAAAACCAGGTGCGATGCCTGGAAGCCAAGGGAATTGTCTGCTACATGAGATACAGTTGACCTTGAAAAACATGGGAGTTGTGTGCATCAACCCTCCACACAGTCGAAAATCCAGAATAATTTTACAGTCAGCTCTCCACATCTGCGGTTCATATAGTAGTGTAGAATGTATTTAGTGAAAAAAATCTGTGTATAAGTGGACCTGCAACAGTTCAAACCCAGGTTGTTCAAGGGTCAACTGTGCATCCCTCTCTTAACAAAACACTACTTAAGATTTTCTATAAATCTTCCTGATCAAGTAACCCCCACTCTGTCCCAACCCCAGGTTCAGTAACTACTCATTCAGCCAACCTCTTGGCACTTAGATATATGTTCATATGGTCATATGGACATTTGCTTCTTTTTTTTTAATTAATTAATTAATTAATTTTTTGGCTGCGTTGGGTCTTCGTTGCTGTGTGTGTGCTTTCTCTACTTGCAGCGAGCAGGGGCTACTCTTCGTTGCAGTGTGTTGGCTTCTCATTGTGGTGGCTTCTCTTGTTGCAGAGCATGGGCTCTAGATGCGCTGGCGTCAGTAGTTGCTGCACACGGGCTCAGTAGTTGTGGCTCGTGGGCTCTAGAGCACAGGCTCAGTAGTTGTGGCGCAAGGGCTTAGTTGCTCCGTGGCATGTGGGATCTTCCTGGACCAGGGCTCGACCCTGTGTCCCCTGCACTGGCAGGTGGATTCTTAACCACTGCGCCGCCAGGGAAGTCCTGGACTTTTGCTTCTGTTTTCCCTTTTTATATGTCATTTCCATACATTCCCACAAGGCCCCTCTTTCCCCAAAGGGGCAGTACTTACTATAGAGAGAGATTAAGAGCACAGGCTTTCAAGTCAAACTGTCTTTACTCAGATTCCAGCTCTGTCATTTGCTGACTAACTTTAGACCATGTTATTTAACCTCTGTATCTTACTTTTCCTGTCTCTAAAATAAAGATAATAGTATTACCAACCTCATGCATCATTGAAAAGATTAATGAGTTAATATACAAAAAGTGCTTAGAACAGTACCTAGCTTGTAATAAATTCACAACATATTGGGTTGGCCAAAAAGTTCTTTCGGGTTTTTGGTACCGTCTTACAGAAAAGCCTGAATGAAGTTTTTGGGCAGCCCAATATTTTTTGCTGCTATTATTATTCCTATAAACCATAAACTATGTCTTCCAAACATTTGGCACCATCACCTACCCAGCATCATACCGTGACCATAACACAGCCACCCTCTTCTCTAAGTCAGAGTTTATATTCAAGGGCACTTTCCGTATAGTATTTGTATGTTTCCTAACCACCAGCCGGCCCACTGGGCTCGTGTGCACAAAATGTAATAAAAGCCCTTTTTTTCTCCAAGTGACCTAAAAGAAGTCTATCAATGGACCATTTATTCTTATCACAGTAGTGCAACTATATCTAAAATTTTTTTTAAATAAACAAGAATGGCTATATTTATATGACCAAATTTGTTTTATTAATATTAATGTTTAAGTCGACTGAATTTATTAAAACAAGATTTCCTTTTTTATTCTTCTCCCCTTCTTTTCTGTGAAGGGTAAGAGAGACTCTACATAATTAACTTCTATTTACCCTTCAGATCTCATGTTAGACAGCATTTACTCCAGGGAGCCTTTATTCCCTGCTCTGTGATCCCTAAGTCCCTCTGTGTTTGTTCTCATCTTGACACCAATCACACTACATTAGAATCACCTAGTTACCTGTCATTCTTTCCCACTCCAGGAGCTTAAGTGTTGTGTCAATCTCCTTCCCTAGTGACTATAACAACACTTAATGCATCGTAGGTACACAAGAAATATTCGTTTATTTGTTATTATAGCTGAGTTATTCCCAGTAACCAGTTTGGTAGGATTTTTTCCTTTCCACCCAACACCTTTAGTGTTGTGTAGGTAGAATTACAGTCCAAAATAAAATGCAAAGATATCAGGGGGAACCTTATTATCAGATTAGATACTATATCTACCGTGGGATTTGAAAGAAAATTAGACAGCTCCTATACAAATATCTCCTCTACCAGACCATCTCCTTCAAGACCATAGATTGCCACAGGTTCACAGATTATAGGATGATAGCAAAAAAAAAAAAAAAAAAGCAACATTCATTGAATGCCGTATATGTGGCAAGCATATTACATATGCTATCTCCTTTAATCTTCACAATGACTCTATGATATGTGCATGACTTCTCACATTTTACAGATGAGGAAACAAAGTCATAGAGCTTGAATAATTCGCCCAAGGATACACAGAGAATAAATAAAGAGCCAGGGTTTAAACATAGGTCTGCCTGACTCCACATTTTTGTGTTTTCTATTATTCCACAGAGACACCCAGGAGACAGATCCTAAACAATTAAGTCAGAATGAAAGCCAAATACAAAAGTAGCCTGTGAAGTGGCTCTTTGCATGGGCAAAAATGGTTTTAGGGGTGAACAGTCTCATCCCTACTGTGGTTAGCAGAACAATGCCCCCCCAAAGGTGTCCATGTGCTAATCCCTAGAACCTGTGAGTATATTATCTTACCTGGAAAAAGGAATTTCACAGATGTGATTAAGGTTAAGGAATTTGAGATGGGGAGGTGATCCTGGATGATCCTGGAGGACTCTGTGTAATCAGATGGGTCCTGTATTAGTTTCCTGTGGCTTCTGTAACAAATTACCACAAACTGGGTGGCTTGAAACAACAGGGATTTATTCTCTTACAGTTCTGGAGGCTAGAAGTCTGAAATCAAAGTGTCAGGTGGGACACACTGCTTCTGGAGGCTCTGGGGAGACTCCTTCCTTGCTTTGTCCAGCTTCTGGTGGGTCCAGATACCCCTCGACCTGTAGCTGCATCACTCCAATCTCCGCCTCTGTAATCACACAGCCTCCTCCTCTTCTCTGTCTCTTCTCTCGGTCTATGTCAAATTTCCCTCTGCCTTTCTCTTCTAAAGACACTTGTCATTAGATTTAGAGCCCAGCCAGATAATCCAGGGTAAACTTTTGTCTCAAGATCTGTAATTATATCTTCAAAGAACCTTTTTCCAAACAATGTAACATTCATAGGTTCTGGGAATTACGATGCAGACATATATTTTGGGGGGCTAAAGTTCAATTCACAGGTCCTTAACAGTGGAGAACCTTTTCCAGCTATGGTCAGAGGGAGATGTGACTACGGAAGAATGGTCAAATAGATGCAATGTTGCTGGCTGTGAAGATAGTAGAACAGGGCCACAAGCCAAGGCATGAAAGTGGCCTCTAGAAGCTGAAAAAGGCAAGGGAACAGATTTTTCCCGAGAGTCTCCAGAAAAAAAAAAAATTCAGTGAAACTCATTTTGGACTTTGGACCTCCAGAACTGTGAGATATCAATTTGTATTGTTTTAAGCCACTAAATTTGTGGGAATTTGTTACAGCAGTGATAGAAAATTTATGCTGGTATTGAGGAAATTTAGAGTAAATGTTTGGATCAGAGCAAGTGTGGAAGCCAGAATCAAAAGGGCAGGGGGTGGAATAGAAGATGTAAATGCCACAAGGCAGAGCAGGGCAGATGGCAAGAACGAGGAAAGCCACAGGAGGGAGATCAGGACAAAGAAAGCAGAAGAACTGTTATGCATTACTAATACCTAGAAGCACTCTTGACAATGGAACATCAGGCCAGGGGACAGATGCTAAAGTAGGGAGCCCAGACCTTGTAGAGAGAACACAGTTGGAAGCATGCTGTCCAGTTAGAATATGTGTGGGCAGAGGAGTGGTGTCATCTGGCAAGCCTATCCATGCAGAATTGTCTGCAATTTTCACATTACTCACTATTTGAGTTAAGGCATTTAACGTCCTTCTTAAAGTTCAAGTTTCATACTAACATCACCTATTTAATTCAGAGAGAACTTGTTAAAAAGATTTCCTAGTCAGTCGCTTAACCAGGTCTGGGAGAAAGGCTCCAAGACTGATAAGCAAATTCAGATAAGAAACAACTAGGAAATTGTTTACCATATAGAGCGTAAGTCAGGGAAAATTACTGAGCCTGGCATGTGGTATGAACAGAACAAATGGCTGTTGAATGGATGAATGAATACCTGAATGAATGAAAATACTGAAGACTTGGGAAGTTGGTAGGACGTGATGACTTAAAGAAAGAAGGACGCACAAAAAAGGCAGTGGGACTCTAAAGGCAATCTTGGCCTACGTAACCATTTTCCCGAAAGCTGGTCATGGATAATACTTTCCCATGACTGGGCTGGTGTGTCTCTTTATAGCATTTATCTCTTTGCTTAAATATCTTTATTGTTTCTAATTCCTAATTTCAAAAGTAATACATCTCGAAAGAAAGGGAAGAAAAATGCATGTAATCTCATCACCCCAAGATAAAAAGAGTTATTTACTTGGAGGATTTACTTCTTTTTGGTTTTGTTTTTTTTTGGTTTTGCTTTGTTTTGTTGGAAATGGCAATAAGCTTTTTAAGATTTATTTATTTTTTTAACATCTTTATTGGAGTATAATTGCTTTACAATGTTCTGTTAGTTTCTGCTGTATTACAAAGTGAATCAGCTATATATATACATATATCCCCAAATCCCCTCCCTCTTGCGTCTCCCTCCCACCCTCCCTATCCCACTCCTCTAGGTGGTCACAAGGCACGGAGCTGATCTCCCTGTGCTAGGAGCATTTACTTCTTGTCTTAAGTCTTTCTCTGTAACACCCTATGTCTGTGTCTCAATCTCTGTCTGTGTGTGTGTGTGTGTGTGTGTGTGTGCGTGTGTGTGTGTGTGTCTCAAGATCTGTAATTATATCTTCAAAGAACCTTTTTCCAAACAATGTAACATTCATAGGTTCTGGGAATTACAATGCAGACATATATTTTGGGGGGCTAAAGTTCAATGTGTAGTACTGTATTTACTGTTTTATAAATTGCTTTTATTTCTTTAAACACAGCACATATTGTGGTTGCTTTTCCAGGTCAGTAAATATTCTATTACAACATGATTTTATATGACTACATAATATCTCAACCTGTGAGCGTACATAACTTATTTAACCAATCTCCTACTGTCTTTTTCTTATAATTTTCTGCCATTAAAAACAGTAAACATTTTTATAATTATTGCTTTCCACACATCTCTAATTATTTCCTGAAGGTAAATTCCTACAAGTAGAATTGTATAATTTGTGGATTTAGATACATATTGTCACGTTACCCCATAAAGATATTTACCTATTTACATTCTGACTTCAGTATATGAAAGTTCAATTTCCTCAAATCTTTGTCAACACAAGTTATTATCAACTTTTTGAATTTGCCAATGTGATGGATGGATTTAGTTTGTATCTGTTTGATCACTAATGAAGGTCAATATTTCTTCATTTATTTATTGGCCTTTTTCTGTTTCTTCCTTTGTGAATTACCTTTTATGTCCTTTGTCCATTTCCCTATTTATGTTTTCATCTTTTTAAAATTAACTTATAAGAACTGTTTAAACAAACCAATTATACTTAATATCTGCTGCAAACATTTTCCCATTTTTTATTTTCCTTTCATTTTTGTTTATTATGGAGTTTTAACCTATAAATGGGGCTTAATATGTTTTTGTTTCTGTGGCATTAACTCAATTTCTCGGTGTGTACCTTCCCCATTTTATGACTTTGCTGCTATGCTTAGAAAGATATGTTACTACAAGAATATATAAATACAATAAATACCTATATTTTCTTTTCATTATTTTATAGTTTTATTTTCACATTTTAATTTTTAAACCATCTAGCAAGTTTTTATTGAATGGTATGAGGCAAGGGTCTGATTTTAGTTTATTGTTAGTATATAGCCATTTATGGGGTAATGATTTTTCACTAGAAATTCACCAAAATAAATCCAGGAAAGGGTGTACTGATTCTCAAACTAGTGAAAATTCTTTTCAAAACCTACATTTTCCATACTGCACCTTAGGTTTCAGCAAGTAATGAATTCTGATCTGCAAACACAACCCAGCATGCCAGCATTTGCAGAGGTACCCATGAGCCAACGAAATAGCAAAGCTCCTTTGCAAGCAAAAGGTCAGCTTCCCAGTGTGAAGCCTCCAATCACAGACTCACATTCATTCTCAAATCGCCCTAACACAAAGAAAACAGACATATTTACTTTTCACACGATTCAAGGGTGAATTTTGCTCTGAAACCAAGTCAACAACCAAATCTCTCTCTTCAACGAGCTGAAGCACATTCCACACTGGTCTCTGGATGAAAGACCCTCTGGTAAACTCGGTGAGAGCAACAAGAAAAGAGGGATTTTTCGATTAGAAGAAAATGCTCCTATTTCACTACAGGCAGTGTTTTTTGGACCTAAATACTGTTGGCTCTGAGTTATATTTTCTATAAGATGTTACCAAGGCAAATGCTCAGGGAAAAAGCAGCTAGAGCCCTTTGGGAGTTACTAATTACAGGGCATCACAGGTACAATTTATAATCCTCCTTGACAGATGTGACCCATTACATTAAGCACTGTTGGCAAGCTAGATGAAGGCTAGGAAGAGGTTGGTCTTTGATTAACACAGCTTTCCAGCAAACTTCTCCATTACAAACAACTGTTGACATGATACAATAGGTATATTTTTTGGGGGGGGCGGGCCACGGCCTGCCGCATGTGGGATCTTTGTTCCCCAATCAGGGATCGAACTCACACCCCCTGCCATGGAAGCATGGAGACTTAACCACTGGACTGCCAGGCAAGTCCCAAGAAGATTTTTTTTAAGACCAACTGGTTTTTAAATGTCTCACTCCACTCCATGCAGTACTGATGTTGCCGAACCCAAGTTCATGTGCCTGATGTACAGTGAGGCCAAACAAACTGGAGAGTTGGAGTTTGGAGCAGAGAAAGGTTTATTGCAGGGCCACACAAGGAGAACGGGCAGCTCGTGCTGAGAAAGCCCAAACTCCCTGATGGTTTCAGGGAAGACTTTTTATAGGCAAAATTTAGACTGAAGGCTTCGGAGTATGTGACTTTCGTGTGATTTGGAGAAAAGGGGGGGGGGGGGGGCGGGCTGCAGGGTGTGTGACCTTCCCCTGATTGGTTGGTGGGGAGGTAACAGGGTGATGTTCCAGGAATCTCAACCATCAGCCTTCTAGTTCCAGTCAGTCTGGGGTCCATGTGCCTGTACTCAGCCTGAAGTTACCAGCCTCCAGCTGGGTCGGGATCTTAGCGCCTGTAGAACTCAGAGATATATACCAGATTGTTATATATATCCCTTGAGGAGGAACCAGGACCCTGCCCCATTGCTGCAGTATTGTTTCTTCAGTGCTTTCCCTTTGTTTCTGCATTCCCTCACTCTAATTAGCAACTGCTTGAATCTGCCCTTTGGAACTCAGGGAAGGTCTAGGAGGCTGAAATCTTTTTCTTACAAATAAGAAATAAGGGACTCAGAAAGGCTTTTGTATTGGGGAGGGCCCCACAGGGTCCTGCTCGGTTTCATTGATATGCAAAGGAATGCCCAGACAGTTCTGTTAGATTATTAACTCTGCCTATATTATACATTACCACTGATTTCAACATTTACGTCAAAAAGATTTTTCTGGGTCTGGGTCACAATATTCCAATTAAAATATTTTTAAAATTAAAAACATATTTCCAATGATTTTCGTCTGGCCCATGATGCAGCTATAACATCTATACTGTATAGAAATGAAAGCTTAGTTCAAAGCATTTCAGGAAGAAGAAAATGTTAAAACAATCATCATCTCTGTAGGCAAAACAGATAGGTGATTGATTGGCTTTTAGACTTTCCAGTCTTCCTGAGGTGGCCTGGAATTATGGCCAGAGGGTTCCTCAGCCACAAATACAGAGAACTATTGTCCCCTCTGCACAAGCAACAAAGACTCAAAGAAAAATCACATACACCTTCAATCATTATTTTTCTAAGCTCTCTTTTAAAGATAAAGAAAACAAAAATGTAATTTATGTTTACAGTTCTGTGACACATAAAAAATATAATTAAAGTACTAAATCTCTCCAAAGAAATGTGATGTACAGAATTAAATTCAGCATTTAGCTGGAAAAGAGTCCCCTTGGAGAGATCAGGTTGATATGTGAGGGATTAGTTTTGAAGTGCTATTGCTGATTTTTTTCCAGCGATGGTATTTTGGCCAGCCTTACTCTGATTTCTCCTCACAACTGTCAGTCAGAATGAATTACAGGGCATATTACCTGAATCCCAAGATCTAGCTACATTAATAGCCCCTGATTTTTGTTCTTTCGAATGCCATTTAGATATATGGAAGTCGTTCTTTCCTATCATATTTCCAGCACCCTCTCACAAAGCAGCATTTAACATTTCCCACACAAGAGGGATTTTTTTTTTTTTGTAATAGATTTCGGAATACAGAAAGTTACAGAGTTTATTTTTTAATCTTTATTAGTAGCATAAAACTGTCAACAGCTTATGCTAGTCTTGAGAATATCAAGCTGATTTAAGAGAAATTTTCCTTAACTGGGTGAAGAGTGGGGAGAGGAGATAAGAGAATGGAAGAATACAGAGAGAGGGGCCATATTTTTTTCCCTAAAAGACTTTGATCTATATTTTCTTTTTGTAAAAACATAGTTCATCTCTAACATATTATTAGCTCTAATAAGGATACCACAAACTCAAAAGGCTCAGAGTGTAAGCTTGAAAAACTGGGTATGTTAGTTACTGACTTGGGCACTGATCACATTTGCTTGTGTGAATCTTGAAGACGGATTTTTAGCTCATCTCAAGAAAAATCTATTGGGAGGCCATATATCTGAAAGTGCTGTCTTCCTCCCTTGTAGGATGGGAGCCGCAATCAATCTTTTGTGTTATGACCAGGTGTAAGTCATAAAACAGCAGTTATTGCAGGTTTTATGGAGCTGAGAGCTGGGACACTCATGAGGAGGATAAGTTCATAATAGCCTTAAAGAGCAAACTATCCTTCATGATCCTAGGTTTCCACAGAGAGGCTGCTCCAGTGATCAGCAGCCTTGCTTTTTTACCGACATTTCTTACCATTAGAAAACACTTCTACATTCACCGACTCAGCTACACAGCAAGTATTTATTGTACTCAGAGCCTGGAGGATGTATGGTAGAAAAGAACCTGGTTGTTTCCTTCAACCTGTAACCAGTTAACCTCACGGGTAGAGATGTGTGAGACTCTTCAAGTATTCAAATGTGCCTCATTAACTCAGCATGGGTCTCTATCCATGGCTATGAGCCTTCCTAAAAACTATATTCTTTGCAGCCTGCACCACACCTTTTGAGGCAATAAGTCTTTTCTTTGTCTGAAATTTGCCTTTTGTAAACATTCAAAAAGGGATCCTTCACTATCATACAATTGAAGTGTCTTTACCATCACCTCCACCACCCTAGGAAGCCCAATTTTTCCCTTGGCCTGTGATCTCTAGCCTAACAGCTTAACACCCCACTACTCCAAGCCACTGAGCGGAAATGTGTAAAGACTAGAACTGTCTTCACTTCCTATAGTTCATACTGTCTGCTCTCCATGTATCAGCTAACTCAGTTTTAATGCTGACCCATATTGGCATAGTAATGGAAAGGGACTAAAGGAGTCTACAGGAAACTCGCATAGAGGCACTTCTTCTAGAGCCTTCTGGAAAAAGTGGTGTCCCCACTTTTGTTGTCTAATCTAATTTTACTCATGATAGAGAGGTCCAAGGCAGGTTGGAGGGATGGGCAATAGGGTAATAAGAGTAATACAGGGGAGGGCTTCCCTGACATCCAGTGGTTAACGCTCTGCACTTCCACTGCAGGGGGCATGGGTTCAATCCCTGGTGGGGGAACTAAGATCCCGCATGCCGTGTGGCATGGCCAAAAAAAAAAAAAAAGACGGAAGGGATATTTTTTTTAAAAAAAGAGTAATACAGGGGGTAAGATATAGCATCTTAAGAGCTACAGCAAATTACACCACATAAGGAGTCACCTACCCAGATGTCTTTTTTGTGAGCTCTCAGAAAGTGCACACCATCCCCTGAATCAATTATTTTTTTATTTAAACACACAGGTTTCCCTTTTATAATAATCACGTTATTTCATGAGTGTTGCCTTAGTTTCTCACCCTGTGGGCCAGGCCCTGTGCTGGGTGCTGGAATTCAGCAGTAAATCAGACACAGGCCCAGCTTCCAGGTACACCTTCTGGTGGGAAAGACAATCAACAAAGAGAAAAGCCCGAGATCTCAAGGGCACCATATCCTTGCTGAGAAGCGCCAGAAGGAAAGTTTTGCGGAAGGAATAAATTCCACATGGGATGACATTTAAGACTGAATAGCTCTGATTTGGGGAAATATATCACTTAAAACAAAAAATAAAATTATGCCACAAAATATGAAGGGAGCTGACCTTTTGTTTGGTTTTGCTGAAGTGAGTTTATATGTAAAGGAAATTTTTCATGGAACCCCTGACAAACCCATGACAAATGGCCCCAAACCAAAGTAGCTGAACTTTGAATTAGCCAGAACATCAGTGCTTCTCAGTGTTCTTGTGATCTGGAAATACTTCTTTTTCTGCATTTTTTCTGTTTTTGTAGAGACAGAATTCACGTACAATAAAATACACAGATTTTAAGTTTTCAGTTAGTTTTTTTTTTGCGGTACGCGGGCCTCTCACTGTTGTGGTCTCTCCCATTGCGGAGCACAGGCTCCGGACGTGCAGGCTCAGCGGCCATGGCTCATGGGCCCAGCCGCTCCGCGGCATGTGGGATCTTCCCAGACCGGGGCACGAACCCGCATCCCCTGCATCGGCAGGCGGACTCTCAACCACTGCGCCACCAGGGAAGCCCTCAGTTCGATATTTTGACAAATGTATACACCCCTGTAACCATTACTCAAAACAAGATGTAGAATATCCTCATCACCCCCAAAAGTTCCCCTTGCCTCTTTCTAGTCATTTCCATGTACATGGACACTCAGAGACAATCAGTGTTGTAAATTCTCCTATCAGTATAGATTAGTTTTGCCCATTCTGGAACTTCACCTGCAGGGAATTGCACGGTATTTACTCTTTTGCATCTGGGCAGACATACTAGTACTGGGGACAGCACACTCGAAGGGATTAAAAGACTCAAAACAACATTAAACAAGTGAGCAATAAATACAAAACAATCCCCGTGGCAGTGTTTCACTATCTCACTGTGTTTATAAAAATATCCGAAGTTACGTATTCATTTCACTGCCCTTCAGCCCTAAATCATTTAAGTCAAACTGTTTGCTCCACAAGAAAAATTCTCAGACGTTCCAGGACACACATGATCTTTCCTTGATGTGGCCTGACGTACTATGTCTATTATGTCTTCCTCAAGCAGGTGGTCCTTGGCTCTACTTTCACACAGCACACATCACTCTCAAAGTCTGATTCCTCAGTTGTGACATACATGCAATTTACATGGTGATCACAATTTCCCTGGGCAACAGGGAAGGCTTCAAGGACACCACTGTCCTGTAGTACACCGGGTGAAAACCACTGGGGAGAGACATTCATGCCAAATGAAACAAGTGTACTTGCCTCCCTATGTCAGGTTTTGTTCTACCTTCATTTCCTTACTAGGTCATTGAATAACACTGCCCGTCATAACTGGTTGCACCAGTTGGATTTTCCCTGCCCCATTCAGCCCAGATGCTGCTGTTGTTTTCCACTCTTTAATCAGAACACAGGACGCCACATGCTGTGTGCATCAGAGAGAAAACAGAGCAGAAAAGACAGTTCAATATTGGAGTTAACCGAGTAGGGACAAAAAGGATGTCTTACATCCAGTGACTCAAGCCTTAAATATTTCCTTCTTCCAACACTGGGAAATAGTTACGATTATATGAAATTCTGTGTACGTAGAAGGTTGTAGAGCTGTCGTGTACAGGTGCTTAAATATGCACATGCTAGCTAGAGGTCAAAACTGGTTCAAGATCACAAGAAAGGAGAATCATTCTCAGATATGTGACTCTGCTCTTTTCATTTATATTTTTGCCCTCAGTGGATTATTTTTTAACAAGAGCCTTCTGCCTCAATTTCTACCACCCGCTTAATGGATTACTGAGTAACTTACTGTCTGTGGGGAAATGGGACTACTGACAGGCAAACACATTTTCAAACATTCTTTAGAAATCCAAACACACTTCCATTTCTGCTGTGGTTACAATCCTCTGGGGGAGAAAGTTTCAACTTAACCCTAGTTTAGCAATTGGCTTTGTGGTCCTCTCTGCTAAATACCGGGCAGTGTGAGGTCTTCGGTCTCAGTGGACACACAGGAAAGATGGGGACGTCTCAAGCTAGCCTGGTTAAGAGACACATTTCAAAGCGTCTGGAAAGGTAAAGCCAAGAGTGGCCTTTGCCTTGAAGATGACAAAAGACTACACTTAAAGGCACAGTTGTCCTGGATCTTGAATTTGAGGCAAGATCTGAGAATAAAGGTTGGTTTTTTTAAAAATAGATCTTTATTGGAGTATAATTGCTTCACAGTACTGTGTTAGTTTCTGTTGCACAACAAAGAGAATCAGCCATATGCATACAGATGTCCCCATATCCCCTCCCTCTTGCGTCTCCCTCCCACCCTCCCTATCCCACCCCTCTAGGTCATCGCAAAGCACCTGAGCTGATCTCCCTGTGTTATGCTGCTGCTTCCCACCAGCCAACTATCTTACACTGGGTAGTGTATATATGTCGATGCTACTCTCACTTCGCCCCAGCTTTGCCCTCCCACCCCATGTCCTCAAGTCCATTCTCTACGTCTACCTCTTCACTCCTGCCCTGCAACTAGGTTCATCAGTACCATTTTTTCTTTTAGATTCCATATATATGCGTTAGCATACAGTATTTGTTTTTCTCTTTCTGACTTACTTCACTCTGTATTACAGACTAGATCCATCCACCTCACTACAAATAACTCAATTTCGTTTCTTTTTATGGCTGAGTAATACTCCATTGTATATATGTGCCACAAATGTCCATCGACAGATGAATGGATAAAGTTTTTGATATATATTTTGTGGAGTAGCAATTTCCTACAGACATGAGTTACAGTATTCAGTTGTAGAAGAAAGAAACTCATTTTATTTATTTATTTTTTGACCACATGGCTTGTGGGATCTTAGTTCCCCAACCAGGGATCAAAACCAGGCCCCCAGCAATGGAAGCTCAGAGTCCTAACCACTGGACCGCCAGGGAAATTCCCAAAGAACCTCATGATAATCTTGACACCACCCCAGTCCCACCCTGGGTCTATGGGAACAAGCACACCATCCCTTAAGATATTCTGTTTGTGTACTGGAGGCCATTTAGCCCAGTTAGCTTGGGCTAGAAGCTAAGGCCAAGCTAGTTCTGAGGGTGTCCCTCCCCTGTCCCACCATCGGTACCCAAAGGGAACTTCAAACAAGGAGATCTGGGCTCAGAGAATAGAGCTTCTCAGGGGTCCATCTCTGGTACGGAGTTTCTTAGTGATGCCCTCCTACTCACTACCCCTGAATCGAGTTTCTAGGAGCAGAGCAAAGAGTGGCAGGTAGCTGGTGGCTGATTCCAGGGATTGTCACAAGGCAAGCAAAATTTCCCACTGCTCTAGGCCCAGGAAACCTTTTCCTGAATTTGGTCTCAAAGGGGAATGTAGCTGTTTGTACAAAGTGAAAGAAATCTGGGAGAAGGCAGGAGAGAAGAAACCCGGGTGCCATTTACCATTATCTTGATAAAATGCCAGTGACACACACTCTGCCTGCCACAATTAGGGTGATAAATGCCCGTTTCTTTGAGGCTTGTTTGAAAGTCAATTATGTAGATCATTTGGAGAATACTGACAGATGGCTTTCTTCCCCAGATGAGACAATCAAGCTGAACTTTGATATGTGCATAAAAAACACTGTCATTTCTCAAACAGAGGAGGCCTCCCTAAGAGGTCGACCAGAGAATTGGATGAAATTTTGCCATGGGCCACTTCTGATGAGCCCTGCCCTTAGGTCTTTTTTGTCTCTCCCCAGATCTCCCTCTTCTCTGACCCTTAATGGAAGCTTTGCTTCTTTTCATCTTGTAGTCAAATATCGATCCTCCGACCTGTCGTCAAGGTTTTGATTAACACAGAGGATTGCCACGTAAGCAGCTTTTTGTTTGTTTTCAGCTAATTCGTTTTTTATTATTCACTTGCTGCAGTAAATCTTTCTTTTATTGTACAACCACCAAACAGAGAAAAATGGATTGATTTGAGCAACTAAATAATTCAAGCTGCGATGTATAGTAGAGGGTGCAGGCAGAGAGGAAGCATTAGGGGGGGCCAGGGAAAGCTTGATGCAACATTGCCCTTCAGTTTTCTTAGTTCTCCCCTGATCCCCAACCCAGGTTACAATGATTTTGATTAGATTGTGAGGGGGTTTATGGACATGGCATTGTGGTAATGCAGTAGTGATTTAAAGCAATAAAAGTTTAGAAAATGATTGTATAAAAAGTCTTCCTTCACCTAAAAACAATAGAGATGCGCCAGATGAGATCTCTTGCTTGTTACTTTTCGTTATATGAGGTAATTCATTTGGCACAATTATTTCAGTCACGAGGTGTACTTATTCATTTTTTATTCTTGAAGGCACAAAGCAGTCTTCTCCACTGGCATTTACTGGTGGCACCAAGTAGATGGAAAAGTTTGAAGAAAGCAGCCCAGCAAAAAAGAGCCAAAGACATCTAGATACAAAAATGAACAAATCAAAGCAAAAAAGCTGCCTAACTTGTTTGTTAAAGGCGTCGATTTCAGGATAAGGAAAAATGGAGAAATAATAGAAGAAGAAAGAAGAGAAAAACAAGAATGAAGGGGAGATCTGTTTCCACCCTCTATCATCTGCCCTTCTAGTCCTCTGTTCCCTCAGGTATTCTGTGTGCTCAGGCTTCTTTAAACAAAGCTCAAACATGCAAGCTATGAATAAAAAATGGATAGGCTTCACTACATGAAAATGTAAAACTTCTATATACAAAATACATCATAAACACATCAAAAAAACAAACCACAGACTGGATTTACAAAGCATATAACTGGCAAAAGATAGAGATCCAGAATATATAATGAGTTTTTGGTTTTGGTTTTGGTTTCTTGAGCTGGAATCCACTCCTAGTGAAGACTGTTGAAATGACAACAAAGAACTTAGAATATTACATAAACTTAGTTGATAAATCAGGGGTAGATTTTGAAAAGATTGACTCCAATTCTGAAAGAATTCTACTGTGGGTAAAATGCTATCGAACAGTGTTGCATGCTACAGAGAAATTTGGGAAAGGACGAGTCAATTGACACGGCAAACTTCATTGTTGTCTTATTTTGAGAAATTGCCACATCTCCCCGAAACTTCAGCCCCTGAGCAGTCAGCAGCAGCATCATCAAGTCAAGACCCTCCACCAGCCAAAAGATTACGACTCACCGAAGGCTCAGACGACGGTTAGCACATTTTAGCAATAATTAATTTTAAAAGGATTTTTAAGTAAAGGTTTGTACATTTCTTTTTGAAAAATTTATATTGGGGGATAGTTGATTTACAGTGTTGTACTAGTTTCAGGTGTACAGCAAAGTGAATCTGTTATACACATACATGTATCCACTCTTTTTTAGATTCGTTTCCCATATAGGCCATTATCATTTCTTTAGACAATGCTATTGCATACTTAATAGACTACAGTAGAGTGTACTAATAACTTTTATATGCACTGGGAAACCAAAAAATTCATGTGGCTCACCTTATTGCAGTGCATCATCTACAAGGTTTGCCTGTATTTTGGGATATCACATAGGAGAGTAATTTGGCAATATCTAGTCAGTCGGAATATGCACATTCCCCAATGCCCAGTAGTTCCCCTTCTAGTCATTTATCTTAGAAAAACTCTGGCACACATGAAGAAAGAGCATGTTCAAGGTGTTTGACACAGCACTGTATTAAGAAACAATCTAGGTATTCATCAAAAGAGAAATGAATCAATTGTGTTATAGTCATACCGTGTAATACAAGGTATGACTGATCTAGACATGCATGTTTCGAAGTGGATAAATATAATCATAACATTAAATGAAAAATGCAATGTGCAGAATGACGTGTACCAGAAGTCATTTATACAAAGTTCATAAAACAGTAATATCGTACACTATCTGTGAACACACACACACACACACACACACACACACACACACACACAATATGCTAACATGCATGGGAAGCACAGACACAGACTACAGGCTACAGGGTACCTCTGAGGAGAGAGGGGAGAGCAATGTAATCAGGGAGGCTGGAGTACAAAGGGGACAACAACTCCATCCAGAACACTTTATTTCTTACAAAAAGGCAAGACATTAGCATGTATTAACTTTGGGTTAGAGTCATGGGTGTTCAGTATATTGATCTTTATACTTTTCTGTTTGAAATATTTCATAATCTAAAAATAAATAAAACAAGATAAAAGAATTACATTGTATCCTAACCCCCATCAAAATGCCCATTCCAATGCACTTCTCTTATAAGCAAATTCCTACTAAAATGTTTATCTATTCAGCAAATGTTTATTGAGTATGCACTGTATACCCATCCTTTTCATTTAAAAACAAATGATACCTGAATCCAGATGAATGAATCCCTAATTTAGAATTTCAGGTACCAACACAGACCAGTAGTTAAGATTTAGGAACCAGCAGGAGGAACGTTCATGGTATCTCTCGAATACTAACAGATCTGGGCAGAAAAGAGAAAGGGAGAGAGTAAAAGAACGGAAAAAAGCAAGTTGGGGAGAGCAGGCAGTGAATTAAAAAAGGAATACCTGGGAGTACCTAGAGCTTACAAAGTTGTTACTATGCTTTAGAGGAACCACTTTCTCCCTGTGAGTGGTCCTCTTTCCTGCCTTTTATAGATCCATTCCGGGGCTTCAACATTTCAGCAGTTCGAACGTAGGTGTTAAAACCCAAGCCTTTGTTTAGCCTCTGGTACTCCCCATGTCAACCCCAAAGCAGGAGTCAGAACTACACCACATCAAAAGAAAAACCCTCTATAAAGTAGTAGTGGATGGTGTAGGTTTTACTGGAGATTTTGTGGTGAGAAGGAGGTTTACATCAAAGAGAAAACAGCTCATCAAAATCCTCAATTCCTTGTATGTAATGTTTTTGAAAGGACAAAATTTTAGAAATGGAGAACAGATTAGTGGTTGCCAGGGGTTAGGAAGGGTGGACAGGAAGGAGTTGCTGTGGTTATAAAAGGCAACGTGAAGAATCCTTGTAGTGATGGAAATGTTTTGCATCTGGATGTGGTGGTAGACACACAAACCTACACATGTGATAAAATTGCATAGAACCGAACACACACACACACACACACACACACAGGAGTATAAGTAACACTGGAGAAATCTGAATAGGATAGCTGAATTGTATCAATATCAATATTCTGGTTGTGGTACTGTACTATAGTTTTATAAGATATTATCTATCATAGGAAGAAACTGTGTAAAGAGTACAGCAGATCACTCTGTATTATTTCTTATGACATTTGAATTTACAATTATCTTAATAAAAATTCAGTTAAAATAAATAAATACTATTAGTAAACTGAAAAAAATCCTCAATAGGTGTTTCTCCCCTTCAACAACCGGCTGCCAGTTTGTCAGTTTCTTCCTCTTTATTGCTCCTGTCCTCATTCAACCTTCTTATTTCTTGTCCTATCAGTTTAGCTCCATCACACCTCTCAATCTTAGGCAGTAACTGAATCAATAAGCTTCCAGGTAACTTATCACAACTTTCAAAAGTGGATCTCTCCCTAGACTGGAAAGGCATTAGCAAGCATTATCTTAAAGAGGCCATAATGAAGTTACTTAAAGATACCCAAAATGCCTTGATAAAATTAACAGATTGACCAGAAGTCAATCGTCAGTCACATATTGCTAGTAAAAGAAAAAAAAATTAAACAAAAATCACCACACACTCAACGGCTTTAAAGAACAACCATTTCTTCTCATTCATGAGTCTGTATGTTGACAGTGGTTGGCTGATCTAGACTGAGTTCAGATGAGCAGTTCTGTGTCAAGCTGCAGGTTCAGCTGGGCTTGGCTGCTTAAAAGGGACAGGTTCAGCTCCACTTATGACTAGTTATTCTGGGACCCAGGCTGCAGGTACAGCTCTTCTTACGTGATGGAAGAGGCACAAGAGCCACATGTATATTTCATGTCTCTGTTTATATCACGTCTGCTAATATCCCACTGACCAAAGCAAGTCACATGATTGAGTTCAAAGTCAATGGGTGGGAAGGTGTACTCATCCCATGGATTTGGGAGAAGGAAGTAGATATTTTTGAACAGGAATCTAATCTATCACATCAATCAAAGTATATCATTTCTGTGCTAAAGACCTGACATTTGTCTGTTACCTTCCTGGCAAATGTTTCTACTAAGTCTCCCCCACTAAACTTCTAGAAATCATCGAAAGCTCTCTTTAGGGAATATTGAATCACATCTTTACTGGAGTGAAGGAGATAAATGGTGTTATTTGACCTGAAGAGGTATGGGTCCATGGGTAGAATGCGCAGGGAAATCGTGTCACATTGAGGGGTTAGGAATCCCACAAATCACCCAGCAGATCCTCCAATGAAAAAAATGTTCTAAAGCACCCAGAGCGTCAAGGAAGGTGGAGAGGCATTTTGATTATATGGTGGAAACTGTTAACAGAGACAGTTTTAGTTCCTTGTTTTATTCATTCATTCATTCAATAAATATTTATCGACTCTCTACTATGGGCCAGGCTCTGTGCCGAGGGCACGTGGAGAGCAAAACAGCTGACATACCTAAGACTGTGCAGTTCCATAAAGGAAAGACAGTGCTGCGATAGAGAATAATGACTGTGGGAGGGGAAAGGGCAACTTAGATTGAGTGGTTGGGGAGGCCTCACTAAAGAGGTAGTACTTAGGCTGAGACCTGAAGATAAAGATTAGTCACGTGAAGAACTAGAGAAATCACACACTCAAAAGGTATAGATCAGAGTTTATTGCCTATAACATTGATGAGAAAAGTTAAAGGACCAAATGACATTACTGATGGATGTCATTGTAACTGTTTAGAGAGAGACACCATGAGAAAGAAGCCTATGGTATATAAAAAGGGAAACAAAAGGGATACAGTAGCTCTTTGTCCTGTCCTTTACCCAGCATCATACCCTCCACTGAAAGGTGTCAAAGTATATTGTACTTAGCAACAAAAGATTGATTGATGTACTGCCCCAGCTCTCCTACTATGGAGCTAGCAACCCTGAGTAAGTCACTTTCCCTTGCAGATCCTCAGTTTTCTAATCAGTAAATAAAATATTGCCTAAACCGGTTTTTTTCCAAGTGTATACCTCAAGAATCTTGTTTGCTGAGATGTTAGCAGATGTTATGCACAAAAGACTGTAACGCTGGCTAGAGTTAAGCAGGTTTCTTTACTGCACTGCTTCCCAGAAACTTAAAGTGTTCTCACATGGTGAGAACCTCTAAGAAGGAAACAGACTGGGCTGTGTGCTTCCAAAACTCAGTTGATCAAGGAACCTCTTTCACTGGTCACATTCCAGAGGTAACATTCCAAGGAACACGCTTTGACACTCAGAAATGCTGCACTGGATGCTCTCCAGGTCCAGTCCAGCTCCAAAGGGTTCTGTGATGAGCAAACTCACCTCAGAGGGAGACTCTGTCTTTCTTTTTTCTTTTTCTTTTTCTTTTTTTAACAACATCTTTATTGGGGTATAATTGCTTTACAATGGTGTGTTAGTTTCTGCTTTATAACAAAGTGAATCAGTTATACATATACATATATCCCCACATCTCTTCCCTCTTGCGTCTCCCTCCCTCCCACCCTCCCTATCCCACCCCTCTAGGTGGTCACAAAGCACCGAGAGGGAGACTTTGTTGGTAACCAGATTTTCTCTTGAAGGATGTAATTTTACCACAATTAGCCAAAAAGAATTAAAATAAGGTTCGATCCTGGTCCTTTTTATACCAAAAGCTACTCTTCAGTCAATACTGTAATAGCAAGATTGTAGAGTACAGTATACATGTAGAACTTAGGCTACAATTAAAAAGGAAAATAATTATCAACCAGATAGTAAAGACAAAATTACTTTTCCACTGAAGCTTGGGAGGGATGGTGTATAAAAAGAAATGGACTGAAACAGACCTATGCTGAAAACCGTAAGAATGGCATGCTTTCTTATTTAAAATACTTCCTTGTTCAATGTATCCTGAAATCATGCCAGAAGTTTAGGAAATAATCCATGATTAAGTGTGAAGCATGGAACTAGCTAGCTAGCCTTTTGTCTTCTTCAGGAGATCATCACCACATCAGTAATTTCAGGATTATTTATTATCTTTCCTCATTTTGTGCCATTTGGTCCGAAAAATGGTTAGCGATTCCTTTAAGCCACTTATAATTTACCATGTCGATGAGTGTGTCAGCTTTGTCATTTTGCAGGTTATTTCCCAGGTAATAGACATGCATTCATTCTATTTTTCTATGCTTCTGCCTTTCTTAACAAATAAAATCCAGGGTACTAGAGCCATCCATGTGCATCCAGATAACTGAGAACAGTCATTTTGTCCCCAGACTGTGTGACCTTGAGCAAGTCCTTACCCTCACTGGACCTCAGTTTCCTCATTTACAAAATAAGTGATTTGGACTAGATATTAGCTAAAGTTCCTCCGGCTCTAAAATTCTCTGCTTCTATTTTGCATTCTAAGGCAGATTACTAGAAAATTATACATTTTATTTAAAAAAATCCCCCTTCCACCTACATACATTCTATTTTCTAAATATATTTTAAAATTCTTAAACTAGCAAATTTTAGATACATAAAAAGAGAAGTAATTAAACCTCCTAGAACATTGAGATTTACAATTCTTTCATTAATTAATGTAACTTCAGGTGGAGACAAAAGTGAAATAAACAAAAGCTGGAGTGATGACAACTTAATAGCTTATCATTTTAATTGGACAGTGTAAATATCAGCTTCTCTGGCTTCTCATGTGCACTTCAATTTCCCCAATATCTTAGTCTCTCACTAATAATATTTTAACCAATTGCTAGTACTTATTAAGCATCTACATATGGAATGCCCATTCCTGTACTGGTAGCTGCAGAGGATTCAAACAGACTTCACCGACTTCAAAAAGCTTCAGCTGGGGTCGGGGAAGCAAAACCTAACCCCAAGAAACAATCAGAGGCTAATATCAGACAATATATAGTTAGGTGCCAAATTGTGTGGTGTGAGCAAGCAGTTCTCAACCTTCTTCCCCTCTACAGCATATATAATGAAAAACGTTCCCTATACTTGGACTAGAGTTGGGACTCAATAAATATTTATTGAATGAATGTATGAATGAATCTATACATGCTTAAGATAATCATATCCATTTGAATAAAAGTGATTGAAAGGGATGTCCATTATAGGACTAAGCCACTTGATACACACATATACAGATATACATATCTGTATATCCATATATATATAATCCATCCCCAAATAAGTTATTATTATTATTACCAAATTAAAACACGTTTCACCATTGGTATTGCAATAACATGGTTGAGGACACTCGGCAGAGACTGTAGGTCCCATAAGAGCTCAGAGAAGACAGAGATTACGATGGAATGAGGTAGCTCCCAAGTGCCTTCATGGAGGCAGAGGAAAAAAGGCCTTCTTGAAAATGGGTAGAAAGGATAGACCATAGGGATTGAGGAGGGGAGAACAGACGTGAGGTGAGCCGGAAGCAGTGAGGATGCAGACCTGAAGTGGAAGATCTTTGTTAGGGAGCAAACGGAGACAGGTTTGGATCGCTAAGGTAGGACCAGTTTATGGCAGGCCATAAAAACCAGGCCAAGGCACTCAGAGTTGATCCCAATGGCAACAGGGAGCTATCGGAGAAACTCATACAAAGCCTTGCAGAAAAGGGGTTTGTGAACTCTGGGTGTATATCTATGTACGAATGTAAAAGAGACAGGGTGAAAAAGATGAGCAGGGCAAGATTTATCTTTTTTATAGACCTTTTCTAAAGGGGTGGCAACTGAAGCCTGGCATTTTAATACCATTTTATGAGGCTTCATACATTTTAATTAATGTTAAACTGATTTATACCCCCAAGGGGTTATACACAAATGGCACAATCAAATATAATAAGGGAAGACACATGTGCACAAGTTTGCATGTGTCTATACGTATTTATAGACAAATCCTTCAGCTACATTTGACTGTGCTTCTTTTAGGAGTGCCAGGTTCCACCCACACCCCAGTCTTCCTGGCTTCAGTCAGGAAGGCAGAATTAACCGCACACGACAACTTGGGGGGGGGTTATTGCCCATTATGTGATCTAAAACAACTTGAACAGTGTAAAAATGTGCTGCTCTAAGAAGAAAAGGGAGTGGCTTCCCTGGTGGCGCAGTGGTTAAGAATCCGCCTGCCGATGCAGGGGACACGGGTTCGAGCCCTGGTCGGGGAAGATCCCACATGCCGTGGAGCAGCAAAGCCCGTGCGCCACAGCTACTGAGCCTGCGCCCTAGAGCCTGCGAGCCACAACTACTGAGCCCGTGTGCCTAGAGCTTGTGCTCTGCAACAAGACAAGCCACCGCAATGAGAAGCCCACGCCCCGCGTCGAAGAGTAGCCCCCGCTCGCCACAACTAGAGAAAGCAACCACGCAGCAATGAAGACCCAATGCAGCCAAAAACAAATCAATAAAATAAATACATTTATTACAAAAAGAAGAAAAGGGAGATTAGCCACATAGCCCACTTTGCTGGCCCCCCTGTTGTGCTTTCAACTGTAGACTGTGTTTATTTTTTTCATCCTAAAATCAAGTTTCTTAAAAGCTGGCCATGTATCTTAATGCAATCGCTTGCCTTCTCCCTCTGGGAAGGAAGGAAGGAAACAGGACTTTCCGTACCCCGTAAGGGAGAAACAGAGAGAATGTTATTCAGCTAGAGTGTGTGTGTGTATGTTGAGGGGTGGGGAGCAGTGACATACAGGGGATGATAAGAGAATGAAGTTTTGGCCTTTCTCACCTTATGACCCCAACTCTGACTACACTCAGACCACCTAGATTCTGCTGGGGCAGGTGGCAGAGACACTTGGCCATAAGTGTAGGAGAGGAATCAGAAGCATAAAAGAAATGAGACTTTGAATTTATAAAGCATTTTATGCTTTATATCTTTTATCCCATTTAATCTTCATCTTACTCACACATGATAGAAAGGTCAGGGATTGTTCTCTCCTTTCTTTGACAGAGGAAGAAACCAAGATGAAGAAAGCTTGAGTGACTTGCCTAAGGTCTCACAGATAGGCCATATACATACTTTTAAAACAACTCTGTTGAGATATAATTCACTGTCATAAAATTCACCATTTTAAAGTATACCCTTCAGTGTTTTTTAGTATATTCACAAAATTGTACAAGCATCACTGCTAATTCAAAAACATTTTATCATCTTAAAAAGAAACCTCATACCCATTAGCAGTGACTGTCCACCTCCTACCTCCTCCCAGGCCCTGAGAAATACTGCCCTACTTTCTGTCTCTGTAGATTTGTGTTTCCTAGACATTTCATATGAATGGGATCACACAATGCATGGCCTTTTGTGTCAGGTGTCTTTCCTTAATATTCCAAGGTTCATCCATGTTGTAGCATGCATCATGTTTTTCTATGCTCAAATAATATTCATATATATATATATATATATATAAACACATTATTTTTTATCCATTCATCAGTTGATGGGAAACACACTTCTCAAAGATTTTGACCCTGCATAGAACCTAACTTCAGATTCTAGGTTCAGAGAATACACCTTTAAGACAGAGAGAAAAGAATCTGTGATGGTTAATTTTATGTGTCAACTTGACTGGGCCAAGGGGTATCCAGATTAAACATCTTTTCAGAGTGTCTCTGTGAGGGTGTTTCCAGGTGAGATTAGAATTTGAATTGCCCTCCTCAATGTGGGTGGACATCATCCAATCTGTTGAGGGCCTGAATAGGACAAAAATGTCTAGGAAGGAAGAATTTACCCTTTTTGCCTCCTGCCTGCCTGCTGAGCCGGGACACCAGTCTTCTTCTGCCCTTGGACTGGGATTTATACCATTGATGCCCCTGGCTCTCAGGCCTTCAGACTCAGACTGGAATTACACCACCAGCATTCCTGGGCGTCAAGCTTGCAGATGGCAGATCGTGGGACATCTCAGCCTCCGTGACTGTGTGAGCCAATTCTTCATAGTAGTGAGGATACACCAGGTGCTATTAGTTCATTTCAAATATTGCATATATGAACCAACAGGATATATATATGATATGTATGTATCATATATATGATATATATTTCCTATAGGTTCACTGGAGAACGCTGACTAGTACAGTATCCAGAGGAGAATGATGGTCCTAGGCCCTCAGTGGAAACATCTCTTGCGTCAAGGTCCAGATTGTGATTCTTATCTGGGGGAAAGGAAAAGCAGACAGGACTATCAGACAGTGTAACCAGATCCTTGGGTATGAAGACTGACCTAATTCTAAGCTTCACAAAGCTGTTTAGGGGTATTCAGGAGGTGCAGAGGGACACTATTAAACACCTTGACTCTAACGAAATTGGCTCAGTACTGTGGCAGTCCTGATATAACCATATGACCAACTAAGAAGAGCTGGGAGAGACAGAGGCAAGTGGCTAATAATCTTTACCTATTTCAAAAGAACACATAAAAAAAACCCACATCATTGAGAAAATAGTTTCTACTGGGCTCCATGGCTTCAAATACGTATTTCCATATACCCCAATAGCTCTCTTTACCTTACCATGTACACTTCTCTTCTGCTCCTGTCCCTTGAGTACCTCCCACTCTCAGTTCTCAATCTGTATATGGAACACTTTACTACACCACCCATCTCACATCCATATACCCAACAGCTGTCAGAGTGGGAGGGAAA
>NW_006776544.1:2054212-2091362 GCF_000442215.2 Lipotes vexillifer | reverse complement strand
GAAAGAGTTTGAATCTTGGAGCTATTCAGTAAGTTGAAGCATTCTAGCAGCAGAGGGCTGAGAGGCCGTCTGAGTTTCTGTTGGTCCTTGGGCTCCACTTTAATGGAACTTTTACTATTTAAAGTATCCTGTATTGACAGGGTAGTCACGTTATTTCTGAGGTTTGAGAAAGACCTCTAGGGGTGAAGAATACATTTTTAAGAAATTTTTTAAAAGATTAAGACCGTCAGGAGATCCAAAAATAGGACGAGCACCTACTTCAACAGAGGCTAGTATGGATCTCTATGGCCAAACACACCCTACTAAGACGCAAACGGAATGACTGAAGTAAAGCATCTCCTGAGAGGCAAAGGACTGCAAGGAAGCTTCTAAAGGTCATTTTGTTGTCTAGGAAGCATTGAGAAAACAAAGGGAAAAAATATGGTTTAAGAAAATCAAATCCCTATAGCATAAGTGTCATTTAATGCAATGAATTCCTGAATATGTCGCAAGTAAACTAAACTCTTGAAAAGTAAACTCCACCTTCTTCACTTAACTCTCCAAAATGTTTTCTCCTCATTTTATTTTTTTTTAATATTTATTTATGCATTTGGTTGTGCCAGGTCTTAGCTGTGACAGGTGGGCTCCTTAGTTGCGGCACATGGGCTCCTTAATTGCGGCACGTGGGCTCCTTAGTTGCGGCATGTGAACTCTTAGTTGCAGCATGCATGCGAGATCTAGTTCCCTGACCAGGGATCAAACCCGGGCCCCCTGCATTGGGAGCACAGAGTCTTAACCACTGTGCCACCAGGGAAGTCCCTCTCCTCATTTTAGATGAACTTCCATAGACATTTGGTCCTAACATTTTTGTTCTAAAGTTTTGCTGTCCACTTTGGTCTTTTTCTCAAGTGCTTATGATCTAACAATGTACTACGAGGGAAAGAAGCTCTGTATGCAAAAGAGCCCAGCATTGAAACCCATGGTAAACAAAATCACCATTTATCATGTGAATAATCTTCCCCTAATTTGTATGTTCCCTCGGGTTGGATTAGTATAGTATAGTTTCTTAAAGGAAGACCTATCTGAGTGAGGGTAAAACTGAAACAATAGCGTGGGGTCCTGAAAGCAAAGGGTCTCCTTTTGAGGCACGCTACCCAAACATATAGGTAGACTAGAAGTAGAAATCCACGCTCATGACTTTTCCTTCCCCACCCCAGCAACAAGGCCTTGCTGATCCCATGTTCCTCTTACTCAGGATCCTACTCTCTGTTGCAGTAAGTAAGAAATAATGGATCTGATAAACAGATTAAACTAACCATTAATGATATATTGGTATATTTTTCTGTGACAAAGTTTTCACCCAGTTTAAATACATATTTCCTTGGCAAGAGCCTAAGGGTGGGATGTTTAGGATGCAAACATGATGATGGGGATCTCCTCAGGCAGACTGATGAGGGAAAGCCCTTTAGATTGAGAAGGACTCCTGACGCCCCTTACACCACCTATCAATTCTACCTAATGTATAAAGCCAATCTTTGCTCACAGATTGTAGTGTTCCCCAAATTCAGCCATTCATATCTAACTTCACAAGTCTTTCCACACGTGAATTGCCAGTACTATGATTTTCTGTGCATCATGTTATCAGCAGTACTATGATTTACTCAATATTTTCTTTATATTAACTTTTATTCAAATATCTACCGTAGTCTCATTCTATGCTAGAATATCTATAAAATCGTGGGTCTTTGTGCTAGCCATATGAAATCTTTTAGGTAGTGCACCGATGAACATTTTTATTTCAATATTTATGGATTTATTATAAAATAACCCACAATTACCCAGATAATCAAAAAATCCAGATAAAAATGTTCATCTGTGTACTACCTAAAAGAATATATTACTAGTGGCACATATGCCACACTTCGGGAAACTTGAAATTAGTCCAGTCCAATCATTTTGAAAATCATGAGATTTCATCAAAGATAAATATGCAAATGCCAAAAAATGTATACAGTTCAAAAAGATCTTAAAGGCTTTTCTCCATGCACAGCATCAGCAGGAGTGACACTGCACAACCAGGTCCTGATATTCTACAGCAAAATGTCAGCAATGATTGACCAGGCTTCTCTGAAGATGCCAGAGCCCCCAACCGCTGAGGGTTAGTCAAGTGCGCCCTGTGTCAAACTCAAACTCCAGCTCATGTAATAAAGTTTACATTAAAAGTCAAGGTTTTGATGAATATCACACTTGGAAGCCAATTAAATGGGCTGAAAGGAAGACACAATTTCCCATTGTCTAATTGACTTGTAGCACCTTCAAAGTAATAAATTTGTCACATTGAATTATTAATGAGAAACGAATATTTGATTTGCTGCCTTGAATGGAAAATAGTTCATCATCGGATAGCATTGTTCTTGCCAAATAATGTCTGGCATTAGGAGAGTTTAGGGACAGTATGACTGAAAACTGTATTTTTCTTCATCACTATATTTCCCATACCATACACCTCTTTAAAACAAAACCTTATGGTCATTTTAACGGGCAGAAATGGAGCCTTCTATTTGGAGCTTAATTTTGCATTAATTTTCATTGTCATAGACTTAAGGTTTCTGCAATATTTTCAAATGCTCAAACGTAGGCTTGTAGTTAGGAAGAGGAGTTCTGCAGACCTTATTATTTTTTCCACATTTTCTTTAAATCAAGTCCTTTGTTTACTTTTTATACCTCTTAAGCTATAATATCCATGAAACCATGGGGTTTTTCCACTGTGTATCAAGCTACACATGTGCTATTAAAATATAAAATACTGACTTGTGTACCAAATATAATTATCAGTTACGCACTTTGGGTGACACTGCACGTACCATGTTTTTAGAAACACTGCATTAAAAAACACGTATTAAGGTGGGTTCTTGAGAAAATAAGGAAGGAAGAAAGTATGTAATATACAAAATAGAAATTTCATAACATAGTCTTTTGGGAGAGAGACTTGGGACCTATTGAATTTGTTACTCTTTTATTAAGAAATCCTCTACCCTGTATAGCACAGGGAACTCTACTCAATATTCTGTAATAACCTATATGGGAAAAGATCCTGAAAAAGAATGGATATACATATATGTACAACTGATTCACTTTGCTGTACGCCTGAAACTAACACAACATTGTAAGTCAACTATACTCCAATAAAAATTTTTTTAAAAAATTATAATTCTCCTGTATCCATTTCATCCTACCCAAAATATGGTTTATTCCTTTTCAGAAGTTTTTTAAAAAATAAATTTATAAAGATAAAAAAAAAGAAATCCACTACCACCACCCCATCTCACTCCACCACCACCACCCCATCTCACTCCACCAAACCCCGTTTTCTGCGTTTTTTTTTTTTTTTTTTTTTCCTTGCGTTATGCGGGCCTCTCACTGTTGTGGCCTCTCCCATTTGCGGAGCACAGGCTCCGGACGCGCAGGCTCAACGGCCATGGCTCACGGGCCCAGCCGCTCCGCGGCACGTGGGATCCTCCCGAAACGGGGCACGAACCCGCGTCTCCTGCATCGGCAGGCGGACTCTCAAGCACTGCGCCACCAGGGAAGCCCTTTTTTTAAGCTGTGCATATTCTTCCCTCTTAGAGCCTTCCCTGACTCCCCCAATCAGTTCTGACCTTGTTTTCCTCTGAAATCCCATACTATTGTGTACTCCTTTCAAGGCCTTTATCCTATTCTGACATCAGCTGTAGTTATGTTTGCACTGGACCTATTCCTCTCATAGGTGCTCAATAAATATTCTTTGAGTTGAAATAGTAGAGCACAAACCAGGATACTTTGCCAAGTCTAGTTAACCTCACAAACTTTCATTTATTGGGAATCTTGAATGGCAATTAACTGAACACCAAGACTGTGTCCAGACACATATAATGATGATGAAGTTATAGGAGGGTTGGATGAACATACAGAGATGCTGTGTGTCTTGTGTTGGATGATAAGAGTCTCATTTCAGCTTCTAAGTGGCAGTGTGTAGCTTCTTGCAATGCTCTTTCCATAAGCCTGCCTACTGGGACAACATGTCTTATTTGATGGGTTCAGCAACTAGCAAGTAGGTTTTTTTACATAAGCCACATCTCTTGATCACGTCTGTGCTGTACTCATTATGCTCACTCCCTCGACATCAATAAGTCAGTTTTGAAGAGCATCGGATGCTTTACAGGGTATTATGGAAAGCCCTCTTTCTGACTAATGCAGTTTGTCTCATTGTCTCTGATTATGTACAGCTCTTCAATGGAAGATAGAATATTATATGTTTTTTGAAGATTTGTTCCTCAACCCTGTTTCCTAAACCTAAGGTCCAAAAGCAGAAAAGAATAACATATATCTAGAATAATTAGGTCTAGGTATAATCTCAGTATTTTTAAATATGTGGAATCAGGAGAGCTATTTCATGCCCCTTTTCCTGCCTTGGCAAAGGACTAATATAGGGTGATATATAATGAGTTTCATTCGCTGTACAAGCAGACACATCATACTCACTCTATCAGACAGGCAATGCCAAGATGACATTTATTCTACCCCAAGGAAGGTAGAAGAGGAGTTCTGGAATTGGTGCCTGCATACAGGGTGCAGAAGTCCACTTACCCAGATGATCATATCCGCTGCTCCTCCTACCATTACAGGCACTAATGGGTTATTTGTCCCCCCACTGATTTATTTTTTATGTTTGGTAAAGGAGTCAAGATACCTTATAATTAAAGATATGACAGGAAAGAGAGAGAGAGAGAGAGAGAGAGAGAGAAACATGAACCATTAACTAGACTAATGGAACCAAATTTTTGTAAAAAGAGAAGAAAGAGATATTTGTGAAAGAAAATATAATTAATTAATATGACTATATGATTAATGATAGGCACAGTGGTTGTATAAAAAAAACTGTTCTGAGCTTCCTGGCAGCCAGTGCAAGAGTGGTGTGGAGTGATTATGCAACACTCATTATCTAATAACAAGGCAAATCAGATAAAGTAACTTTGTCCTAGCACTGAATTCTAAGAATTTTTTTGGATGAATCATTTTGTAGAAAAAATTAACAGCATAATTTCATCTATCAAACCTTTATTCAACTAGAGGCCAGAAATTAAAAAGCAAATAGGACCCAATCACAGACCTTGAGACACCAACAGTAAAATTAGTGCAGTATAAATGTGTGAATATATGCATACATATTTATATGCAGATATAAATATGATTCAGTGTACTTGAAGTAGGTTCCTAAAGGGGAGGGTTCTGAAGAGAAATTCTCTTACTGCTTATTTTTCAGTAGAGCCAGCGAGGGATATAGCAATCTAGCGCAATGGTCCTCAAAGTGTGGACCCCAATACCAGCAGCATCTGAATCACCTGGGAACTTGTTAGAAATGCAAAATTCTGGCACCCACTCTGGACCTACTGAATCTGAAACTCTGGGGCTGGGGCCCAGCCATCTGCGTTTTAACAAACCCTCCAGTTGATTGATTGTGGACCACTCTAACATTAGGGGACCACAGACTTGGTAGTACCCACCCCTAATCTTTATCACCCTCCTCGGGATCCAGATATGAACTCTTTCTCCCCAGCTGGGGAACCAGATTGCCTCGGTGTTCTGACATGTTTGCACTTTCAATGCTTCCTAAAGCACAGGACAAAAACATATATATTCTAAAATCAATTTCCCCGAGCCCACTCAATGCTTTACACGTATCAAAACTTCAGAACTGGGCTTCCCTGGTTGAGAGTCCACCTGCCGATGCAGGGGACACGGGTCCGTGCCCCAGTCCGGGAAGATCCCACGTGCCACAGAGCGGCTGGATCAATCCAAGAATAAGATATAACAATTGTAAATATTTATGCACCCAACATAGGAGCACCTCAATACATAAGGCAAATACTAACAGCCATAAAAGGGGAAATCGACAGTAACACAACCATACTAGGGGACTTTAACACCCCACTTTCACCAATGGACAGATCATCCAAAATGAAAATAAATAAGGAAACACAAGCTTTAAATGATACATTAAACAAGATGGACTTAATTGATATTTATAGGCCATTCCATCCAAAAACAACAGAATACACATTTTTCTCAAGTGCTCAGGGAACATTCACCAGGATAGAGCATACCTTGGGTCACAAATCAAGCCCTGGCAAATTTAAGAAAATTGAAATTGTATCAAGTATCTTTTCTGACCACAATGCTATGAGACTAGATATCAATTACAGGAAAAGATCTGTAAAAAATACAAACACATGGAGGCTAAACAATACACTACTTAATAACGAAGTGATCACTGAAGAAATCAAGGAGGAAATCAAAAAATACCTAGAAACAAATGACAATGGAGACACGACGACCCAAAATGTATGGGATGAAGCAAAAGCAGTTCTAAGAGGGAAGTTTATAGCAATACAATCCTACTTTAAGAAACAGGAAACATCTCGAATAAACAACCTAACCTTGCACCTAAAGCAATTAAAGAAGGAAGAACAAAAAAAACCCCCAAAGTTAGCAGAAGGAAAGAAATCATAAAGATCAGATCAGAAATAAATGAAAAAGAAATGAAGGAAACGCTAGCAAAGATCAATAAAACTAAAAGCTGGTTCTTTGAGAAGATTAACAAAATTGATAAACCATTAGCCACACTCATCAAGAAAATAAGGGAGAAGACTCAAATCAATAGAATTAGAAATGAAAAAGGAGAAGCAACAAGTGACACTGCAGAAATACAAAAGCTCATGAGAGATTACTACAGGCACTTCTATGCCAAAAAACTGGACAACCTGGAAGAAATGGACAAATTCTTAGAAATGCACAACCTGCCAAGACTGAACCAGGCAGAAATAGAAAATATGAACAGACCAATCACAAGCACTGAAATTGAGACTGTGATTAAAGTTCTTCCAACAAACAAAAGCCCAGGACCAGATGGCTTCACAGGTGAATTCTATCAAACATTTAGAGAAGAGCTAACACCTATCCTTCTCAAACTCTTCCAAAATATAGCAGAGGCTGGGACACTCCCAAACTCATTCTACGAGGCCACCATCCCCCTGATACCAAAACCAGACAAAGATGTCACAAAGAAAGAAAACTACAGGCCAACATCATGGATGAACATAGATGCAAAAATCCTCAACAAAATACTAGCAGACAGAATCCAACAGCATATTAAAAGGATCATACACCATGATCAAGTGGGGTTTATTCCAGGAATGCAAGGATTCTTCAGTATGTGCAAATCAATCAACGTGATACACCATATTAACAAATTGAAGGAGAAAAACCATATGATCGTCTCAATAGATGCAGAGAAAGCTTTTGACAAAATTCAACACCCATTTATGATAAAAACCCTGCAGAAAGTAGGCCTAGAGGGAACTTTCCTCAACATAGTAAAGGCCATATATGACAAACCCACAGCCAACATCGTTCTCAATGGTGAAAAACTGAAACCATTTCCACTAAGATCAGGAACAAGACGAGGTTGCCCACTCTCACCACGCTTATTCAACATAGTTTTGGAAGTTTTAGCCACAGCAATCAGAGAAGAAAAAGAAATAAAAGGAATCCAAATCGGAAAAGAAGAAGTAAAGCTGTCACCATCTGCAGATGACATGATACTCTACTTAGAGAATCCTAAAGCTGCTACCAGAAAACTACTAGAGCTAATCAATGAATTTGGTAAAGTAGCAGGATACAAAATTAATGCACAGAAATCTCTGGCATTCCTATACACTAATGATGAAAAATCTGAAAATGAAATTAAGAAAACACTCCAATTTCCCATTGCAACAAAAAGAATAAAATATCTAGGAATAAACCTAGCTAAGGAGACAAAAGACCTGATTGCAGAAAATTATAAGACACTGATGAAAGAAATTAAAGATGATACAAATAGATGGAGAGATATACCATGTTCTTGGAGTGGAAGAATCAACATCCTAAGGAGACAAAAGACCTGTATGCAGAAAATTATAAGACACTGATGAAAGAAATTAAAGATGATACAAACAGATGGAGAGATATACCATGTTCTTGGATTGGAAGAATCAACATTGTGAAAATGACTCTACTACCCAAAGCAATCTATAGATTCAATGCAATCCCTATCAAACTACCACTGGCATTTTTCACAGAACTAGAACAAAAAATTTCACAATTTGTATGGAAACACATAAGACACCGAGTAGCCAAAGCAATGTTGAGAACGAAAAATGGAGCTGGAGGAATCAGGCTCCCTGACTTCAGACTATACTACAAAGCTACAGTAAGCAAGACAGTATGGTACTGGCACAAAAACAGAAAGATAGATCAATGGAATAGGATAGAAAGCCCAGAGATAAACCCATGCACATATGGTCACCTTATCTTTGATAAAGGTGGCAGGAATATACAGTGGAGAAAGGACAGCCTCTTCAGTAAGTGGTGCTGGGAAAACTGGACGGGTACATGTAAAAGTATGAGATTAGATCACTCCCTAACACCATACACAAAAATAAGCTCAAAATGGATTAAGGATCTAAATGTAAGGCCAGAAACTATCAAACTCTTAGGGGAAAACATAGGCAGAACACTCTATGACATAAACCACAGCAAGGTCCTTTTTGACCCACCTCCTAGAGAAATAGAAATAAAAACAAAAATAAACAAATGGGACCTAATGAAACTTCAAAGCTTTTGCACAGCAAAGGAAACCATAAACAAGATGAAAAGACAACCCTCAGAATGGGAGAAAATATTTGCAAATGAAGCAACTGACAAAGGATTAGTCTCCAAAATTTATAAGCAGCTCATGCAGCTCAATAATAAAAAACCAAATAACCCAATCCAAAAATGGGTAGAAGACCTAAATAGACATTTCTCCAAAGAAGATATACAGATTGCCAAGAAACACATGAAAGAATGCTCAACATCATTAATCATTAGTTAAATGCAAATCAAAACTACAATGCGATATCATCTCACACTGGTCAGAATGGCCATCATCAAAAAATCTAGAAACAATAAATGCTGGAGAGGGTGTGGAGAAAAGGAAACACTCTTGCACTGCTTGTGGGAATGTACATTGATACAGCCACTATGGAAAACAGTATGGAGGTTCCTTAAAAGACTACAAATAGCACTACCATACGACCCAGCAATCCCACTACTGGGTGGGATAGCGAGGGTGGGAGGGAGGGAGACGAAAGACGGAAGAGATATGGTAACATATGTATATGTATAACTGATTCACTTTGTTATAAAGCAGAAACTAACACACCATTGTAAAGCAATTATACTCCAATAATGATGTAAAAAAAAGTAACTAATAAGAACATGTTGTTTAAAAAATAAAAATTAAATTAAATTTAAAAAAAGAACAGATAAATGGATAAAGCAGGAGTGATACATGCATATGATGGAACCATTAGAAGCCATAAGAAAGAAGGAAATCCTGCCATTATGACATAGATGGACTATGAGGGCATTATGCTAAGTGAAATAAGTCAGACAGAGAGAGACAAATACTGTATGATATGCTTACACGGGGAATCTAAAAAAGCTGAACTCATAGAAACAGAGAGTAGAACAGGCGTTTCCAGGGGCTGAGGGGTGGGGAAATGGGGAGATGCGGGTCAAGTGTACAAACTTCCAGTTGGAAGATGAATAAGTTCTAGGGATATAATACACAGCACTGTGAATGGAGTTAACAATACTGTATGATATACTTGAGAGTGTTAAGAAAGTAGATCTTAATGTACTCACCACAAACAAGAAATGGTAATTATGTGTTGTGATGGAGGTGTTAGCTCACACTATGGTGGTGATCATACTGCAATATATAAGTGTATCAAATCAACACGTTTTACACCTTAAACAATGTTATATGTCAATTATATCTCAATTAAGCTGGAAAACGACAGACAGACACAGACAGACACACACACACACACAGTTGAAAGCCTCCGAATAATTATAAAGAGAGCATGTTTAGGTGCTAGGAGAAGTCTCTAGTGTGCCCTTGACTTAGATACAGTCGTTTTCCTCAGTCAGCTGAAAGCCCTAACATTATACAGTTTCAAAGTGTCTCCTTCTTAGCCATATATTGCATATTATTTACCCATACTAGACAATTATATTAAGAGCCACTGGTTAAAAAGGAAATGTGCCTCATTATCTGTTTCATCAGATCCATATTTTTAGAGTACTAGATGTATATCTAATTTTAACTGTTCTGTTAATATATCCTATTTTTTCTTACCCAGTTAAACAGTGTGCATTATCTGTTAAATGAGATAAGTCCACATCTGTCTTTTTATATAATTATTATTAAAGAGTATATCTAAAATCAACTTTCATGTAATCAAATATCTGATCAAAAATGTTTTTAAATATTCTAAATTATTTCTTCAGAGGAATTTAACTAGAATATTAATATTATACATTACAGTTAAAGTTGTTTATAATTGGAATAAATACTGGAAGCTAAACTGACGTAACATAGATTCCCGACTTTTGGATTCAGAAGCCCTGAGTACAGCCTGCCACTTGCTAGCTGTGTAAAATGAGAAATACAATAATTGAGGCAGGCAAAGCAGTACCAAAACCATAAAAAGAAAGAATTAACAAAAAGAAAGAAAGAAAGAGAGGGAGGGAGGGAGGGAATAAGAAAAAAAAAGAGTCATGTACCAAAATGTTCATTTGCAGCTCTATTTACAATAGCCAGGAGACGGAAGCAACCTAAGTGTCCATCATCGGATGAATGGATAAACAAGATGTGGCACATATATACAATGGAGTATTACTCAGCCATAAAAAGAAATGAAATTGAGTTATTTGTAGTGAGGTGGATGGACCTAGAGTCTGTCATACAGAGTGAAGTAAGTCAGAAGGAGAAAAACAAATACCGTATGCTCACACATATATATGGAATCTAAGGAAAGAAAAAAAAAAAGGTCATGAAGAACCTAGGGGTAAGACGGGAATAAAGACACAGACCTACTAGAGAATGGTCTTGAGGATACGGGGAGGGGGAAAGGTAAGCTGTGACAAAGTGAGAGAGTGGCATGGACATATATACACTACCAAACGTAAAACAGATAGCTAGTGGGAAACAGCCGCATAGCACAGGGAGATCAGCTCAGTGCTCTGTGACCACCTAGCGGGGTGTGATAGGGAGGGTGGGAGGGAGGAAGATGCAAGAGGGAAGATATATGGGAACATATGTATAACTGATTCACTTTGTTATAAAGCAGAAACTAACACACCGTTGTAAAGCAATTATACTCCAATAAAGATGTTAAAGAAAAAAAAAAGAGCATAGTCAAGAATGCATCCAAAGATATATTTAAGAACATATTTAAAATATAGTCACTATATTCAAGGAGCTATTGAAGACTACATTAAGAATTTATTCAAGAACATACTCAAAAGTATATTTAAGGATATGTTCAAAAATGTATTAACTATACTTAAAATGTATAAAAGAATATATTCTTCATAAAGACATTTTCTTCAAAAATATTCTCTTTATATATGAGTTCTTTTTAATATATCCAATGAATTATCAAACAATTATACTTTCTTTGTTCATATACTCTTCCTATTTGTGACACAGCATGTTCAAAAAGGAAAGTAAAACCAAATTAGGCCTAACATTTGTTTACTTTCCTTCTTTGGCATAGTCCAACTTGTATTGACTCAATTTAAGCAAAGATAGATGCTCACAAGGCAACAGAAAGCTAAGCTTTCTTTACCTCCTATCAAGAGGAAACCACATGAGAAGATGCCCAACATCATTAATCAGGAAAATGCAAATCAAAATCACAATGGGATATTACCTCACACCTGTTAGAATGGCTATTACCAAAAGACAAGAGACAACGAGTATTAGTGAGGAAACCACAAAACATCACACTACATGTACAGCACAGTATAAAGACATTATCTGACCATATACAGTAGAATTCCATGGCACTGTCACTAATACTATAAATCAATATCCTGATAATAAATATCAACATGAAAATGTTCATTTTCTTTTGCTATTGAGTTGTGTGAGTGCCTTATATATTTTAGTTATTAACCACTTATCAGATTGCTGGTAAATATTTTCTCAGCTTTTTAGTATGATATGGGTAAGGAGATCTAGAAACCTTGTTGAATGGAAAGGAATTGAAAGTACTAGGAAAGTTTAACCTGGACAAGAAAAATCTTGGATGTACATGCAAACAGCCTTCAAATACATGAAAGGACTGGCAAGCAGTTGATGGATAGATTTACAATGTGCCACTCAGGAAAGTTAATAAGGGGTTGAAGTTGCAGAACAGTAGGGTTTGTCTCCACTGTGGAGAACTTTCTGTGAGAGCTATCCAGCAGTGGAGTCCATGCCCTAGATGATAAAAAGCTGTCCCTGGAAGTGGGCAAACAGGACAACACAACATCGTAAGTCTCTCCCAACTCGGAGGTTCTGAGTCTAAGTTGTTCAACAAAGGTATGCGTAAAACCAAGTGGGAAGCTTCCTTAGCTTAAAAAAGGTTTCCTTAACCAGACAGGTGCCTATTTATTCAATAAACACAAACACAGAGGAGATATTCTGGGGGGGGGGGGGGGGAATCGATACTTTTAAAGATAAAACCCATCAATGTTACTTATGTCCAATGCCTAGAGTAAATTAAGTTTACAACTTCAGCAGACTGCCATGTGAAAGTGTGGCAGCGACTAACAAATTGCATTACCATAGTACTACACCACTCACAAAAATGTTATTGATAGTGACAGAGGGATATTGAATTTAAATTATTCATTTTTATTGATCAAACAGCACATCTTAACTAGGAAACAAGACGAGCTGAGATGTTAGACTTGGATTTTACCTTCTACTGAGGATGACCCCCCCCAAAAGAATATGTGTATATGAAGTTGAGCCCTGTAATAAGCATTAATTAACTCAAGTTTCCTCTGGATACTCTTGTACCTCTGTGTTCTCTGTCCATGCCCACCTAGGCGGGGACCTAGGTACCCAGAGCCCTGTATTTCAATGCCCCCATGGCCTTGAGCTCCCACCTTACCCTAGCAGCAAGCTTCATTCCTGATTTCAAAACCATGTGTTGAATAATTTTTCTGTGCTAGACACCATGCTGGGCATCAGGGATACACAGATGAGTATGACTTTCTCTCAAGGAAGACAAAAGACAATGGAGAGAAAGAGACACATAAAACTAAACAAAACTAAACAAGCTGCAATAAAGTGTTGTACATTTCTCCCCCACCATTCAAAGTCCCCTATCCTAAGTTCTGTTATCCTCATGCTTAACCTTTGGGGAAATCACAAAATCCACCTAGGGGAAAAAAAATCACAAACAATACATACGTATGTACATAAATATTTCATTACATTTGGGGGAATTCAGAGATCCCCTGAAGCCTAAATAAGGAGCCCCAGAGTTAAAAGCCTAGAAGTTCATGATGATTAAGTAGTTACTGCTTTCCTGATTATGAAGCATTTCATTTGTCATGGGGAAACTTCTGGAATCTAAACACATTGAGGCAAAAGAATTAAGCGACGATGGAAATTTTAGGATTCTCGAAAGGCCACCGAACTATCCCACACAGATGGCATCAATTAAGAGATGTACTGTTTCTAGGTCTTGTTCACTGTTATGAAGTAAATAAATGCCGGTGAACTCCCAAAATTCGTATGTTGAAGCCCTTAGCCCCCCCACCCAGTGTGGCTATATTTGGAGATGGGCCCTTCAAGGAAGTAATCAAAGTTAAATGAGGCATAAGAGTGGGGCCCTGATCAGATAGGATTAGTGTCTTCATAAGAAGAGACACGAGAGCTAGGACTCTCTCACAAACACACACACAAAGAAGTCATGTGAGCACACAGCAAGAAGGCTGCCACCTACAAGCCAAGAGAAGGACCTCAGAATGAAGCCTACATTGCTGACACCTTAATCTTGGACTTCACAGCCTCCAGATCTGTGAGAAATAAATGTCTGTTGTCTAAGCCACCCAGTCTGTGGTAGAATAAAAGACTAATACATCCACCAAACAAAAACTATGTCATCCAAGTTCTTTATAGCACTTTCAGACATCTGTCTGTCACCTCAAAAACCTCCCTTGTCTCACTTTTTAATTAAACAAAGACAGGAACATTAGTCCATCCCCCTCAGAAAAACAGCAACACAATTTACATCCATGAATTTTATAGTTGCAGAGATGTCAATCTTAATTGATTTGGGGTCTTTTTAATTAAAGAAACATGTACAGTTGTTGGTAGAGCTTGAAAATTAAGCAGCTACCATTGGGCTCTAGACACAGAAGTTTCTCTGCAGCTGAGGAGCAAGTAGCCCCAAGTAAACAGCAATCGCCTGGCTAGCTCTGCCCACTACCCTATTTTAGCTTAAGGCCTTGCTACTACACAAAATGTGGTTGATGGACCAGTAGTATCAGCGTCACCTGGGAGTTTGTAAGCAATGCAGAATCCCAGGCTCATCCCAAGCTCACTAAATCAGAATTTGTCTTTTAACAAGATACCCAAGTGATCTGTGTGAGCATGAAATTGGAAAAGTGCTGCCTTAAAGAACAGCTTAGTCAACACTGTAACAGTGCTGAGTGGACTCTCAGGTCCCAGGAACTTGGACTGTTGGGTACATAAATTTAAGGATTAAGGTGCTCCCAGTGGATTAGTCTCAGAATCTAGCAGAGTGCCTGGCACCTAAGAAACTGCAATAAATATTTGTTCATTGATCCATTAAAAAGTATTTGTTGAACACTTACTATGTGTGAGGCACTCTGCAAGGCCTTATGGATACACTATTGAGAAAGTCCTCGTGGGGCTTACAATCCAGTGCAGTGTTTCTCTAAGAGGTGTCACCTTACCATGTGTACCAGAATTATAGGGGGTGGGTATATGTGTCAAAAACCAAATTCCTGGGACCCACCACAGATCAGCTGAATCAAAATCCGAATGACTGTGGCCCCTGGAGTCAGCATTTTAACAGGCACCTCAGGTGACTTAGTGGATATTGGAAGATCAACGAACAATGTCATTCATTCACCAATTTATTGAGCCCCTAGTATGTGCTAGGCATCGTTTTAGGCACTGGGGATATAGCCGTGACCAAAATTCCCTGCTTTCATGGAGTGCGCATTCTAAATGGAGGAGACAGAAAATAAACAAACACATATGTCAAGTAGTGAGCAGTGCTATGAAGAAAACTAAAGCCAGGGCTAGGCGATGGGGGTGCTATCTCAGAGCGGGTGGTCCAGAAAGGCCTCTCTAGAAAGGTGATGCGTGAGCCAAGATTTTAATGAAGTGAGGGAATGAGCCAGGCAGATATCTGGGGAAGAGTTTTCCAGGCAGAAGGGACATTATGGGCAAAGACCCTGTGGTGGGAGAGTGGCTGACCTGCTCAAAAATAGAAAAGAGGCCAGTGAATGGGATGGTGAGAAAATGATTGGATAAGAGTCAGAGAGGTAATACAGGTGTGGGAGTATGGACAAGTCCTGTTGGGCTTTGCAGCCCATTCTAAGGATGTTGGCTGTTACACTCTGAGAAATAGGGATCCACTGGAGAGTTTTACTCAGAGAAGCACAATGATATGATTTATGTTACTATACAGTTTACTCTGCTTGCTGTGTAGAGTACAGACTGTAGGGGTGCATTACGTAGGGTAACGCTAGGCTGCTGTATCAAAAAGACTCAACCTTATGGTAGCTTAAAGAACAAAGGAATTTGTTTCTCTCAGAATAGCCTTAATGTGAATACTTCAGGTCCACAGGACAAGTCTATTGCTCATGGTAATTCATCGACCCAGATCCTTTCCAAGTTGTTGCTCTGCCATCAACTAGGGCCTTGTCATAGTCTGCGAGGTCAAAGCCAGATTGTCAGATATCCAGCTTCCAGCAGACAGAAAAAGAGGATGAGGGTTTAGAGGAGGCAAGCCCAAATGTCACAAGCCCCTGACTCAGAAACGGCACATGTCACTTCTGCTAACATTCCATTGATAAGAACTTTGTCACATACCCACAGCTAACTGCAAGCAACATTGGGTTATGTGGTCCAGCAGGACAGCTGTGCATTCAGTTGTATTTCTTTGGCTACATAGGAAGAGTTAAATGGGTTTTAACGAAAAGCTAGTAGTGTCTGCCATAAAGGGCAAAGGCAAAAGAAGGGAGATGTTGCAGTCGGCCAAATGAAAGATGATGGTGGCCTGGACTAAGGTGGTGGCAGTGGAGGTGGGGAGGAGTGGTTGGCTTATGGATATACAGTCCACCCTTGAACAACATGAGAGTTAGGGGTGTCGACCCTCTGTGCTGACAAAAAAATCTGAGTATAACTTATAGTCCACCTTCTGAACCCACAGTTCCTCTGAATCCAAGGTTCTGCATCTGTGGCTTCAACCAACCATGGATTGTGTAGTACTGTAGTATTTACTATTGAAAAATATTTGCATGTAAGTGGACCCACGCAGTTCAAACACACACTGTTCAAAGGTCAAGTGTACTATATTTTGAAGGATTGGCTAATAGAATGGATATGGTTGCAAACGTCAAGGATGCCTCCAAAAATTTTGACCTGAATGACTTGAAAAAACGAGTTGAATGAATGATCAGATGAAAAATATTCCACCTGAACCAGACATTTCTCTCTCCTCCCCATCTTCCTAAACCCAACACTGCATCCTAGTGTGAATAGGACTCAAGTCTTTCCTTGAAAGCCAGATTTTAAATTTCAGTTCTACTAATTTCTGTGTGTATGTTCTTAAGCAAATAATTTCATTCCATTGGGTCTTAGTTTCCTCTTCTATAAAAGAGAAATAATAGTAGTATCTACCTAATAAGTTTACTGTGGAGATTGAATAAGGTAGAGTACAGGAAGTATACAGTATAGAGCAGGACACATAGGAAACACCGTAAAAAAACAGCCCAAAACATGTCACAAGGATTAAATGTGATTAGATAAAGCCTTTGTCAAGCATATAACACAATTCTTGGCACATGGTAAGTGCTCAATAAATGACATATGTTATTATTAAAAGGCTAGCGTTGCCAAAGACAAAATTAATGACTTCCCGAATTTTCCCAGAGACAGCACTCAGAATAGAATGTTCTCGCAACACAATGCAGAAACTAAACAAACATACTCTATAGAGTTGTTGGACTACTGGAAACATTTCTCTTAGCCCCCCCCCCCCCCAGCTTAAAAGCATCGCCGTACTTTCTCCCCGTCTCTGGTACACAGGACCCTGAAATCCTCCATCTTCTAGTGTCAGGGAGTAATATAAATGATCTTCATTCAAACCATAATGTTGTTACAGTTTCATTAACCACTCACAATACCTGCATGTTCCAGAGGAACAAAGCATCCATCAGAAACTAAACTCAAGTCTGTCGACATGAGTGAGTGCCGGCACTTGACAGGCCAAAGAGGCTTGCAGAAATCAAACAGAGCAAGGAGAGCTGTGAGAGCCACTAGTCTCCCTTTCCTCCTTGGTCCTCATTGTCACTCACAACCAACTATATCTCTGATGAGGAAATGAGGTTTCTATTATGATCCATCTGTTGTCATCTCCGTATCTGTGCGTCATCCTACACAAAACACTTTGCAAAACACTTTCTCACACGTTGATAGTTTCAACAATTCTACAGGGGCTTATTCATTCCATTTTACAGATGAAAAACCTAAGAGTTAAGAGGTAAAATGGCTTGCCCCTAATTGTGCACAACTAGCAAGCAGTCTACATTCATTTATTACAAAGTAGGGAACTGCTACAGCTTGGATTTAAGACCTTTACAGTGAAATTCTGAATTTGCATCATCATACTTGCATTTTCCCACAATTGATAAGGTTTCCTAGTATAGGTGCCCAACCCAAGTTGGGATCTGTTAATCCTGAGCCCACCGTCCCCTCATAAAAAATTAGTGAAGCTCATAGCATATGAGCTTTTCAGCTTGTTCGTGTTCTTCCCACCCATGACTAGAAGCTGAGTCATACCTGAGCAAAATGTTCCAGATTGTCTCCCATGGCAGTACTTGCCTCCTGATTGACTTGAGTTAAAACCCTGAATTCACACCTTCTATCTGAGAAGCACCGTGCAAATTACTTTGAGTTTATCTGAGCCTCAGTTTCCTCTACTGAAAAATTGAAATCATAGTGGCATCCACTTCACTGGGCTGTTGTAGGAAACAAAGTAATGTCCGTAAAACACCAGGCACACCCTAGTCATCCAATAAATGATGATGGTGTGGTGGGGGAAGAGATATTTGAAATCCTTGTCCCAAAGAACATCAAAAACAAAAGTGCTGTACTCCAAAGAAAGAGATTTGGGGGTCAGTTTTCTTTTGGGTACACCCACATTCTGTAGGCAGCCCTTTATTCTATCTGGTATAAATGCAGACCTGACTGGGGTGTTTGTTTGCCTCCAAATCTAAGAGAAAAAGAGCGAAGAATGGGTTTCGGTTTCGCTAGGTATTCCAGAAATCGACTTTCAAGCCAAGCTGTTTGAAATGTTATTTTGAAAAAAAACAAGCGAACAAAACCAAACAAGCCTTTGTTATTCCAACCTCCCTATCTCCCCGACTCCCTACATCCTAGTGCTCTACCCCCAAGGCAAACACACACATAAAGCAAATATTTTTAAACACCAAGTAAGCTGTGTAAAAGATCATAATGTTCTGTCACATGGGGCCAAGGGTAAGTGTTGTGTTGTGTTGTAGTCGAACGCATTTGTTAAGAAATAATGCATGAGAAGGGGAGCACAGGTGTCGTCAGAAATGTGCAAAAATACTTCTATGCTTCTCAGAATTGATAAACATAAAAAGGCTGAACACAACAAAATCAGTCAAAACCTTCTCTTCCTGAGAATATTTGATCTGCCATGGTTATTTCTGAACACCCTGGTGGCCCATAAGGTGTGATCAAATCTTTTAGATGTAAGTTGATCTTTTCCAAAGAGGGGCAGAAGATCCTGGCTAGGGTATCTGGCTGCTGTGGGTTTTTACATTTCAGTCAGACATTGGCAAAGACAAAAGGGCTGTGTCATATGTTCATCCAAGTGAAATTAACAATGCCAGAATGCCACCCTATTCCTCAATTTATAATCTCTCCCAGGAGGGTTTGTCATCCTTGGCAATTTCCCAAAGAAACCAAATCTGAATCCTCTTGGCTGTGCGGTAGTATAAGCCTTTCAAACAAGAAATGGGTTTTCCCAAGAAGATTGGATTTCCCATGGATCCTGCCTGAGGTCTGCGTTAGAAGTCAAAGGTACTACGTCAGGCAATAGGACAATTAATTCAGAAAATTTTAAGTACAAACCAGGGCCAGCCTCATTAGGAGGTAGCTGTGCTTATAATTCCTCATCAGCTGGCCATATAGCATCAAAATTCATTCCTTTGGAGTAAAACACAGAGGTGCTGCTTAAAAGTTATTGCCCCCAAAGAGGAGTATGCGTACATTAGTTTATCAGGAAGGGGGCCTTATCTTGGTAGAGCCAGAGCATTTGGGTATGACCAGTGGCATGTAGGTCTGAAGGAGGTCCTGGCTTCTGGTGTTTAGGGGTTGGAGGGGGTAGAGCAGGTTCTGAAAGGACTTGTGGACATAAAATTACATAATCAACTAAACAATTTTGCCAAGAGCCAGCCCTCTTGGCTTTCCCCATCTCTAAGAATCACATAATTCCTTCTTACTTTACACTAGCCCCTGAAAAACCCTGAACAACCCTGAAAGATAATCACTCATGATCACTATGGTAGGGATTTAATCAGCCTTATTTGACAACTAGGATATGCAGAGAACACATTTCCTCAGTCCCGGTGTTTCTTTCCATGACTCTAGCTCCTCATTTCCTTCCAGGAAGAGGGACTCACCTAAGTGGTCAGAAAGAGCCTGTCCTGTTTGCCGCATCCCCTTTACCTACTCTCGCTCTTGGAATTAAAGCTCTCAACAGAGAGTGTGTGTCCTGCTCGGCTCCTCTAAGCAGAAAGTTTGACATGAACATAAATATCCACAGCGAGGGGAAAGGGCAATGCAATGGTCTCGTGCTGCCTCTGGGTGGACACCTCTGGGATGCAGTGTTAGGAAGCTCACTTATCCACAGATCTAAGCTACATTTTCTAATATCAGCTTACTTGGGAATAAAGGGGCAAATTTCATTTCCCATCTGCCTCGCTCCTTTTCTTAAATATCTGTTGGCTCAGAATTCAAGGTGCTATTCATTGGACTTCCTCAAAGCCAAACACCTGATGCATTGGACCAAGACCATGGAGAAATAGACAAGAGCTAGAATTAGCAGACTACAATAACACGAGAATCTCTGGGTAGAGCCAGGGCACGTGGTTGTAGGTCTTGGGCTTCAGTATTTAGACAAGACAGTTTGAACTTGGCAGTCTATTGAGTTTTATATCAGGCCAGGAGTCTGGTTTCTATAATTATGCAACTGGCTATTAAATATACAAAGCCAAAATTATCCCCTTGGTGAGAAACTTCTCCAAATCGAGTTGAAGTTCACAGACCAGGGACTCCAGATATTTGGATAGACTGGCCTCTCTGGCAGGGCTAAAACCAAGATTTCTTCCATCTATCATTTTTCCTTCAGATAATATTCAGTTTCTGCCACAAACTTTAGCAATTCTGAGTGCTGGATATGGACAATATAATTTTGCCTGGGATAACTTCCCGAGGGACTGTGGACTGGCCTATGTATCAGTTGTCTGTCACTACCTAACAAACTATCCCCAAACTTAGTTGCTTAAAATGAGAACATGTATTATCTCAGTTTCTGTAGGTCAGGAATTGGGTGCAGCTTAGCTGGACCTTCCACGTCAAGGCCCTTCAAAGGCTGCAGTCAAAGTGTTATGCGTGGCTACGGTCACCTCAATGTTCAGGTAGAGGAGGATCCACTTCCAAGTTGTCTCGCAGGGCTGTCGCCAGAATTCAGTTCCTCAGAGACTGAGGGCCTCACCCTTGCTGGCAAGTTCCTTGCCACACGGCTTCTCCCAAGGGCAGCTCACAGCAGGACAGCTGACTTCCTCAGCTCAAGCAAGTGAAGAGAGCCAGAGAGGGAGAGGCTGCTGCAAAGATGGAAGTCACAGCCCTTTGTGACCTACTTACTGAAGTGACACCCCACCACTCTGACATATTCTGTTTGTTAGAAGCAAAGTCCAGCACACACACAAGGGAAAAGGACTCCACAGGGGGTGAATTCTAGGAAGCAGGGATCAATGTGAGCCATGAGGTGACTATCACAGACCGTTTATTGTGTGCTTGTTTGCCAACTGGGAATTATGGGGCCAGTGATATGACTGGCTCGTCAGTTCTATGAATTCTTTGAACTAAGTGAAACATCAGAGACTTGGCACTGAACTAATAGAAACGCTAGGGCGCTGAAGTGACCACACCCAGTCCAGTAAGAAATAGCACATATGCTAAAGCTGCTAAAGAACCCCCATCTCTGCACAGGCCTTGAGAACTTTCCTAGTTAAGACTGAGCAGATTAAGAAGCTAAGGAGATAGCTTTTGGTCTTTAATTTCTTTGTGCTTTCCCTCATGAGGACAAGAAAACTTTATTTTGAACTTTGGATTTTAAGAAATGTATACTTTTATTTCTCTGGACTTTAACTGAAAAGTACGAGGGAGTTTAATATTTGGACTTTAACACCCCCCCTGGAAATGTGATAATGGCAGATTATACTCAAATGAGTGGCATCTTACTGTTGCACATTAGTATAGCACGCTGCTATTATTAATGCTGTCCTTTGATCTTATTGGATATGCTCCCTTAGGCAACTTAATGTAGCTGGACATCATTTGAAAAGGGAAATAGAATAGGGACTAAATTTTCATCCTTGAGCATGGCATGATCTTGGTATTGATTTAATTCATGTAGTCTTCGAACACATTTCAGAGCCTTCTGAAATGTGCACTACCATCTATACTGGCCATCAGTGGTCCCAGCGATTGCTATTGGGGAAGTAGCCTCCTCAAGGTGGGAGAGGACTGTCCTCATAAACTGCTGACTTCCTCCCTCCATGGAGATGGCTTGATGGTTAAGCGCAGTGAGTTAAGGGAAAAATAAATGGAGGATTATTAGGGGAGACACTTCTTCCCACTCTGGATGTTTCTTTCAATACCTGTAGAGAAGAGCTTGTAGTTGAAAAGCTTGGGACAAGGCACTGTGCATGCACAGCTCTGCCCGGGATATGGCAGACCACAGAGGAGTTGTGTTCTGCTCCGATTTCTGCCAAACAGTGAGAGGGGCCTGACCCTGTAATAGCGTCCTGCGGTGCTACGGCCCAATCTGTGACCAAGGGGGTGAGTCTCTCTAACACAGGAGCACAGTACTGGAAAGCCCGCTTGCTCATAGCTATAAGCTGCATCTTCCATTCTAACCTTTTATCCACATTAAAGCTAATATTTTAGACTCTATCTCCAGATTCCTTTAAATTTCTCAATTGTTCAGAAGTCAAGGCGAGTAAAAGTGCTGTGCTACTGATGGGCTTCCTACTTGCTCACAAAGAGTAGTGGTCTGGATATGAAGGGCATTTTGCTTCTCAAGGTGACCGGGGATAGAGAATTCCAATGGGGAAGAGGTAGGGGTGGGGGGTACCCTGCACAGACAACATGAACATCTTGGAAGATTGTCACCCAAAGCAGGGAGTAGGACCCTCAAAAGGGAGACGAGTCTTAACCACTTGGCTGAGGGCCAGCTTCCAGAATCATAGGACTATTCTCAGAACTTTACTTTCAAACTCAAAAACCCCTTTAAGCCCACAGACACTCACTTTTTAAAATTCTCCTGATTCAACAAGGTCTGAAGGCTGAAGCAAGAATTGAGCAGCTGTGATAAATAGCAGTATGATCAGTGGCTTATTTGCTCTCACAAATGCTTATTGCCTCTGGGGATTTTCCTGATACTGGGGGACGTGAATTTGAAAATAATGTCTTTCTCTGGGTCTAGAAGAGTTTTCTGTCATTTTCTTCATTCTTGTTGACACTTCCCCAATAATTTATGAGCTTCCCTTGATATGTGGAAGGATCAATAGCTATGTGTGTCTTTGGGAACTAAGTGACAAAACAACACTAACATGCTCCAGTAAAAAAATCACCACATTTCTCTTGTCATGGTCAATATTTGAAGCTGGTAAAACATAGACGTGAGTCTTTCTTTGTGAATATCTATGTCTCCTCAGATATTTAAAAGCATGGATTTCTTTCTAAATGCCAATGGGCAGCAGTTTTCCCAAAGAGCTAAAAAGCAGCATTAGGGGTATCAAGGAGCCCTCTCAGGAGCTGCCATGGGAAGAAAGAGTGAAGAGGTAGGCTCCATCTCTTCCCCAACTATCTGAGGCACCTTTGTTTTAATCTGTTTCATGCACTGAGATTTCCTGAAATACTTCATTTGAAAGCAGAGTCCCACAATTTTTAAAAGTTTAATAATCCAGGGCTTCCCTGGTGGCACAGTGGTTAAGAATCCACCTGCCAATGCAGGGGACACCGGTTTGAGCCCTGGTCTGGGAAGATCCCACATGCCGCGGAACAACTAAGCCCATGTGCCCCAACTACTGAGCCTGCGCTCTAGAGCCCGCGAGCTACAACTACTGAAGCCCATGCACCTGGAGCCGGCGCTCCACAACAAGAGAAGCCACCACAATGAGAAGCCCATGCACCGCAACCAAGAGTAGCCCCCGCTCGCCCCAACTAGAGAAAGCCCGCATGCAGCAACGAAGACCCAACGCAGCCAAAACTAACTAACTAAATTTATATTTTAAAAAATCCAACAGCAGAAATATAAACAATCCAATCAAAACTGGGGAAAGGACTTGAAGAAAATGACAGAAAACTCTTCCAGTCCCAGAGAAAGACGTTATTTTCAAATTCATGTCCCCAAGTATCAGGAAAATCCCCAGAGGCTATAGGAATTTGTGAGAGCAAATAAGCCACTGATCATAGCACATTCCTCCAGAGAAAATATCCAAATGGCCAATAACCACAGGGAAAAGCTGCTCAACACCACTAATCATTAGGGAAATGCAAGTCAAAACCACAATGAGATATTACTTCACACCCATTAGGATGACTATTACAAAAAAATAGAAATAGAAAATAACAAGTGATGTGGGGAAATTGGAACACTTGTGCACTGTTGGTGGGGATATAAAATGGCGCAGCTGCTGTGAAAATGGCATGGCTGTTCCTCAAAAAATTAAACACAGAATTACCATATGATCCAATAATTCCACTTCTGGGTATATACCCAAAAGAACTGAAAGCAGGAACTCAAACAGATATTTGTACATCCATGTTTGTAGCAACATTATTCAAAATGGCTAATGATAAATGGATAAATAAAATGTGATATATACAAACAATGGAATATTACTCAGCCTGTAAAAGGAAGAAAATTCTGACACATGCTTCAACATGGAGGAACCTTGAAGACATTATGCTAAGTAAAATAAACCAGTCATAAAAGGACAAATACCATATGATTTCACTTATATGAGGGACCTATAGTAGTCAAAGTCATAAACACAGAAAGTAAAATGGTGGTTGCCAGGGGCTGGTGGGAAGGAGGAATTGGGAGATACTGTTTAACGGATGCAGAGTTTCAGTTTGGGAAGATTAAAAAGTTCTGGAAATGGATGGTGGTGATGGTTTAACAACAGTATGAATGTACTTAATGTCACTCACTAAATGGTACACTTAAAAATTGCTCAAATGGGGCTTCCCTGGTGGCGCAGTGGTTAAGAATCCGCCTGCCAATGCAGGGGACACGGGTTCGAGCCCTGGTCTGGGAGGATCCCACATGCCACGGAGCAACTGACTAAGCCCGTGTGCCACAACTACTGAGCCTGCGCTCTAGAGCCCGTGAGCCACAACTACTGAAGCCTGTGTGCCTGGAGCCCGGGCTTCACAACAAGAGAAGCCACTGCAATGAGAAGCCCGCGCACCGCAACAAAGAGTAGCCCCCGCTCGCCGCAACTAGAGAAAGCCCTGTGCAGCAACAAAGACCCAACGCAGCCAAAAATAAAATAAGTAATTTTAAAAAAAATGGTTCAAATGGAAAATTTTAACAATTTTTAAAAGTTTAAAAATCAATGTTCTATTAGACCTTACAGCTTTGTTGATAGTGAGGAATCTTTCGCAATGTACAAGATAGCCCACCTTTCATCAGATGGTATCAATGTGTCCTTTAGGATAAAGAATTTATGGATATTCTATTTTCTAAATGTAAACACTGCTTGACATGAACCAAACAAAAACACGTTGAGACCTCAGCACAGATTCAAGGATCAAATCCACTCTTGGGGAGAGTTCAGGAAATGGGACGCAGAATGTATGTAAGTACAGAGAAAGGCCTAGAGCTTTCAAAATTGTTGACCTCTGTTACCAGTAGTTTCCATAATGGTCTACTACAACTACACATCAATAGACAAGGTTCTGAGACCAAGCTAGGGGAGAAGAAAAGTTGAAAACTAGGAGGTAAAGTGGATTTGATTGGATGCAGTTAAACCCAGAAGCCAAAGCTGAAGCCTGGACTAAAAAGACCCTGACACTGAAAAACAATGCAGAGGGTAGAGAAGGACTGAGACATAGGCATAAGCATAGTGTGACAAAGGGGCGTGGTAGGAACAGTAGTCCTTAACCATCATGAATATCAGGACACAGGTAGCACCCCTCACACTATGCCACTGGGGAAGCTCCCCCAACCTCGCCCCAAAATTCTGAACCAGGTGAGGTGAGATATTGGTGCCCTTGGTTAGATTGTGGTCTCATTTAACATTTCACTTAATATACTGGTGGGTCAGCCTGAAACATGTCTCTGTTGTTAGAGTTGTATAACCTAAATATTCAATCTTCACCGAAAGTTATATAGAAGCATCTTTACCTTGAGAGCCTTGGCCCTAAGGGTAAGAGCAGTAGTTAATGAAAGAAATGGGTCAATGCTTATAAGCTCCATAAATAGAAACTGTAATTACAATTTGACCTTTTTTATGCAACAGCTGAGTCCCGAAGAATTGTGGATAAATGCAACTACTTTTCCCCACTGACAGAATGTAATAGCTCAGAATCACTTTAATTTTTTATCTCCACTTGATCCTAAATGGATATAGGTGCCTCAGACTTTAGGTATTGATTAAGAACATGTGTGTAAAGCAACTATCCCAGTTCTAAGTGCTTTTCATGAATTATCTCATTCATTCATTCATCACAACAAGCCTCTGAGTTAGGTGTCATTATAATCTCAGTTTTAAAGATGAGGGAATGGAGGTGCAGAGTGGTTAAGTGGCCTAAAGTCACACAACCATTAAGTGATGTGGACCCAAAGTCCAAATCCTCAATCACTACATGGCTCAATGAAGATGAAAAAGAAAGAATGATGAAGAAAAGGAAGAGAAAGAGGAATAAATAATTAAGCTTACCCCTGCTTCCTCCCATGGATTTGAATATGGTCCCAGTAAGCAAGAGAAGGATGTTCCATATTGCGAATGCCCCAGACCACTTTGGAACTTGACTATGACCACCTCAGCATTAGATGTCATAGATCCAATGTCAAACGTCTCTGGCAGGTCTTTTCTTTTAATTAATTAATTTTTTTATTGGAGTATAGTTGCTTTACAATGTTGTGTTTGTTAGTTTCTGCTGTACAGCAAAATGTATCAGCCACACATATACATATATCCCCTCTTCCTTGGGTTTCCTTCCCATGTGGGTCACCACAGAGCACTGAGTTCCCTGTGCTATACAGCAGGTTCTCATTAGTTATCTATTTTATACATAGTAGTGTATATGTGTCAATCCCAGTCTCCCAATCCATCCCACCCCCACTTCCCCCCTTGGTATCTGTACATCTGTGTCTCTATTTCTGCTTTGCAAATAAGTTCATCTATACCATTTTCCTAGATTCCACATATATGCATTAAAACATGATATTTGTTTTTCTCTTTCTGACTTACTTCACTCTGTATGACAGTCTCTAGGTCTATCCACATCTCTGCAAATGACCCAATTTCATTCCTTTTTATGGCTGAGTAATATTCCATTGTATATATGTGCCACATCTTCTTTATCCATTCCTCTGTTGATAGACATTTAGATTGCTTCCATGTCCTGGCTATTGTAAATAGCACAGCAATGAACATTGGAGTGCATGTGTCTTTTTGAATTATGGTTTTCTTCAGGTATAAGCTCAGGATTGGGATTGTTGGGTCATATGGTAGTTCTATTTTTAGTTTTTTAAGGAACCTCTATACTGTTCTCCACAGTGGCTGTATCAATTTACATTCTCACCAACAGTGTAAGAGGGTTCCCTTTTCTCCACACCCTCTCCAGAATTTATTGTTTGTAGACTTTTTGATGATGGCCATTCTCACTGGTGTGAGGTGATACCTCACTGTAGTTTTGACTTGCATTTCTCTAATAATTAGTGATGTTGAGCAGCTTTTCATGTGTCTTCTTTGGATAAATGGCTATTTAGGCCTTCTGCCCATGTTTTGATTGGGTTGTTTGTTTTTCTGTTATTGAGCTGCATGAGCTGTTTGTATATTTTGGAGATTAATCCCTTGTCAGTTGCTTCGTTTGCCAATATTTTCTCTGGCAGGTCTTAAAAGTGTGTTCTCAGAGGGGATACAAAATCGGCAGGAACCACTAGCCTTGCTCAAGGTCAGAGAAGCAAGAGGATAAAGTCCAAATTCTTTGATAATGTCTCACTACCCATTCACTGCCCTATAGTCTACAGAAACAGACCCGCTTGCTGTGGATGAGGATACTCAAGGTCAGAAGAGCAGGAGACCTAGAAGCCAGAATACCAAATAGCTGTTAGTGAGAAAATCCACCAAAGGAATCTTTAGACAGAGGCTCCGCATGGTCCTCCAACAAAGATAAGCATCTCCACTGTACTTGAATGTTCCTCTTCCTTGTTCTTTTTTGCCTCTACAACACAGAATCTTCACTGACCTGATTTTCATTTTTTGCCAAGTCCACTCAAATTCACTGCCCGAGGTTAGTAAAAAACAAAAAAAACCCCAAGCATACAGAGTCAGTTCTGCTATAACACTACATATGCATTTAAAAAAATCACTGCACTATGCAAAATTGAGCAACAAAACCCACAGGGTTTATGGGGAAAATGGGATTAGAAGAACAACAATAAAGACATCAGCCACACGTTAAACCAGATAGGAAAGGCAGCGCAATTTTGCACGTGTTAATGGTTAAGAAATACACAACTACTACAATAAACGTGGCACTTTACCTTGAAAAGACCTAAAGTTTGCTTGTGAGCGTAGCAGGTTCTGAGCTATTGTGAAGTGGTGGAAGGAGTGTTATCTGAAATCAGATGGAAAGTTGTAACACTAGATGTGGATGCGTGTGCCCGGTAGGTGTTTGAGGTGTGTGTTTGATGTTTTACCACACAGCTCAGTTAAGCTTGGTGCTGTTTTCTGCATTCACCTAGCATTTCTTGCTGATGGAATCATTCTCAAGCACACACGAAGTTCATGGCCTGCTGAAATTGTTCCTTAACATATCAATTGGAACAAACTCGAGTTTTCAAAACAGACATTATAGCAGAACTGACTTTGTGATTTAGCTAGTGAGAAGATGGAAGACAGTGGCAGAATGGAGTATTACCGAGGACAGTCAGGCTCCGATTAAAACTCCAGGGTACCTTCCCATCTACTGTAAAGACCTGCACATACAACTAAAGAAAACATCTTGGTATATTTCCTCTTTTGTTTCAAGATCCTAAAATAAAATTCTATGGGAGCTGCAGGTCCTACTCATGCCCTAGTGTGAGGCGCTGACCTGGACCTGCTGTCTCCCCCAAAATCGATAGGACAGTTAAGTAGGAGTCTTTGGGGGGTTATTTGACACTTAGAGACGCTTCACATCAACCAGTGCTTAATAGTAAGCCCAACTGAACTCAGTAAAGACAGAAACAGTCCCGAGTGTCCATTTTAAATTCTTTCCCTTGATTTTGTGCCTTTGCATATCTGATTCCCTCCACCTGGAATCATCTCCCCCGTTGTGTTGATTTTTAACATATGTCTACATATTCTTTAATACTTTTGCATGTCAAGATGTGGAGTTTAACTCCCCTCCCCTTGAGTATGGGCTGGACTTACTGACTCACTTCTAACAAATAGAATTATAATAGAAGTGATGGTATATCACCTCTGAGATGAGGTTATAAAAAAGATTATGGCTTCCGTCTTGGTTTTCTCTTTCTCCCATTTGGATCCTTTGCTCTGAGGGATGCCCGCTGCCATGCTGTAATGTTCCTTAGAGAGAGGGCCAAGTGACAAGGAACAGCCCACAAGAAATGGAGACCTGCTAACAATCACGTGAGTGAGCTTGGAAGCGTATTCTCCAATCCCAGCAGGGCTTTGAGATGACTACACCCTGCTGACAGTAAAATTGCAACTTGGGGAGAGATTGAGCCAGGCCCATTCAGTTAAGCCACTCCCAGACTCTTGACCTTCAAATACTGTGTGAGATAATAATGTTTGCTGGTTTAAACTGCTATGTTTGGGGGGTAACAAGCTGATAGTGGTTATCTATCCATTAGCAGTTAGATAACTAATACAACTTTTCCCCATCTGCTTCACTTCCGTTTGTTCTTTAGAAGCAGCTGAAGTCTATCCTAGTTCATGAAATCATCCTGACCACATTCTGCTGCTGAGGCCACCCAGTGTTCTGTTTTGTCTTGTTTTACTTTTGGTTATTGCACCTTTTTAGCTCTTAAACTTTCATTTGTTGATTGTTTATATTTTTTTATTTCTTTGTTGAGGCTTTCTCTTTTTCCATTTCTTTCAAGGATTTTGCCCTTACTTGTTAGTGTATTTTTATAAACAATAGCTGATTTAAAATCTTTTCAGATAATTCCAACATCTGTCATCTAGGATGACATCTGTTGATTGTCTTTCCTCATGTGAATTGAGATTTTCCTGATTCTTCATATGCCTAGTAATTTTGGATTGTATGCTGGATACTTTGGATATTGCCTTATGAGTCCTTGGAACTTGTTTAAATCCTATGGGGAATGTTGATGTTGACATTTCTGTCTTAGCAGGAAGGCAGTCTGGTTAGGTTCAGGCACAAGTTCTGATCCACCTTCTATATGTTGTGGTTCCCAAGTCTGTTTCATTTTCAAAGCCTTTAGAGCACCATCCAAGTATGTCTCATGTATCCACCACTCAGTAAATAGTCTGGGACCTGGGCGGTGGTCTATCTGTTTAGTTCTCAAAGTTTTCATTCCGCTATATAGGGTCTAATCCATACATGTTCACACAAAGTTGAGCTCCAGAGTTAATAAGCAACTTTATAGGGTCATTTTCCCAAGCTTCTCCCTTTCTGTGATCTCCTTGGCACTTTCTTCTGCCCCCATGAGACATCTTTTCAGTCCTCTGGCCTGAAATCTGAGGCTTTAGTTACTCTGCACTTTTACAACCATGTCCTTGTTTAGGTCCAAGCAGTTGGGGGGAGAGGAAGAAAACCAACGGGAGCTGACCCACCCCTCTTTGAATCACAGATCCACCGAAGAGAGAGGAAGATTCCTTGTCCTTCAAACTTTAACTCCTACAGGCTCCAATTATCAGCTTCTGCCACTATTGCCACACGATTTCTTGGGAGCTTGGAGCATTAAGAAAACAGAAAAGAAAGAGGGGGAAAAAAGTGGAAGATTTCCACAGTAAGTGTTAGGAGTTTCCTTTTCCATTCTTGAGCCAGAATTAGATTACTTCTCCTAGAGCTGTCTCTTTCTGCTTCCTGATGGCCACTTCTAGAATTCTGATATACTAAGTTCAGGCCAGGGTACATCATAAGGGAAAAAATAGCATACTCACCACCAGTTCAGAGGCACTTTGAATTCTGGTTTTCTTTCCCAATTTGCTACTATTTACTTTCTTTCTTAAAATTAATTTTTATTGGAGTATAGTTGATTTACAATGTTGTGTTAATTTCTGCTGTACAGCAAAGTGAATCAGTTATACATATACCCACTTTTAGATTCTTTTCCCATATAGGTCATTACAGAGTATTGAATAGAGTTCCCTTTGCTATATAGTAGGCTCATGTTAGTTATCTATTTTATATATAGTGGTGTGTATATGTCAATCCCAATCTCCCAATTTATCCCACCCCTCCAGCTACTATTTACTTTCAGACTGCCCACTGCTCCATTCATTCTGTTCAGGTTTTATCTCTGTATACAACTGGGGAGACAGATGCTGACTCCATCTACCCCAGAACTGGAACTCCATGATGCTGTATTATAATTATCTAGTTTTGCTTTTCCATTTCTCCCCAGAAGTGCCTTAGGACAGGGACTCTATGTATCTCCCACATCTAGAACAGAACTTGGTATAACATTGGTGATGAATAAATTATTCTGTAATAAGGGAATGAGTGAAGGCTCTAATGAAGGAAACCTACCCATTTCTAGAGTCCACAAGCAAGGAAACCAGCTTGTCAGCAGAATCATGGGGCAGAGCTTATACAAGTAGGAAAAGGTTACAATGCCCTCTTCATGTAGTGGTACTTTTTTCCACAGAGGCTTTCTGATGGCAATGCTCCCATCTTTGCCATCTAATCCATTATTACTTGCATGGCAGAGAGTTCAGACATAGTAGTGAAGGGATGAGTATATATAAAAATGACTGTCACGCAATAAATTTCAGTGAACAAGCCCATAAAATCTCTTCCACTCTGTGCTAGGCACAGGGAGAATAGAAAAGGAGGAGGCATTGTCCCTGTTCTCAAAACACAGTTACAATACAGTTACAATTTGTAAGACTAACTCATACTGAAAATAGAAAGAATTCAACACATGACATCAGGAAATGTGTAATTGTGAAGAGTACTGTAGCAGTTCAAAGGAGGTGCAGATCAGCGCGGCTGGCACAGCTACGACAGAGGAAGAAGCAGGCCTTAAGATGAGTCTTTAACGATGGGTTAGAATGTAGTCAGTGGAGGTTTTTTAGAAAGATTAAGCAGTACAAGCAAAGGTGTGAAGATGGGGAAGGACATGAAGAACAGATGGATCCGACCAGAGAAAAGATTATATTTGATGAGCCATAGAGAAGCCTTAGTGTTCTGTACTTATTGCTGCATTCTGGCCATACTGTCAAATAATATTAAAATCTCAGGGCTGGGAGGGATCTTCACTTATTCAATCTTATCCAATGCCTAAGGCCTCTATTGTTTTGTGCATCCAGTTCCCCCACCCTCCTCCCAACACACACACACACACACACACACACACACACACACACACACACACCACCCTCCACCCTCTTTCTGGCCACATTGGTCCATTTAGAATCAGTGTTTCTCCCAGGACTATCTTGAGAAGTATCAGAAAAAAATGTTCTCTCTCTCCTAGTGTTGCTAGGACACCACATGGAGAGAGCCTGAATGCAGAATAAAGGAAAGCAAAGAGAAACAGGGCCCCCCCAAAAAAATGGTGAGACAGAGCCTGATGACATCACTCGATCCCTCTAATCGGAGCCCCTGAAGTCACTTCCTTGTTATATGATACAATTGAGTCCATTTGTAAGCTTTTTGAACCGGTTTTCTGACATATACCACCAAGAGTCTTGAATAACATAAGCCTTTTCCACACTCTCCTCATGAATTGGTTAAGCAGCTTTGTCTTGGAGTCCCCAAATTATAAGGCAATCGTTTCTTTCTGAGGCAGCCCATTATACCTTTAGACAGCCCTGAGAGAATATTATTCCTTTTACTAGTTAAAATTTGCCTCCATCTCCTTGATTCTAGCTCTCATCTCTGGAGCCAAACAGTGCAAAGGTAATGCCTCTGGCACATTCATTTGAGGGCAGCTTTGATGTCTTCCCTGAGACAGCTCATACTCAGTTCCTCATGGCATAGTCGGCATGACTTTAAGTCCCCTTACCATCTTGGTCACACTGCTCTGAATTGGTTCCATTTTGTAAAAGGTGTTGTCTACGACTAAATGAAAAATTCTAGGGGTAGTTTGACCAATACACATTACAATGGAATTATAAATTCTCTCACATTCTGTTATCACAGTGATATCAACTTAACGTTTCCCATTGGAATTGCTTGGGGAGCTTTAAACATCCTGAGTTCTAGGCTCTACCCTCAGAGATTCTCATTCAGTTGAGCTGGGTCGAAGCCTGGGAAGCCAAAGGTGTGACCCACCATATTAATGGATCTTTAAAAACGCATAGACACAACTCATAGCTAACTTACATTTGAGCTCACTGTATATTAAAACCCCTAAACTTTTTTTTTACATGAGCTCTGTTAAGCCACACTCTGTATTTAGGTAATCAGTTTCTTGGCCTTGCCCCATAGTATTTTATGCTTATGTCTATTACATTTCATTTTGCGGATTCAGCCCATCTACCAAACCTGTCATATTTGCAGAATCTTAATTCTGGCTTCCATTGTGTTTACCATCCCTCTGGTAAATCTGATGAGCCCGTTTTTTTATAACTTCAACCAAGTCGCTGATAAAAATGTTTAAACAAGCTGAGGACAGAATCCTATATCTTGTTACTAGAAATCATCATATTAACACTGTCCAGATCTGTACCCATACCTTTTGGGTAAATTACCTCAACAAGATTGACATCAAGTTTGCCAGTCTGTGTTTCATACAATCAATCCATCATTACTTCCTTTCTAAAAACTAGAATTTCCTTTGGTCACCTCATGACTTCCTGAAAATGGGTAGAATTCAGAGTTCAACTTCCTCTTCAACTTTTATAGCCTGCAAAAGAACCTAGAAATTAATGTCTGTGATTGTATCTGATGTGTGACTTTCACTTTTAAGATAGCTGTGGCCTTTTGAGAATTAAGACACTGGAGTAACTAGCCTCTCCTTCCACTCCAACTTTCTGCTGCAAAGTTGAGTACTACAGACATTGGTAATCATCAAAACACTCCAGCGGGAACCAAAGAAAGGCTCCTTTTCCCATCTTAGCTCAACAGTGTTTTCCCTTTGTTCATTACATTTGCTATCATTGTGCTTCTCCAGTAGGGGTTGCTAAAGTGTGTGTGCTGGTGAGCGGTATGATTTCCATGTCATCAACTTTTATCTGTGGCTGTTCTGTAACTTTGAGTGCTGTGCTGTTTTAGCATTCTCTTTGAGCTGGGAGCAAAGAGAGAGGCCACATTATTATTTAGTAGAAGCTGCAATTGAAGAATCTGGGCAGCAAGCATAATAAGGGAGGAGCAGAACGTTCTTTTGTTCTCACACAGCTGCTTGCTTTTTACCTCTATATTTTATATGTTCAAATCTTGCCTGTGAAATGCTTTCATGTCTCTCTCCCTCCCTCTCTCATGTTCTCTCTTTCCTTACCCCCACCTCCTTTTTCTCAGATACATTGCTATACTATGTTCTCATGGTGGAGCTGAGCCTCTCAGTTTGATTTGAATTCATTATTTTTGTCAGTTTTATCCCAGTTAGATGGCATTTCTTGAGCACACATGGAGAGGGAGCTGAGATGAGGTGGGGTACTCTCATGAGCATGGCTGGTCCTAACAGAATTGGTTGATAAGCAAAGTTTCTCTTAGGTGCCCCTGCCCTCAGCATCTTGTTCCAGGCATCTTCTGCTTACACACAACAGCTCCCCTTCTTCCCTGAATCTGGTCTTGCAGGTCAAGTGCCGACCTGCTGTGCGTTTAGGACCTGTACCTACTGTACTACTCCTTTTGCAGCTCTTGGGAAGGAGGCTCTGGTGTAAGAGCGTGAATACTGGCCTCGGTCAGCTCAGCTCCATCACTGATTTGCTATGTGTCTTGGTCCAGTCATTCAATTTTTCTAAGCCTATTATTTCGTCTGTGCATTGGGGTAACAACAACCACAAGAATGCTGACCCCGTGAGATTGTTCCGAGGATTTAAGGGATATGAGAGAAATCCATAAGCTTTGATCAATAAACTAAGAAGAGTGGGCTACTGAGTCTTTAGGCCCTCATTTGAGCTATGTGTATATAAAATATTATCAGTTGTAATAATGATAGCTAAGATGTATGAGGGTATCTGCCAGCCACTGTTCTGAGCACTATACACACACGTACACCCACACATCATGTGTGTACATGTATACCCACATAAATAAAAACCAGGAATCTTCTGGAAACCATGCCAGCTACCTGTGCTATCTCAACTCACACAGCAGAGACACTGTAGTACACAAGAAAGAGCACAAAGTAGGGCATCAGGAGCCCTGAGCTATAGGCCTCCTAAGCCATGAGTTCACTCTGCAACTTCTGGCAAGTCACCCCCAGCAATGGTGAACTAGACAATGCCCACAAACCCTTGCTCTAATACACTGAGACTAATAATAGGAAGAGACAGAGCACTAATGGCAACACAGTAGGAGTCCCTCACTGGACGTACTGGTGGGGAAGAATTGGTTCCCACGCCAATTACCAGGGCTGGCCCAGCCTTCAGGTTCAGCCAGTACAGTACGCTGGGGTCTCTCCTGATGAGGCTGGAGAGGACGATGAAGATGAGCGCCACCTTTCTTGTGACCTGCGGAAACCTGCTGCCTTCAAAGGAATGACAAGAAATGCTCCAGCCTTGACTGTAACAGGATTCCTGTTGTTGGGTTTATCCAGGTTCAAACACATCTCACTCCTCATTCCATTAAATACTCTATAAAAGGTCTCAAATATCAACCTCCAACCCCAAAACCCAAGCAGTCCAGAGGCCCCATCACCAACAGCTGAGGCAACTTCTACCTGCTCACCTACTGATACAAAAGGCTAACAAGGGAAAGTCACACCCAATTGTCACCCTAAGAAGATTCCCTACCTTCCTCAAAGGACACTCCAAAACATAGATATTTTCCAAGTGGCCACTCAGGTGGTATGAGAAGAAAGCCACCTACTCAAGTTGTTGTCTTCCATAACCTAATGTCTTCATGCATGAAATTCCACTGTACATCATTTCTTTGAGGGACACATCCGGCTAATATGTGGGAAAGGTAATACATTAGATCATTAACACATTAACCTATAATTCACTTTATCAGGTAAGTTTGACAGACAAAAGGTCCTAAAGGCAGTGGGACACAGGACAAGAAAATTTTGACAGTGATGATGGTGAAGAGGGTAAGAGATATCCAGAGCTGGAGGACACACCTTGGGTTGCAAGCCTGGCCTGGGAAACATGAGGGTATGTGGAGTATGGAAATGGGGAGGGATACTAGAGGAAATATATGCTTTTCTAATCATAAATACCTAAAATCTCATTTTTCCTTATAAATCTCAGCCTTGGTAAATAGAAGGGGAGGGATCCTTGCCAGTTTTCAAACAGATAAAGCAAGGCCAAGAAACATGACTTTGCCCAAGGTCACTGACTTTATCAGGAGGTGCAGCTGGGAGCAGTGGAAGATAACACAAATTCAAGTCACTCCCCTTCTCTGAACCTCAGTTTCACCATATTCAAAATGAGGAGCTTGGACTAACCAATCCCAAGACCCCCTCTAGCTCTAACCTCCTATAACAAAATTCTCAAAAACCTGCTGATGTCTTGTAAGAGCAAACAGAAAAGTACTGGGCTCCAATGAGACAGATTATTTTTTTAGTCAATATATATTGAATGCTTAATACATGCCAGGCATTATGTCAGGCACTACACAAGGCCCTTCATATGTATCATCTCATTTAATCTTCCCAAAACCCTATGAGAGAAACACTTTTATTGGTCCTATAAGGAAACTGAGACTCAGGTTAAATAAATTTTCCAAGATCACACAGTTGATAAATGATAGGGCCAGAATTCAAAGCCAGGGCTGTCTGATTCCATATCCTGGCTCTAACCACTGTTTGTCAAAATGATGGCAGAGCACATATTATCATACTCCCAGAATGACCAAAAACAAGGAAAAAGTAAACAGTGGCTGTGTGATGTCATGGAAAACACAAGCTTTGGATTCAGACAGATATGGGTGTAAACTCTGACTCTGTTCATTTACTTACTGTAAGCCTAAGTTTTTTGATCTGTAAAATGGGGATGAAAGGACTGATGTCAGAACTAAATCAGAATAAATGACATAAAGAATGTAAAGCACCTGACACATGGTAAATAACGAGTTCTCTTCCACCATAAAGTCCTACCAATTAAGCTTATGAACCAAAGGGTAAATGCCATCATAATCACACTCTTT
>NW_006776544.1:2037780-2053673 GCF_000442215.2 Lipotes vexillifer | reverse complement strand
CTTTCCAGGCTCCACCTGTTGTGTGGTTCTAAAAGACCACCAAGAAAGAGATAGAAGAGCTGCCTTATTTTTTGCAAAACAACACTGGGTCCCACACATCCGGTAGAAAGCAGCTGGCCTAGACATTTTTTCTTTAGCCTCTAGGCCACACGCTCTGCCTTTGAGCAACTAGTGAGGAGAGCTCTAAGAAGCCAAAAGCAATGTCAAGCCAAGGGCAGCCTGCCACTGCTTCAGTTCCTCAAAGCAGACTCTCTTTGACACTGGCATTTCTGTCATTGAGGAAATAGGATTCTCTGAGTCCTAAGCAGATGGTGTGTGTGGTTAGGATCCTCCTACCCAGGTGGTGGAAGAAGGGTGCAGAGGCAAGAGTGAGATTGCTGAGCCCAGGCTGTGTCAAAAGCCAGAGAGAGCGAAATGGCATTGCCTTGCCCCAGCTCCATGAAGACTCCCTCTCTGAAGGAATATAAAGAAGAGGACGCTGGTGGTGACTGCTACTAGCTACTAGTTTGCTGAACATACTCAGGGGAAATAACAAGAAACATAAGATGCCTTTAACCTTTACTGAGCTCCTGAAATTCACGACACTGCTGTGAGGGAGGCTAGCCAGAGATTATCACCCCACCTCACATTTGAGGAAACAGGCTTAAAGACGGTATCTTACCCCTAGTCCTGCAAATATTAAAGGATAGAAATAGTATCCAAGTTCAAGTCTGTCTAGATTCTTTTCTAAAGTTCACCACGTGGGAAAAAAACAGAGTCAGGGGGAATGCACCAGCACACAACCGTGTGACCTGTGGCTTCCTGTCAGCAGAATCCATACCAAGAGACCTATGGACGCTGATGCTGCATTTGCAAAGGGGACCAAGAATAACAAATTTACTTGAGGGAAGTAGGAACTTTGATGCCTCATACAATAAGTCCCCACCAGGCTCTGAAGCCCCAAATAAAACTAGCAAAATTTGGCAGAACTAGCAGAGCTGGAAATAAAAAAGAAGAAAATCCCATTCCTTAGCAAGAACTATCTTCTAGGAGAAGAGGCCTGGAAATAGAATAAGCAGTGGAGAGAGTAGAGATTTAAAAGGTATTCCTAGGCTTTAGAACTTAAATCAAAATCATACGTTCATTTAAATTTCATGTGAAAACATAAGTCCTCAACCAAATATTTATATGGTCATAATCAGTCTATCAGTTGCGATAATGTTGCATAGCAAACCATCCCTAAACTAAAAAGCTTGAAACAACAATCTTTTTAGGGACTTCCCTGGTGGCGCAGTGGTTGAGACTCCGCACTCTCAATGCAGGGGGCCTGGGTTTGATCCCTGGTCGGGGAACTAGATCCCACATGCATGCCATAGCCGAGAGTTCACATGTCACAACTAAGGAGCCAGCAAGCTGCAACTAAGGAGCCTGCCGGCTGCAACTAAGGAGCACACGTGTCACAACTAAAGGAGCCAGTGAGCCACAACTAGGGAGTCCACCTGCTTTGCCACTAGGCCAAAGAAAATCACATGGCCAAACTCGACATTAATGGGGTAAGGAAATATACCCCTCTTACAGAGATTAGGGAGGAAGGTCAAGCAAGTGAACAGTAAATATACCACAGCCAGTAAAATTTGCAGGTATGTGGCAGTATTTCCTTAACTTAAGAAGACAGCAGTGTATGGAGGCAAAAAGCTTAGGCCATGACATTAGGCATATTTGAGTTAAAATCCCACTTTTCCACTTAGTGTACTAGCCTTTTGCATTCAATCACCATCTTTTACATGTCAACTGGGGAACAGGGAGAGAGAAAGTAGTCAAAATTAGCAGAATATTTGTTGTACTTAAGGCATCACCCCAAGAAAATCTTAAAATTGCTATAACCAAGAAGAAACATTTTTAGGTACTCAAGAGTTCCAGTTAATTAAGTTTTAACTTTTTTAAAACTTTGATTTCAAAAAGAAAAAAGAATCATTTCCGGCAACAAAGCAAAATTACTCTAAAAAATGGAATTGAGATTTGACCCAGGTAAGCTGGAGTAAGACTTTTCTCTCGCTGAAATTAACCACAAAACCTGGGCAGACTACATTGAGCATCTATTTAAAAGGTAAATAGCAGCAGGGTTTGCAAGGAAGGATACCAGAATTTGAGGCATCACCAACCGAGCAGTGAGTTTAGCATTTTATCCCCTCCTATAGCCCCTGGCCAGAAATCAAGGCAGACAGAAACCCAAAAGTAAGCACTATGGTACAGACAGAGAAAGAGAAAGTCCAAAAAGAAGCCCTCTAATTCTGGTTGGAGGTACAGGAAAGGAAACTACTAATGTTCATAAAGTGGAGGAAAACCCTGGTGATCAGCCTCTAGGTGATCATGCAGCTATAGCAGTGGCAGTGGCAGCAGCACTTGGCTCAGCAGTTTGCAAGAGCCAAAACTCTGAAGGAGGCAACTTTCCTCTCCATTCAGCTGAGGTGTAGCTCCAAGAGAGCAGAGCTAAGCCCATTACTTTTTTATACTCTGTCTGTCCCCTTGCTGCTTGGCCCTGACAGTAGTATAATTATGAAAGTAGGGGGTTTCTGGCTAAAAGACAAAAAAGGAGAGCCCCAGAAAATGAGAAAATACTGGGGAGATTGAAGTGGGAGGAGCTCATGTATGCAACCCCATAAAGTTGCTTATGAACTCCTAGTCTCACTCCCAACCCGGGCACATGTGGATCTGGTCTGAATCGGCACACCAACGATTTTAAGAACTGAACTAAAAGATAGACCACAACCCAGGTCCAAGTCTGGCCACTGGGTGGCACACATGCAGACAGATTCAAATAGCACAACAAGTGTTTTGAAAACTAAACTGACATAAGAATCTCAGCCCACAGAAAGAGTGCTGGCACTTGGTTTGAACTGAACCAGATGGATTACCTGATTAAAATCAAAAAAATCAACATGCTCAATAAGATTTAAAGACCCAGAATCTCATAATGTAATATTCAAAATGTCCATGATAAAGTCCAAAATTACTAGGCATATGAAAGACAACAAAAATCTCCACTCACCTAGGAAAAGACAATCAAGAGGTCAGTCATGAGATGATACAGATGTCAGAATTATCTGATAAAGACTTTAAAACAGATATTTTTAAAATGCTCAAATGAGCAAATATGAACAAACAGTAAAATACAAAGGTATTTATAAAGAAATAAAAGATATATAAAAGAACCAAGTAAAATGTTAAAATTGAAAAATACAAAAATAAATTAAAAATTCACTAGATAGACTCATTAGCAGAATGGAGAGGGCAGAGGAAAGATTCTGTGAATTTGAAGATAAATCAACAGAAATTACCCATTTTGAAATGTAGAGACAAAAAAAAAAGAGCAAGGTTTAAAAAAAAGTGAACAGAGTCTCAGAGACCTGTAGGACAATAAAAAAAAGTTTTAACAGGAGTGTCCTCAGAGTCTAGAAGAAGAAAAATAGTGGAGTGCTGAAAAAATATTTGAAGAAATAATGGCTGTAAACTTCTCAAGCTTAAGAAAAAAAAAAAAAAAAAAAAAAAAAAAAAAAAAAAAAAAAAAATACAAATGCAGGAAACTGAGGAAAACTCAAATTGGATAAACCCAATGAAACACATGCCAGTGCACATTACAGTCAAACTTCTGAAAAATAAAGACAAAAAGTCCTGAACACAATCAGAAAGATATGATGCGATACCTATGGGGGACAATGTTACAAAGGACTGTATATTTCTCATTAAAAACCATGGAGGAGAGAAGGAGGTGGCATGGTATTTTTAACGTGCTGAAAAAAAGAAAAAAAGAATTGTCATCCCAGAATTCTATATCTAGTGAAAATATCCTTCAGTAGTACAGGTAAAATAAAAACATTCTCAAACAAAGGAAACTAAATTCATAAACAGCTGACCTGCTCTTAACTGCTGAAGTAATTTCTTCAGATACAAGGAAAATAATACTGGGAGGAAATTTGGAACCTTAGGAATAAAGGAAGAACAAAAAAACTGTAAATATCTAGATAAGTATAACAGAAAAGAGCAGAAGAAATATTTGAAGTAATAATGGCTGATATTTTACCAAAATTAACGACAGACCCCAAACCACAGATCCAATAACCTCAGAAAATATCAAGTAGGAAAAATACCATAAAATCTATAACTCAGCATACCATATTCAAACTGAAGAAAACCAAAGACAGGGGAAAGTCTTGAAGGAAATCAGAGGGGAAAGTCCACTTTACCTACAGAGGAACAAGGATTGGAATTACACTGGACTTTTCAGAAACCATGCAAGCAAGAAGAGAGTGGAGTGAAATATTTATTTCGCTCTTCAACAGTGAAAATGTTGAAAGAAAAAAAAAGTCCACCTAGAATTTTATATTTAGCAAATTCATCCTTCAAAAGATCCTCAGACAAAAACTGAGGAAATATGTTGTCAGTAGACCTGCCTTGCAAGAAATGTTAAAGAAGTTCTTCAGAGAGAAGGTAAGTGATATTGGTCAGAAACTCAGGTCTACATAAAAAAGGAACAGCATCAGAGAAGGAATAAATGAAAGTAAAACAGAATATATACCTTTTTATTATTCTTGATTGACCTAATAGATAATTCTTCAAAGTAATAATAGCAACAATATACTGGGAGATTGTAGCATATGAATAAGTGAAATAAATGACAACAACGTTATAAGGGACAGGAGGGAAGAACTGGGAATACTCTGTTATACTCTGTTAAGAGGTACCTGTACTACCCAGGAAAAGACATAGATAGATTAAAAGTAAAGAATGGAGAAAGATATGCCATGCTAATACGAATCAAAAGAAAGCTGGAGTAGCTATATTAATTTCAGACAAAGCAGACTTCAGAAAAAAAGGAAATTATTAGAGATAAGGCAGGATACATAATGATAATGTGGTCAATTCTCCAAGGAAATGTAACAGTTCTTGACACATATGCACCTAACAAAAGAGCACCAAAATACATGATGCAAAAACTGGTGGACAAATCCACTTCTCTATCAGTAATTGACAGATCTAGCAGCCAGAAAATCAGTAAAGACATAGATGACCTGAACAGCATCATCAATCGTGTCTAATTAACATTATAGAATAATTCATCCAACAACAGCAGAATACACATTCTTCTGAAGCTCACAAGGACATTTACTAACGTAGACAACATCACAGACTATAAAACACACCTTAACGAATTTAAAACATTAGAAATCATACAGAGTATACTCTCAGACCATAATGGAGTTGAACAAGAAATCAATAACAGAAAGATAGCTGGAAAAATGCCAAAATATTTGGAGATTAAACAGAAGAGTTCTAAATAACACATGGGTCAAAGAAGAAATCTCAAGAGAAATTTTAAAATATTATGAACTATGGATTTCCCTAGTGGTGCAGTGGTTAAGAATCCACCTGCCAATGCAGGGGACACAGGTTCGAGCCCTGATCCAGGAAGATCCCACATGCCACAGAGCAACTAAGCCTGTGTGCCACAACTACTGAGCCTGCGCTCTAGAGCCCGTGAGCCACAACTACTGAAGCCTGCGTGCCACAACTAATGAAGCCACTGAAATGAGAAGCCCGTGCACCACAATGAAGAGCAGCCCCCTCTCGCCACAACTAGAGAAAGCCCGCACTCAGCAACAAAGACCCAATGCAGCCAAAAATGAATGAATGAATGAATGAATGAATTAAAAAACAAACATATCTTCTTAGGTAATTACCATTTTAAACAAAAAAATAAATTAAATAAAATATTATGAACTCAACATGAAAATACAACTTAGTAAAATCTGTAGATTGCAGGAAAAGCAGTGCTTAGAGGAAATTCATAGCATCAAAATGCATGTAAGAAGAAAGATGTAAAGTCAACAGTCTAAGCTTACATATTAGGAAAGTGCAGAAAGAAGAACAATATAAGCATAATGAAGGCAGAACAAAATAAATAATAAAAATTACAGAAGATATCAATGAAATTAAAAACAGGAAACCAATAAAGAAAATCAATGGACCAAAAGCTGATTCTTTGAAAAAAACAATAAAATGGATAATCATCTGTAAGGCTAACCAAGAAAAAAGGGAAGATACAAATTACTCATATCATAAATGAAAAAGGGATCATCACTACTTTTCCCATGGTCATTAAAGGAAAAATTTATAGTATTATGAATAATTCCATGCCCACAAATTTGATAACTTAGATGAAACAGATCAATTCCTTAAAAGACACAACTACCAAAGGTCACATAAGGAGAAATAGATAATCTGAATAGGCCTATATCTACTGAAAGTATTGAGTCAAAAATTAATAATATTCTAAAAAAGAAAACACAAGGCCCAGATGGTTTCACTGGTGAATTCTACCAAACATTTAAGGAAGAAATTATACCAATTATCTACAGTCTCTTCCAGAAAATAGAAGCAGAGTACATTGCTTAACTCTTTCTATGAGGCCAGCATTAGCCCAAAACAAAAACAGAAAAAAATATTATAAGAAAGGAAAACTATAGATCAACACAGCTCATGTACATATATGCAAAAATCCTCCACAAAATATTACCAAATTGAATCCAGCAATGTATAAAATAAATTATGCACCACCAACAACTGGAATTTATTCCAGTTGTGTTCAACATTAAAAAATCAATTAATGTGGGGCTTCCCTGTTGGCGCAGTGGTTGAGAGTCCTCCTGCCGATGCAGGGGACATGGGTTCGTGCCCCGGTCCAGAAAGATCCCACATGCCGCGGAGCAGCTAGGCCCGTGAGACATGGCCACTGGGCCTGCGCGTCTGGAGCCTGTGCTCTGTAACGGGAGAGGCCACAACAGTGAGAGGCCCGCATATCACACACACACAAAAATCAATTAATGTGATCAATCACACCAATAGGCTAAAGAAGAAAAATTATACAATCAATCAACAGATTTTTAAAAATTTCACAAAATCCAACCTTCACTCATGATTAAAAAAAAAAAAAATCTCGGCAAACTAGGAATACAGGAAAATTTAACTTGGTAAAAAAAGTTAAAAAAAACCCTGTGACTAACATCATACTTAATACTTAGAAACTAGATGCTTTATCCCTAAGATTGAGAACAAGGCAAGGATGTCCCCTTTTACTACAGCTACACTGTACTGGAACATACTGGCAGTCTTAGCTAACGCAATAAGACAAGAAAGGAAATAAAAGGTATAAAGATTGGGAAGGAAGAAATAACACTGTCTTCATTCACAGATGACATGATTGCCTCTATAGAAAATCCTGAAGAATAGACAAAAAAAACCCCAAACAAACAAGCAAACAAACAAAAACCCTCCTGGAACTAATAAGTGATTATAGCAAGGTTGCAAGATATGAGGATAATATACAAGAGTCAACTGCTTTCCTATATACTACCAATGACAATTTGGGATTTGAAATAAAAAACACAATACTAAGGTATTACATAATGATAAAGGGATCAATCCAACAAGAAGCTATAACATTTGTAAATATATATGCACCCAACATAGGAGCACCTAAATACATAAAGCAAATATTAACAGACATAAATGGAGAAATTGTCAGTAACACAATAATAGTGGGGGACTTTAACACCCTACTTACATCAATGGAGAGATCATCCAGACAGAAAATCAATGAGGAAACACTGGCATTAAATGACACATAAGACCAGAAATAAAAAAAAGATATATACAGGACAGTCCATGCAAAAACAGCAAAATATACATTCTTTCAAGTGCACATGGAATGTTCTCTAGTATAGATCACATGTTAGGCCATAACACCAGTATCGATAAATGTAAAGAAGACTGAAATCATATCAAGCATCTTTTCTGACCACAATGACATGAGACTAGACATCTACAACAAGAAAAAAACACAAACACATGGAGTCTAAACAACATGCTACTACGTAACCAATGGGTCAACAAAGAAATCAAAGAGGAAATCAAAAAACACCCTGAGACAAATGAAAATGGAAACAACAATGTTCCAAAATCTATGAGACACAGCAAAGGCAATTCTAAGAGGGAAGTTTATGCCAATATGGGCCTACCTCAGAAAATGAGAAAAATCTCAAATAAATAATCTTACATTTAGGTCTTTAATCAAATTTGAGTTTATCTTTTATATGGTGTTAGAGAATGTTCTAATTTCATTCTTTTACATGTAAGACCAGATACTATAAAACTCTTAGAGGAAAACATAGGCAGAACACTCTCTGACATAAATTGCAGCAAGATCTTTTTTGATCCACCTCTGAGAGTAAGGAAAATAAACAAATGGGACCTAATTAAACTTCAAAGCTTTGCACAGCAAAGAAAACCATAAACAAAACAAAAAGACAACCCACAGAATGGGAGAAAATATTTACAAGCAAAGCAACAGACAAGGGATTAATCTCCAAAATATACAAACAGCTCATGCAGCTCAATATCAAAAAACAAACAACCCAATCAAAAAAATGGATGGAAGATCTAAATAGACATTTCTCCAAAGAAGACATACAGATGGCCAAGAGGCACATGAAAAGATGCTCAGCATCACTAATTACCAGAGAAATGCAAATCAAAACTATAATGTTGTATCACCTCACACCAGTCAGAATGGCCATCATGAAAAAATCTGCAAACAATAAATGCTGGAGAGGGTGTGGAGAAAAGGGAACCTATTTACACTGTTGGTAGGAATGTAAGTTGGTAGAGCCACTATGGCAAACAGTATGGAGGTCCCTTTTAAAACTAAAAATTGAGCTACCATGTGATCCAGCAATTCCGCTCCTGGGCATATATCTGGAGAAAACCATAATTCAAAAAGATACATGTACCCCAGTGTTCATTGCAGCACTATTTACAATAGCCAGGACATGGAAGCAACCTAAAATATAATATATATATATATATATATATATATATATATATATACACACACACACACATACACACACAATGGAATATTCCTCAGTCATAAAAAAGAACAAAATAATGCCATTTGCAGCAACATGGATGGACCTAGAGATTGTCATACAGAGTGAAGTAAGTCAGACAGAGAAAGACAAATATCATATGATATCACTTATATATAGAATCTAAAAAGATGGTACAAATGAACCTATTTACAAAACAGAAATAGAGTCACAGATGCAGGAAACAAACTTATGGTTACCAAGGGGGAAAGGTGGGGGAGGAATAAATTGGGAGATTGGAATTGACATATACACACTACTATATATAAAATAGATAACTAATAAGAACCTACTGTATAGCACAGGGAACTCTACTCAGTACTCTGTAATGACCTATATGGAAATAGAATCCAGAAAAAGAATGGATATATGTATATGCATAACTGATTCACTATGCTACACAGCAGAAATTAACACAACATTGTAAATCAACTATACTCCAATAAAAATTAATTTAAAAAAAACAAAACAAAGAAAAAAATAGGAAAAATCAATAAAACTAGGAATGGATTTTTTAAAAAGTTAAACAAAATTCATAAACTTTTAACCAGAGTCATCAAGGAAAAAAGGGAGGGCCCAAACAAATAAAGTCAGAAATGAAAGAGAATAAGTTAAAACCAACACAGCAGAAATGCGAAATATGAGATTACTACAAAAATTTATATGCCAACAAATTGGACAACCTAGAAAAAATAGATGTTCCTATAAACATATGAACTTCCAAAGCTGAATCAGGAAGAAATAGAAAATCTGAACAGACAGATTACTAGTAGCAAATTTAGTCAGTAATCAAAAAACTCCCAGGACTTCCCTGGTGCGCAGTCATTAAGAATCTGCCTGCCAATTCAGGGGACATGGGTTTGATCCCTGGTCCAGGAAGATCCCACATGCCACGGAGCAATTAAGCCCATGTGCCACAACTAGTGAACCTACACTCTTGAGCCTGCAAGCTGCAACTACTGAAGCCCATGAGCCTAGAGCCTGTGCTCCGCAACAAGAGAAGCCACTGCAATGAGAAGCTTGCATACCGCAATGAAGAGTAGCCCCCACTTGCCGCAACTAGAGAAAGCCTGTGCTTAAATAAATAAATAAATAAATAAATAAATAAATAAATAAATAACTCCCAGTAAACAAAAGTTCAGGATCAGATGGTTTCACTGGGGTATTCTACCAAGCATTTAAAGAAGAGTTAATACCTATCCTTCTCAAAATATTGAAAAGGAAAGAATACTTCCAAATGTATTCTATGAGGCCAGCATCACACCAATACCAAAACCAGACAAAGACACCACGCAAAAAAAGAAAATCATAGGCCAATATCCCAGATGAATGTAGGTGCAAAATTCCTCAACAACGTATTAGCAAACAGAATTCAGCAATATAGTAAAAGGATCATAAATCATGATCAAGTGGGATTCATCCCAGAGGTGCAAGGATGATTCAATATCTGAAAATCAATCGACATGATACATCACATTAACAAAATGAAGAATAAAAATCTTATAATCAACTCAATAGATGCAGAAAAAGCTTTTGACAAAGTTCAACATTCATTTATAATAAACACTCTCAACAAAGCGGGTATAGAGTGAATATACCTCAACATAATAAAGACCATATATGAAAATCTCACAGCTAATATCATACTCAATGGTGAAAAGCTGACAGTATTTCTTCTAATATCAGGAACAAGACAAGGATGCCCACTCTGACCCCTTTTATTCAACATAGTATTAGAAGTCCTAGCCACAGCAATCAGAAAAGAAAAAGAAATAAAAGGCATCCAAATTTGAAAAGAAGTAAAACTGTCACTGTTTGGAGACGACATGGTACTATACATACAAAATCCTAAAGACACCACCAAAAAACTCCTGGAGCTCATCAGTGAATTTGGTAAAGTTACAGGGTACAAAATTAATATACAGAAATCTGTTGCATTTCTATACACTAACAATGAACTATCAGAAAGAGAAATTAAGAAAACAATCCCATTCACAATGAAATTAAAATGAATAAAATATCTGGGAATAATTCTAACTAAGGAGGTAAAAGACCTGTACTCTGAAAACTATAAGACATCAATAAAAGAAATTGAATATAACACATAGAAATGGAAAGATATACCGTGCTCATGGATTGAAAGAATTAATATTGTTAAAATGTCATTACTACCCAAAGCAATCTACAGATACAAGGCAATCCCTATCAAAATACCAATGGAATTTTTCACAGAACTAGAATAATCCTAAAATTTGTATGGAACCACAGAAGACCCTGATTAGCCAAAGGAACCTTGAAAAAGAACAAAATTGGAAGTATCACACCCCATGATTTCAAACTATATGGCAAAGCTATAGTAAACAAAACAGTATGGTATTGGCACAAAAACAGACACATAGATCAATGGAACAGAATAGAAAGCTCAGGGAAAAGAAACCACACTTATATGGTCAATTAATCTTTGACAAAGGAGGAGAATATACAATAGGGGAAAGACAGCCTCTTTTTAAATAAATGGTGTTGGTAAAACTGGACAGCTACATGCAAAAGAATGAAATGGACCATTTTCTTACACCATATACAAAAATAATCTCAAAATGGATTAAAGACTTAAATCTAAGGTGTGAAACTATAAAATTCCTAGAAGAAAACTTAGGCAATAAGCTCTTTGACAAAAATATTTTTTTGACCTTGTTTCCTCAGGCAAGGGCAACAAAAGCAAAAATAAACAAATGTGACTACGTCAAACTAAAAATCTTTTGTACAGCAAAAACCAAACAAACAAAAAACAAAACCTTCAACAAGACAATATATTGAATAGGAGGAATTTTTGCAAATGATATATCTGATAATCTGTTAATATCCAAATTATATAAAGCAATCACACAACTCAATATTTAAAAAGCAAACAATTTAATTTAAAAATGAGCAGAAAACATTAGTAGACATTTCTCCAAAGAAGACAAACAGATCACCAACAGACACATGCAAAGATGCTCAACATCATTAACCATCAGGAAAATGTAAATCAAAACCACAATGAGATATCGCCTCACACCTGTCAGATGACTATTATCAAAGAGACAACAAATAACAAGTGTGGCAAAAATGTGAAGAGAACCCTCATGCACTGTTGCTGGGAATGTAAACTGGCACAGGCACTATGGAAAACTGTGGAGGTTCCTCAAAACTTAAAAATAGAATTACCATACAATCCAGAAGTTCCACTTCTGGCTATTTACCTGAAGAAAACAAAAACAGTAATTCAAAAAGATATATGCACTCCTATGTTCATTGCAGCATTATTTACAATAGTCAAGATATGGAAGCAACCTATACATCCATTGATGGATGAATGGATAAAGAATATGTGAGACATATATATGTGTGTGTGTGTGTGTGTGTGTGTGTGTGTGTGTGTGTGTGTGTGTATGCCATCACTATATACACCATTCTAGACCATGTCAATTTCACATCTTTAATGCAGATTAAAGATGTAAGCATAGCTTAACAGCATGGTCCCAATTGGGCCACATCAAAGATTCAATTACATCTGTCAGGTGGAGTTAAATGATTCCTTTTGTACCACTCCACTCACAAGCCAATTACATCAGTTGATTTCTACTGGCTGGACACCAGCCATATCTCTTCTTGGATTTCTGTTGAATGGGTGGAGAACCCAGCTAAAGATATGCTTCTGAACAGATTGTAGGGCCCCTAAGAGCTAATCCACCAAGGAGCATGTCAGGCATAGTGAGTCAGATTTAGCAAGAAGGGCTGAGAATGAGGGGCAGGTGGAGTTTCCAATTACAGGATAGTTGTTGTTGCCTAAATCCATCTCAGCCCAACTACTCTGACTGGGAAAATGTGTACTCTGGGATATAAGGACTGAGTAAAAGCCAAATGAGCTGACTAAACTTTGTAACACCTCAGGACTCAAATAACTATGCCATGAGATTCCCCTAAGGGAGCATAATTCAGGAAGGAGAAAGCTATGCCACTTCTGACTTTGCAGTTGATTGCCAAGGTCTTATTGCTCTGTGAGGACTGAGAGCATCGATAGCCAGGCCAATCAGCAGGGTGTAGCAGGCTGGCAAGGCAGCAGCCACAGCACTGAGGGTCTGGGGCACAGTATCAGTAGCACTGGTGGTGGTCTGGCTAATTCAGAGCTCATGTGAGATAACCCTCAGGGACTCCCATAAATACTTTGGCAGGGTCTTTTTTGAGAGTGACAGGCTTAAAATTACTGTCTGAACAGATAGGGGCCAGAGCCAGGGTCGGTTGGTTACAGCCATAAATCAGACAGGCTAGCACAATGAAACGTGATGCAAAAATAACCTTCACAGTAGAACGACTATACCATTATTTACTCTCTGACAACAGCAGTTGCTTCCTTGGTGCCATTAACTGATTTGCTAGTATTAAAAAGCTAATAATTAAAATGACAAACTCACATGGACAAGTCGATTAAAGTCTTTGGTTAATCAATTCCTTCTCAATGCGTGTAACTGGACTTCCACAAAACCTGCTTTCATTTGGACATAATTAGTGAACATGTTCTTCATGAGTACCAGGACAGAAATGACACATTAGAATAGGACCCTAGAACTACATACAAACCCAGAGAAAGAAACATTAAAAAGTGGGATAAATATAGGAAATCAGCAACATCACAGGAAATGTCAGTCATCTTGTTGGCTGGGTTCTTGGTGACAGGCAAACATTTCCCCAAATGCTTTTTTCTTTTCTCCCAAAGTGCTTTTTATATGATTAAAGTCACTTTTCTAGAGAACCATATTTCCACTTTGGGACAGCTCTTGAACTGGAATAATGGCCAACACAACACTTATTGGTCTTACTATGAGCCAGATACCATTCTAAATATTTGCATGTAATAATGCATCCAATCCTCCCAAAATCCCTATTAGGTAAGCACTTATTATCCCTATTGTGCAAGTGAGCAAAATAAGGCTCAGAAGGTTTATGTAGTTAGTGAGTGGCAGAGCCAGTATTCCAATCTAGGAAGTCTGATGTCAGAGATGAAGCTCTTAACTTTGAATGCTTTCTGTGTGCACCTACTGCTTGCATCCAGCTCCTGACTTCCCAGAGTCCTCCAGAGTGGTACTCCATCACAGCCTACCCTTCCAGGCAATCCCCATACGACCCTTCCAGGCAATCCCCATACAACATGGAAAATAAGCAAAACAAAAATGCACTTTTTCATGAACTTGTCTGTCCAGCCTGCTCTCTCTATGGACAAGTAAGTGTGCTGTTTGATTGGAAACTATCTTCACTCTTTCACTCCAAGCAAACAGACGAGCAGCATAATAATTCTCTTAGCACCAGTTTAAGATACTTAATCCGGCTAATAAGACAGAACTGTTCTACCCTGCAAGTGGATATGATCCCCGTGACCAGCTGTTAGTAGGACATGCATTTTAAGTTGGTTCTCCAGCATAGAGATGGCTTTTACCAAGTCATCCTCATTCTCTACTCTGGCCCAAGGCTCAGTCTCACAAGGAAATCAGCCATCAAGGGTAAATAAATCTTGAAGATAAATTTTTTTTTTTCTTTTGCGGTACGCGGGCCTCTCGCTGTTGTGGCCTCTCCCATTGCAGAGCACAGGCTCCGGACGCGCAGGCCCAGCGGCCATGGCTCACGGGCCCAGCCGCTCGGCGGCATGTGGGATCCTCCCGGACCGGGGCACGAACCCGTGTCCCCCGCATCGGCAGGCGGACCCCCAACCACTGCGCCACCAGGGAAGCCCTTGAAGATAAATTTTAACCAATTTATCAAAACTGTTTCTTCTATTTCCCCTGCTTTATATCATTGTATATCACACACTTGATGATCTACCCATTTTTCATTTTTTGTTTCTGTACAGATAAACCTAACTTAGAATCCCAGCTCTGCCATTTCCTAGCTCCATGTGCGACCTTGGGCAATTTACTTAACCTTTCTGTGACTTAGTTTTCTCACTCTAAAATGGGTACACAGATGTCTCTCCACAAGGGATTTAGTGAGGGAAAAATGAGCATACATGCGAAAACATTTGGCAAGAAGGATATAAAATAATATATTATCATTTTGTTTTAAATTGTGTAAATTCCCAGAAGGACAAATAGTTGAAATAAAAAAAGACAATAGTCTTTTAAATCCAAGGAGACAGGATTTTTGATGGATTAAAGTTTACAGTTGTCTATCTTTGACCCTTCACTGCTCAGTATTAATGATCTGTATAGGCTGTTATTTTCTTGGCATTCAAAAAAGACCAGAGCTCACAGTCTCTAGTAACTGCACAGGTAATTTCAACCCTCATAAATTCAATTCCAAGTATCCACCATTTTAACCAATGCCTAAACTAAACACTCGGGCTTTCTAAGAACAGTGTCTAAAGCTAAGTTATTGGCCCAAATTTCCAGAGAGTGGGTTCAAATGCCAATTAAAATAGACTGTAGGGAATCATGAACGGGCCATTTAGCTGCTCCAGAATACCTCAAAGTATATTATTATTCTTTCTCTCACCCTCAGGCATTCTGGAATACCAGAGGCCAGACCAACATAAAGAAGTGTGCTTCCAAAAAAAGGAAAATTCAAAATGGCAAATTACAGAAAGAAATTGAATCCACCGGACAAATTTTCAGCAAGAAATTAACATGTGCCACATTTGCAAAAAGTATAAAACAACCGACTCCCCCAAATATCCATATTTTAAATTATACCTTTATTAAATATTGAGATCAGTTGAGTTCCCATCAATATTACACATGTCCTGCATAATCATACATATTTCATTAACTACATATCCACAGCTTTCTAATAACATTTCCATCTGGACTTCCTGTCATTGAGGCTTATATTAGCATATAGGCACTTGGAGTCCATGAGGAAGGGAAGGAAAAACATAATAACCAAAATGTGCTTTCATTC
>NW_006776544.1:2035382-2037770 GCF_000442215.2 Lipotes vexillifer | reverse complement strand
GCAGGAACTGTAGCTTGAGACACATAACTGAAAAACAATACTGGCTCGAAATACTGCATTAGGCAAGAAAAAACACAGTGGCAGATTCAGAACAGAAAAGAAAGCATAACGTATTGTTTATCAAAGGTAATTACAGGTTTTCAATATTTTTTTATTCCATTAGTTATCATTTCACCAAATTTCCTGTCTTCATTTGCATGAAAGAAAGAGCTTTGACATTCGCTTCTGCAAAATACTCATTATCTGGTAGAATTTTGAAAGCTAGAGCACAGACACAGTAAGAGACACAGACAGGCAGCCATCAAGTTACAAACCAATGACTCAGTGTTCTGTTATTTACTTGCTTAATTTCTGACACTTGCCTTTCAAGCCATCTCTTTGATTTGAATGGACGCTGCATGCACTTAACCTTCACCTTTATTTTTTTCTCAACCATTTTTCAGGTCATGCTTGTTTTAACTTGGCCAAGCAGAGCAGGGCAGGGTCCTTGTGAAATGTCAGTGCCAACATAGATTTCCAAAAGCAAAACCAAGGATAGGATGGGGTTTTTTTGCCTGGAGAACATGGGCAAGGTATCACAATCTGGCCTTTGAGCCAAAGAGAATTGGGAGCAGAGTTAGGATCAAATATAGGGTCATACCAGCAGAGGATGACAGATCCAAGTGAATGAATGTGAAAGAGTCAACATTCATGGGCAAAACTGAGGCCAAAGCTATAAAAGACCTGAGAGTAGGGTGGATACAGACAAATCCTATGGACAGCATTTCCTTGGTATCAGGCATCTTTTGAAGGCACAGGACCACAAGCTTTTAGATATGCCTCTATCAGTATGAAGAGCACAAATCTATGCATGTTAAACTCCCATGATGTGTGTGCTTAGAATAAGTGCTTAGAAATCATCTAAATAGTGTGCTAAAATGTAAGTCCATGATCCTTTATATGCAATTCCAGAATACAAAGGGCTCTGGGGATGGAAAGATATTTATAACTCACTTGGTATCAAAATCTGACAGGAACAATTGTGAGGTTATTTATGGTCTATATTCTTCATAGAGTGAATATTTATACATATTGCTACAGAGATACTATGTGTTTGATTATAAAGCACAGCCCCACACTCCACTGAGGATACTGTAAAATCTTTGATAAACACATTGATTCTGCCCATTCTTCAACTATTGTTGAAGAGGAATCAGATGCATCTTGTGGACCGTATGCTCAGCAAAGAAGGGTCTTTCACTGAACCATGACAGTAGACTGGAGCGTGGACCGTGCTCGAGACAACACAGTATTCCATGCTCTTGGCAGCATAATGCTCTTCGGCGTGGAGCCACTGCACTTTATGTGCAGGCTCTAGCTCGTAAGTAGGCAAAGCTACTACTGTGAGGTAAGGAGGTCTGGGAAAGACCTTCCTGCGCATTCACTCATTCAAAAAATTAACTGAGGGGCTACCATTGCCCAGGCCCTGCCCTGGGAGATACAAAACTGAGTATAGTGAGAGAAGAACAAAGAAAATTACCACTCACTTGTTATGATTTGATCTCAGAATATAACAGGAAGCAACTAAAATGTTCTACCCTATCCCTGTCCCCAACCTCACCTCCAGCTAACAGTTGCCTAAATGTCTAATGGTAGTACTTCATCTCATTAGCTAAAGGTCAAGTTTCCTGCTACAGTGGCCCTTTGGGTGGCGTCAGTCATTTCCCCCTCATGTTGCAGAAGTTCCTCATCCTCTCCTAGAGCAGGATTTCACAGGGGTGGGATAGAAGAAAGTCAAAGGGGTCTGGGAACCTGTCAGGTAGGGTAGGGGAGTAGGAAAAGGGAGAAAAGGCTGGCTCACCAAGAGAAAACAAAAAGAATGAAGGCATGCAAGAGGGAGGAACTATGGGGACATATGTATATGTATAGAGCTGATTCACTTTGTTATAAAGCAGAAACTAACACACCATTGTAAAGCAACTATACTCCAATAAAGATGTTTTAAAAAAAAAAAAAAGAATGAAGGCAGCAGGTGGGAGTGAAGAACACCAAGAACAAACTGCTAGTGTTAACACTTTTACCAAGGATTGACTTTGCAAGTTGGGGCAGAGCGGAGACAGACAGGTATATGGAGGATACTGCAAGCCAGACTCATCTGTTCAAGGTTCACATGGTTGCTCCTGCTTTTCTTTACAGAAACTGTAATTCAAACCATTGAGAAATATAAGTCTTTCCCACATTTCCCACTCCCTTACACTCCTGGACAGGCTCCCAGATCCACCAAGATCTCTTTTCTAGTCTGAACACCACTTGGGACGGTGTGATTATAAAACAAAAAGGCACATGGGGTATGGCTCTTGCCTTCTAATGAAATCAAGGCCACAGATAATGTCTATGAAGGCATCATGG
>NW_006776544.1:1993074-2035372 GCF_000442215.2 Lipotes vexillifer | reverse complement strand
AGGGAAAGACATAAAGTTTCACTTATGGGCATAAATGTATGTATTATAGAAGAGGTTAATGCACATTTGATGCTTGATGTTGATCAAACTCTCAATCTCTCTCTCTCTCCTATACACACACGTACACACACACACATACCTCTCATACATTCTCCACTGTCATTTTCATAAAAATATACCTAAAAATACCAACATGTCCCTATCCAAGCTACGTCTTCAAGACTCTTGCATCCTAAAGCATCCAAAACATACTTTGACAAATAATTTGAAAATATCTCCACCAAAGGCCAATTTTTATTTTTTTTATTTTTTTTATTTTTTTGCAATATGTGGGCCTCTCACTGTCGTGGCCTCTCCCGTTGCCGGACGCGCAAGCTCAGCGGCCATGGCTCACGGGCCCAGCCGCTCCGCGGCATGTGGGATCCTCCCAGACCGGGGCACGAACCCGTATCCCCTGCATCGGCAGGCGGACTCTCAACCACTGCACCACCAAGGAGGCCCCAATTATTTTTAAATCAAGAAAAATTCTACATCTCAGATCTAGTCTGCACCCTGACTCCGGGCACAGACTCAGCATCTAATTTTAATTAGGCATCTTACAAATGTGTGATGAAACTTGTAAGGGGATATCAGTGTGAGCGTGTGGGTGACACAGAACAGACACATCCCCAATGATGGAAACGCTCCAGAAAAGCTCCCCTTCTTCCCAGAAGGTCACCTTCACAAAACAGATGACAGCACATTTTGCTTTCTTCAGGGAAAGGAGCACACCTGACAGGCTCGTTTGAGAGCATGCCAGCGGCTTCAATGAGGGCCTCCTCCCTAGAAGACTCTCATTATCTGGCTTTCCATGCCCCTCAGCCCCAGCAAGAGGGAGTAAGGCAAAATCCAATAAGTTCAATCAGTTTCAGCTTCACAAAGGCAGAAAAATACCCAGCTAGACTTGCCTTCATGAGATAGCACCTTTAAATATGACTTGAGTGTCTTTTCTGTGCTTTTTTTTTTTTTTTACAAGATCCCTTTGTTTGCTTGTGATCTGCTCACTGCAATATAACACATGAATAAAACAGTGCAACTGTGTTTGTTTTAATAAGGCCATTCTGAGCAGCTGTTTAACGATCCATGGTGTTAAATGAAAACTACAGGTGTTCCAAATGCAAACCTTATGGCCCAGGGCCCTCCTTATTACCGCTCCACAATTAGCAGCCAACTGCTCTTGGGCTGCGCAAAGAATTGCCGCCATCATCATTACATTATTTCTTAATTTCATTCTCTGCCTTAGTGTCTTTCCCCAAAGGAAAAAGCTGCTTGGCATGGGAAAGCATAAGAGTGACAAAACTGAAAGGGAGGGAGAAGACAAACTACTCCCTATCTGACCACAGGCAGGCCTCAGTTAAGGGGGAAAGAAAGGCTCAGCCCCTTGAGAAATCTTCCAGAGTGGCTTGATGGCCAAACTGAGCAAATTCTTGCTGAAACTACTGGTGTTCGTGAGGATTCCATTAACTCTTTCTTCTTCATGGTTCTCCAAGCTTTATTACTCTGCTAAGCCAAATTATCAGAAAGCTATATAACTGGACCCTAGCACCCCAGCTTCTGCTTTTATACAACTATAATTTTAACCTCATGACTTCAGCTTTCATGGAGGGTCCATAAAATAAGCAGCAAAGGAGGAAACTTTCTGTCTCTTGTGTGAAATTGCTATCTATAGCATCATTCATTACGTAGCTCAGTACCCCATTCATAAAGATGCCTGAGCCAAATTTAATTAGAGCTCAGGAACAAGTTTATCTTTTCATATCAATGGGTATATCTTTCTTCTCCAAAACTAGTAGTTCTCAATTCTGACTGCGCCGTTAGAGTCATCTAAGAGTAAACACATTTGCCTGCCAGCTCCATTCTAGCCCAGTTAAATTCAGAGTTCTGGGAGTGGGTGCTGGGCAGGGGTGTTGAGCTGTGCAACTCCGGAGGGGTCACCATTTACAATGTGCTTGGCCAACCTCCAGGATTATACTCTGCAGCCAAGACTGAGAACCACTGCCCCAGAAAATGAGTTTTATAACTCATTGCTTTTGCCTCTTCATTTTGGTTACTAAGAAGCTCAAAACTAATTGTATTGACTTGCAGTAGTTTTCCTCCCTCTGCCAGAATTTTTCAATATAATTTTCCCTCGGATCCCCTTGCATTAATGGCTTTACCAGTACTTTATTTTTTTTTTAATTTATTCATTTATTTATTTATTTTTGGCTGCGTTGGGTCTTCATTGCTGCGCGCGGGCTTTCTCTAGTTGCGGCAAGTGGGCTTCTCGTTGTGGTGGCTTCTCTTGTTGCAGAGATCAGGCTCAGGCTCGAGGCACGTGGGCTTCAGTAGTTGTGGCTTGCAGGCTCTAGAGTGCAGGCTCAGTAGTTTTGGCACACAACTTAGTTGAGGGTTTAGTTGCTCCATGACACGTGGGATCTTCCCGGACCAGGGCTCAAACCCGTGTCGCCTGCATTGGCAGGCGGATTCTTAACCACTGCGCCACCAGGGAAGGCCCTTTACCAGTACTTTAATGTCAGCTACCAAATATTCTTTTTGGAGACAAAGTGAAATAAAACAAGGAAATAAAATAAGGCTTTGGGGGGAGGCACAAGTAGGTCAATATATGGATCTCTAATGATCACCTCAGACTTAACATGGTCAAAAATGAACTCCTGGTTCCCCTCATACTAGCTCTTCCCCACGTCTTCCCCATGGCAGTAAAGGATGCCCCATTTACCTAGGTGCTCAAAAGTCATCTTGACTCTTTTATCTCACATCTTGCAAACATAAGTATGTCTTGGTACTTCAGTCTTCAAAATACATGTAAAATCTAATCACTTCTCACCATTTGCACTGCTACTGGTTTTCTTGATTTGGGGTTTTGTTTTTGGCTTTGCGTTTGTTTGTTAGCCTCAAACAATCCTAGAATCTCTGGGCCTTCCAAAAATAAATATTTATTTCTTGCTCAAGTTACATAAAGGGCTGCAGCTCGACTGAACTCAGCTGAGCTCTCTGGAATGAGCTTAGTTCCACACGTCAACAAAGGACCCAGGCTGAAGGCCATGCTATCCTCATGGTGGAGAGCAGAAGCTCGGGGGCAGCAGAGCCAAACCACTACAAGTGCAATTGAAGCTCTGCTCCGATGGGATATAGGTTACATCTTCTCATATTTAATTGGCCAAATCAAGTCACATGGCTAAACCCAAAGTCAAGGGGGAAGGAAAATATACTCAGCGTACAGGAAATCTTGGCAAGGGAGAAACACATACTTTTGAACAAATATATAATTACCATAGCCTCCCAATGGCTATCACAGTTTCCACTCTTATTCCCTATATTTTTTTTCTCAACACAGCAGCCAGAAGATTCTCCTTAAAATTCAAAACTGATCATGTAACTCCCTCGCTTAAAACCCTCCAATGGCGTCCCATCACATCTAGAATCAAATACAAATGCTTTGTTCGTTTGTTCAAAATTCCCTTCATCATCTGGTCCCTGCGTACGTCTCATAGCACTCTCCTCTTCACAAATCTGCTCTAGCCACGTTGATCCTCCAACTTACCTTCCCCCCAACCCCCAGGGCCTTTTCACTGGCTATCTCCTCTACCTGGAATGTGCTTCCACTTGGTTTTCGCAGTCTGGCTCCTTTTTGTCATTCAGAGCTAAGTTTAAGTGTCACCTCCTCAGAGAAACCTTCCTGCACAACATAATCTAATGTTGCTTCTCCCCGCCCTGTCACTCGCTATCACAAAACCCTGTTTTAATTACCTGCATACCATGTATCACTATGAGAAATGATCTATATTATTTGTTTTACATATTATGTGGCTCAAGTTTAAGCTATTTGAGGGTAGAGGCCTTGTCTGTTTCATTCACTGTTTTATCTACAGCATCTAGAACAGCATCTGAAAAATCATAGGTACTCAATAAATATTTGTTGACTCACTCAACCACTCCCCAAGTAATGCTTCTCTTTGTAAATCTTCAAGTAAATAAAACAATAGTGGATTCTTCACGCATATGATAGGGGATTGGACTTGATGACCTTTCACGACTCGTCAAATCTGAAGATTCTATTCTTTTCCAGCCAAGTCCCTACATTTGTGCAGCAGTTTCCTGTTTGCAAAGACTTTCACAATGATCACCACTTTCGATCCTCACAAGAACCCTGTGGAGTTTCCAGGTGTTGATACAGATGAGGAATCAACTTTATACTTCGGGCCAGGGTAAAGCAGAGGTAACAAGTGAGAAGAACACCTTTGCAGAAGGACCCTTTAGCACACAGAGAGATCTAAGCAGTCTGAGCTAAGCTCTTCAGGTTCCAAACTTCCCCCGACCCGCCAATCCCTTTAAGACACTCAGGCACTGATATTGATGTTGTGCACCAGCCCCAGCCGGGCCCTATGCCCCAGCCATCACTTCTTCCTCCTAATCCAGACTTCCCTATCCTATACCTCTCCACTCAGCTGGGTCTAGTCAGAAGAACACCTGTGAGTAGACTGTGACCTTTCCCAAAGCGGTTTCTTTTTTTAAACAAATTTATTTATTTATATTTGTTTGTGGCTGTGTTGGGTCTTCATTGCTATGTGCAGGCTCTCTCTAGTTGTGGTGAATGGGAGCTACTCTTCATTGTGGTATGTGGGCTTCTCACTGTGGTGGCTTTTCTTGTTGTGGAGCACGGGTTCTGGGTGCACGGGCTTCAGTAGCTGTGGCACGTGGGCTCAGTAGTTGTGGCTCGCAGGCTCTAGAGCTCAGGTTCAGTAGTTGTGGCATGTGGGCTTAGTTGCTCTGCGGCCTGTGGGATCTTCCTGGACCAGGGCTCAAACCCATGTCCCCTGCATTGGCAGGTGGACTCTTAACCACTGTGCCACCAGCGAAGTCTCCCCAAAGCAGTTTATTTTCCTTTTTGTGCAAGGAAACAATCTCCAGAAATAAACAAGGTGAGATTCTCTGGCTGGCGTAGCACATTGGTATGAGTGGTAACATGGCGAGGGGCGTATCTGACCATTTCCCTGTCTACAGGTAAGCAGAAAGAGAAACAGGTGGGCCAATTTCACCATCTTACAAAAAACAGTGTTTTCAATATGGTCTCCAATATGGAATTCTGTTTGGGGACTGGATGGCCAATGAAATCATTTCAGGAAGACAACAATAAACTCAGTTATGGGCAAGCAGCACGCATTTTGATTGACAGCATTCGTTAAAGTGTGGACCAGCAAATGAGCCAGACTTCTGCAGTATGTAACTGTCCTTGGAACAATCTTCAGGGAGGGGCTGAGTCTGTTGAAGCATGTCCAAACGCTCCACCTCCCACCTGCCAGTGCTCAGAGAGCTTCACAGAGAGCCTTGCCTCTGCTGGTTCTGCTAACATATTTGGGGCCTGCCTCTGGCCCCCAAAGAACCCTGCCTCACTCTAGGGAAGATCACCCATCCTGGCCTTATCTGTCCTCACTAAGAAGGGAGCTAAAGTCAGAGCAGAAGAAAGCAACCCTGTTCAATGAGACAGCAAGACCATCAGAGAGGCTGTGAAAACACGTTTAATCTTAAGTTTGGGGAACACTGTTCTCAGTGAAAGGTAAAGGGTAATGCAGATGACCACCACATGGCCAAGTTTAGAAAACAGGAAATGGAGACTTCCCTGGTGGCGCGGTGGTTAAAAATCCGCCTGCTAATGCAGGGGACACGGGTTCGAGCCCTGGGCCGGGAAGATCCCACATGCCGCGGGGCGACTAAGCCCGTGCGCCACAACTACTGAGCCTGTGCTCTAGAGCCTGCAAGCCACAACTACTGAGCCCACGTGCCTAGAGCCTGGGCTCCGCAACAAGAGAAGCCACCACAATGAAGAGTAGCCCTCACTTGCTGCAACTAGAAAAAGCCCGCACACAGCAACGAAGATCCAACGCAACCAAAAACTAAATAAACATTTTTTTTAATTTATTTTTTAAAAATAGGAAATAAATACTGATGGAGAACAGTGCTTGACTCCCGAATCTCCTACGCCCAACTACTGCCACCCCTTTGGTAAATCCCAGTATAATTCCCTCAGTTCCAAATGTGAATTCCCATTTCAGGTTCCCTTAGCAAGTATAATATGTTAGGATGCAGGTATAAAACAAGCATAAGTAGAACATAGAACTGTGTATGGGTGCAGAGGAATTGAAGTTTGGAGAAATAGAGGGGTCTGATAAGGCAAGATGTTACCTGGAAGGCTGAGGAGTTTGGACATTCATTTAATGGTAATTCCCGTCTGGGGCAGAGAAAGTTGGTGGGCAGTGGTGACAACAACAAAGAAAGGCTACTTGTTAATCCTAGCTCTGACATCACTCACAGGCACAATAAGCTGTTTAAATATAGGAATTGGAGCAGCACGTACAAGTCCATGTGACTTATCAATATCCTCCTCCCACTGACCCAGCCATTACCATGCTGAAATGCCAATAATAATATAACAACAACAATAACAGTATTAGTCACTAACCTTTACTGAGCACATATTATATTCCAGAAGCTTTTCTAAATAATCGTAGAGATTGACTCTCTTCTCTAGTTCAAGACAGTAAAAGTTCCTGATAAAATGCATAAGTTATTTGGGCATAGTACATTAATCCACTAACAACCACTCACATCTAAATATTCACCAGATCACCATATTAATGAAGAGTGGTGTGCAGAGAAATAACATGAAAAAAGTTTCTAGAAGATTCATTTGACAGCTGTGTAGAGAATCAATTAGGGCTAGAAAGAAGCTACAGCCCTGCACATGAGTTAGGAGGCTGTTTTATAGGAAATCCAATTGCCAAATAAAAGATTAAGTTGTAATTGATATAGCATATATATTTTATAAATTTGGAGAGATGTGTGCCTATGTATTTATGTATACACACATTTATTTATGTGTATGCTATAAAACAAACCCAATCACATGGGCCCTTTTGAGCAGTAAACACACAGCTGGATATGGAAAGGGAGGCACAGAGTTAAGTTTCGGAGTTAGTTTTGGCCCTAGACACAGCCAAATTGTTCTGCACAAGAAAATCTGTAATACCTTTATATTCCGCCTGAGAGGACAGAAGGAAAAGTAAAGAAAAGGGAAGAGGCCATGAAGAGAGAGCAAGGAAGCTAACCAACATGGTGGGAGACTGGAGCTCAGGTTGCAGAAATGGCTGAGGGACTTTGAAGGATAAGGATGGCCGCCGCTCCTTCTGAAGTTGTTTGCAACTGTGGTAAAAATCTCTCCATATCCCCCAAGCTTCAGTAACATCTGCCACATCTACTTTCCTTGTGTGAGTGGTTTGTTGCGGGAAATGAAGAACAGGCGCTTTGTTCTGATTTTGAGTCAACATAGTATAGAAGAGAAACAGCATGTACAGCACAGTAAGAACACCCTGAAATAAAACAGCCTGCGAAATGGCCAGCACTCAGAGCTACGGCGGACTGTATAGCGTCAGCACGCTGGAAATTCACAGCTTGCAGAGGGCTTCGGACTTCCCACAGTCTCTGGGATAGAGGTTCCAGCCAATCTTATTTCAATTTTAAGGATAATGAGGGTGACCCTAGCTGATGTCTGGAAATGTACAGGATTTTCTTAAAGTGAAATGCAAAAGCAAAAGGAACTAGGAAGTTTTTCAACACAATTCAGTTGCCATAGGGCTCTGATCTATTTTTCTCTTTTTCTTCTTTACCTTCTTTTTCTCTCTCTCCTTCCTTCTCCCTCCCTCCCCCTCTCCCTCCCCCCTCTCCCCTCCCCTCCTTTCCCTCTCCCTCCCTCCCTCCCTCTCTTCCTCACTCCCTCCCTCTCTGTCTCAGCATTTTCCCCTCTCACTCAAAGCAGGAAACGGTAAATTGCAAAAAAGAGTCAATAATTCCAATCCCAGGTAGATTGCACCTAAAATCTGCAATAGGTAAGTGAGCTTTATGAAGAAAGAAAACTGATCAAGGTAGAGTATTGCAAGCTACATGCCAGTGTCGGGCAGGGAGGCTGCAGCTGCACTCTCAGAACATTCTAATACCTGGTTATGAAGACTGACACTTTGAAAGTAATTACGTATTAGATATTTTTAGGTAATTGCAGCTGCAGGAACACACAACCTGTGCATTTGGGAGATCGAAGGCTTGATAGTGGCTTATTCCTTGGAGGCTGCACTATCTTGATTGTCCCTAATCATTTTTAACACCTATGGTGTTTTGTGATTGCCTCAAGCATAGCAATTGGTCAAATGTGAACCAAGGGGGAACCGCTGCCTCTTCTTTTTTGCTAAGTATCATGAAAAGCAGCAGGGGCATATTGGAATATCAGACTAAACCACAATGACAGAAATAGCCCATTGACATGCTAGATTCCCATTAAGAGCATACACTGCTACAGCTAATTTCCTATGGCTACTAGGGGATTCTAGGAGGCAATAATCGCTCTGTCAAGATGCTGAGATTGTCAAAGATGTCTCTTTCTAGCTAGAGAAAAGAAAGAGAGGAAAATCTTAGCTGATCAGTATTTTAGTTAACATACTGGTATTGTGTTTTTATACCGTGTGATCAAGCCCTAGGCTATACATTATGGGGGCGACAGAAGGCGCCTCAATACCAACAACAAAGAATTCACAGCAGCACTTTTGCATAGAATCATAGACTTGTAAAGCTGCCTCAGTGGTTCTCAGCCTCTGGATTTTAATCCACACCTTAAAATCACCCACAGCTTTTTTTTTAATAACCCGCAAGCTTTTAAAAACTATCATACCTCACACTCACCCCTGACCAATCAAATCAGATTTAAAAATATATATTTTTATGTATATTTTAGAGCTTCCCAGGCGATTCTAATGTCAGCCAGGGTGGAAAATCACTTATTCATCCAACACCCTTATTTTACAGGTGAGAGAACTGACACCCACAAGGTCACTCCCCTGTGATGACAAATGTCCACCTAGAATCAAGCCTCTGGACTCCCAGTGAGTGGTCTTTTCCCCCCTCTTGTAATGCTGCTTCCTGTCAAAGGAATAAGACTTAGAGAAGGTAAGGAATTTGCTCAAGGTCACACAGATTTTGTTTTGCTTTGTTTTGTTTTGTTTTTGCGGTACGCGGGCCTCTCAATGTTGTGGCCTCTCCCGTTGCGGAGCACAGGCTCCGGACGCGCAGGCTCAGCGGCCATGGCTCACGGGCCCAGCCGCTCCGCGGCATGCGGGATCTTCCCAGACCGGGGCACGGACCCGTGTCCCCTGCATTGGCAGGCGGACTCTCAACCACTGCACCACCAGGGAAGCCCCAAGGTCATACAGATTTTAAATGGCAGAAACGAGACTTGAACTCAGAGAGTATGATTCCACAGTCTGTGTTTTAGCCACTATGCTGTTTGCATCCCCAAACAAAGCCAATCAACAGGATCAGGCTTAGTGCCAAATGATGCTGAGACCAGTAGGGCTAGAGGGATGCAGAAAAGGAAGTGGTGCATAGAAGGATGCCAGATTGGAGCTGGACTTGGAGATCCAGGTAGGATTTGAAGAAGCTGACTTGCCAGGTTCAGGGGGATGGTAATGGGAGTGATGTCAGTGAGGGGATAGAGATGGGAATCCACGGTGTATAAGGGAATTAGTACCATCATTCTTTTTTTAAAAAATTAATTAATTAATTAATTATATTTTTGGCTGCGTTGGGTCTTCGTTGCTGTGTGCAGGCTTTCGCTAGTTGTGGCGAGGGGGGGGCTACTCTTCATTGCGGTGTGCGGGTTTTTCATTGTGGTGCCTTCTCTTTGTTGCAAAGCATGGGTTCTAGACATGCGGGCTTCAGTAGTTGTGGCATGCCAGCTCAGTAGCTGTGACTTGCGGGCTCTAGAGTTCAGGCTCAGTAGTTGTGGCATGTGGGATCTTCCCGGACCAGGGCTCGAACCCGTGTCCCCTGCATTGGCAGGCAGATTCTTAACCACTGCACCACCAGAGAAGTCCCAAGTGCCATCATTCTTGAAAAATAATTCCAAACTTAAAAGTTGCAAAAATAAAGAAGCAACCTAAATGTCCCTCAACAGAGGAATGGATAAAGATGTGGCACATATATACAATGGAATATTAGCCATATATCAGCCATAAAAGGAATGAAACTGGGTCATTTGTAGAGACGTGGATGGACCTAAAGACTGTCATACAGAGTGAAATAAGTCAGAAAGAGAAAAGCAAATATCATATAATAATGCATATATGTGGAATCTAGAAAATGGTATAGATGATCTTATTTGCAAAGCAGAAATAGTGACACAGATGTAGAGAACAAATGTATGGATACCAAGGGGAGATGGGTGGGGGATGAACTGGGAGATTGGGATTGACATATATACACTACTATGTATAAAAGAGATAACTAATGAGAACCTACTATATAGCACAGGGAACTCAACTGGGTGCTCTGTGGTGACCTAAATGCGAAGGAAATCCAAAAAAGAGGGGATATGTGTATACGTGTGGCTGATTCACTTTGCTGTACAGCAGAAACTGACACAGCAGTGTAAAGCAACTATACTCCAATTAAAAAAAAATACAGATAATGAACCAAGAAGGTGGAATAGAAGGATGTGCTCTCACTCCCTCTTGCGAGAACACCAGAATCACAACTAGCTGCTGGAAAATCATCGACAGGAGAACACTGGAACTCACCAAAAAAGACACCCCGCATCCAAAGACAAAGGAGAAGCCACAGTGAGATGGTTAGGAAGGGAGCAATCACAGTAGAATCAAATCCCATAACTGCTGGGTGGGTGACTCACAGACTGGAGAACACTTATACCACAGAAATCCACCCACTGGAGTGAAGGTTCTGAGCCCCACATCAGGCTTCCCAACCTGGGGGACCAGTAACGGGAGGAGGAATTCCTAGAGAATCAGACTTCGAAGCCTAGTGGGAATTGATTGCAGGACTTCCACAGGACGGGGGGAAACAGAGACTCCACTCTTGGAGGGCACACACAAAGTAGTGTGTGCATTGGGACCCAGGGGAAGGAGCAGTGACCCCATAGGAGACTGAACCGGACCTACCTACTAGTGTTGGAGGGTCTCCTGCAGAGGTGGGGGGTGGCTGTGGCTCACTGTGGGGAAAAGGACACTGGCAAAAGAAGTTCTGGAAAGTACTCCTCGGTGTGAGCCCTCCCAGAGTCTTCCATAAGCCCCACCAAAGAGCCCAGGAAGGCTCCAATGTTGGATTGCCTCAGGCCAAACAACCAACAGGGAGGGAACCCAGACCCACCAATCAGCAGTCAAGTGGATTAAAGTTGTACTGAGGCTCTGCCCACCACAGCAACAGTCAGCTCTACCCACCACCAATCCCTCCCATCAGGAAACCTGCACAAGCCTCTTAGATAACCTCATCAACCAGAGGGCAGACAGCAGAAGCAAGAAGAACTACAATCCTGCAGCCTGTGGAACAAAAACCACATTCACAGGAAGACAGACAAGATGAAAAGGCAGAGGGCTATGTACCAGATGAAGGAACAAGATAAAACCCCAGAAAAACAACTAAATGAAGTGGAGATAGGCAACCTTCCAGAAAAAAAAATTCAGAATAATGGTAGTGAAGATGATCCAGGACCTCGGAGAAATAATGGAGGCAAAGATCGAGAAGATGCAAGAAATGTTTAACAAAGACATAGAAGAATTAAAGAAAAAACAAACAGAGATGAACAATACAATAACTGAAATGAAAACTACAATACAATAACTGAAATGAAAACTAAAGAAAAAACAGAGATGAACAATACAATAACTGAAATGAAAACAATACAATAACTGAAATGAAAACTACAATACAATAACTGAAATGAAAACTACAATACAATAACTGAAATGAAAACTACAATACAATAACTGAAATGAAAACTAGAAGGAATCAATAGCCGAATAACTGAGGCAGAAGAATGGATAAATGACCTGGAAGACAGAATGGTGGAATTCAATGCTGCAGAACAGACGAAAGAAAAAAGAATGAAAAGAAATAAAGACAACCTAAGAGACTTCTGGGACAACATTAAATGCAACAACATTTGCATTATAGGGGTCCCAGAAGGAGAAGAGAGAAAGAAAGGACCCGAGAAAATATCTGTAAAGATTATAGTTGAAACCTTCCCTAACATGGGAAAGGAAATAGCCACCCAAGTGCAGGAAGCGCAGAGAGTCCCGTACAGGATAAACTCAAGGAGAAACACACCGACACACATAGTAATCAAACTGGCAAAAATTAAAGACAAAGAAAAATTATTGAAAACAGCAAGGGAAAAATGACAAATAACATACAAGGGAACTCCCATAAGGTTAACAGCTGGTTTGTCATCAGAAACTCTACAAGCCAGAAGGGAGTGGCATGATATACTTAAAGTGATGAAAGGGAAGAACCTACAACCAAGATTACTCTACTCAGCAAGGATCTCATTCAGATGCGATGGAGAAATCAAAAGCTTTACAGACGAGCAAAACCGAGGAGAATTCAGCACCACCACACCAGCTCTACAACGAATGCAAAAGGAACTTCTCTAAGTGAGAAACACAAGAGAAGAAAAGGACCTACAAAAACAAACCCAAAACAATTAAGGAAATGGGCATAGGAACATACATAATTACCTTAAACGTGAATGGATTAAATGCTCCAACCAAAAGACACAGGCTTGCTGAATGGATACAAAAACAAGACCCAAATATATGCTGTCTACAAGGGACCCACTTCAGACCTAGGGACACATACAGACTGAAAGTGAGGGGATGGAAAACGATATTCCATGCAAATGGAAATCAAAAGAAAGCTGAAGTAGCAATACTCATATCAGATAAAATAGACTTTAAAATAAAGAATGTTACAAGAGACAAGGAAGGACACTACATAATGATCAAGGGATCAATCCAAGAAGAAGATATAACAATTATAAATATATATGCACCCAACATAGGAGCACCTCAATACATAAGGCAACTGCTAACATCTATAAAAGAGGAACTTGACAGTAACACAATAATATTGGGGGACTTAAACACCTCACACCAATGGACAGATCATACAAACAGAAAATTAATAACGAAACACAAGCTTTAAATGACACAATAGACCAGATACATTTAATTGATATTTATAGGACATTCCATCCAAAAAGAGCAGATTACATTTTCTTCTCAAGTGGGCACGGATAGATCACATCTTCAGGATAGATCACATCTTGGGTGACAAATCAAGCCTCAGTAAATTTAAGAAACTTGAAATCATATCAGCATCTTTTCTGACCACAACGCTATGAGATTAGAAATGAATTACAGGGAAAAAAACCCTAAAAAACACAAACACATGGAAGCTAAACAATACGTTACTAAATAACCAAGGGATTACTGAAGAAATCAAAGAGGAAATCAAAAAATACCTCGAGACAAATGACAATGAAAACACGACGATCCAAAACCTATGGGATGCAGCAAAAGCAGTTCTAAGAGAGAAGTTTATAGCTATACAAGCCTACCTCAAGAAACAAGTAAAATCTCAAATAAACAATCTAACCTTACACCTAAAGGAACTAGAGAAAGAAGAACAAACAAAACACAAAGTTAGCAGAAGGAAAGAAATCATAAAGATCAGAGCAGAAATAAATGAAATAGAAACAAAGAAAACAATAGCAAAGATCAATAAAACTAAAAGCGGGTTCTTTGAGAAGATAAACAAAATTGATAGACCATTAGCCAGACTCATCAAGAAAAAGAGGGAGAGGACTCAAATCAATAGAATTAGAAATGAAAAAGGAGAAGTTACAACAGACACCGCAGAAATACAAAGCATCCTAAGAGACTACTACAAGCAACCCTATGCCAATAAAACGGACAACCTGGAAGAAATGGACAAATGCTTAGAAAGGTATAACCTTCCAAGACTGAACCAGGAAGAAACAGAAAATATGAGCAGACCAACCACAAGTAATGAAAGTGAAACTGTGATTAAGAATCTTCTAACAGGGCCTCCCTGGTGGCACAGTGGTTGAGAGTCCGCCTGCCAATGCAGGGGATACGGGTTCGTGCCCCGGTCCGGGAGGATCCCACATGCCGTGGAGCCATGGCCGCTGAGCGTGCGCGTCCGGCAAGGGGAGAGGCCACGACAGTGAGAGGCCCACGTATTGCAAAAAAAAAAAAAAAAAAGAATCTTCTAACAAACAAAAGTCCAGGACCAGATGGCTTCACAGGTGAACTCTATCAATCATTTCGAGAAGAGCTAACACCCATTCTTCTCAAACTCTTCCAAAAAATTGCAGAGGAAGGAACACTCCCAAACCCATTCTATGAGGCCACCATCACCCTGATACCAAAACCAGACAAAGACACTACAAAAAAAGAATATTACAGACCAATATCACTGATGAAAATAGATGCAAAAATCCTCAACAAAATACTAGCAAACAGAATCCAACAACACATTACAAGGATCATACACCATGTTCAAGTGGGATTTATCCCAAGGATGCAAGGATTCTTCAATACACGTAAATCAATCAAAGTGATCCACCATATTAACAAATTGAAGAAGAACCATATGATCATCTCAATAGATGCAGAAAAAGATTTTGACAAAATTCAACACCCACTTATGATTAAAACTCTCCAGAAAGTGGGCATAGAGGGAACCTACCTCAACATAATAAAGGCCATATATGACAAACCCACAGCAAACATCATTCTCAGTGGTGAAAAAACTGAAAGCATTTCCTCTAAGATCAGGAACAAGACAAGGATGTCCACTCTCACCACTATTATTCAACATAGTTTTGGAAGTCCTAGCCACGGCAATCAGAGAAGACAAAGAAATAAAAGGAATCCAAATTAGAAATGAAGAAGCAAAATTGTCACTGTTTGCAGATGACATGATACCATAGATAATCCTAAAGATGCTACCAGAAAACTACTAGAGCTAATCGATGAATTTGGTAAAGTTGCAGGATACAAAATTAATGCACAGAAATCTCTTGCATTCCTATACACTAATGATGAAAAATCTGAAAGAGAAGTTAAGGAAACACTTCCATTTACCATTGTAGCAAAAAGAATAAAATATCTAGGAATAAACCTACCTAAGGAGACAAAAGACCTGTATGCAGAAAATTATAAGACACTGATGAAAGAAACTGAAGATGATACAAATAGGTGGAGAGATATACCATGTTCTTGGATTGGAAGAATCAAGATTGGGAAAATGACTCTACTACCCAAAGCAATCTACAGATTCAATGCAATCCCTATCAAACTACCACTGGCATTTTTCACAGAACTAGAGCAAAAAAATCTCACAATTTGTATGGCAACACAAAAGACCCCGAATACCCAAATCAATCTTGAGAAAGAAAAAGGGAGCTGGAGGAATCAGGCTCCCTGTCTTCAGACTATACTACAAAGCTACAGTAATCAAGACAGTATGGTACTGGTACAAAAACAGAAATATAGATCAATGGAGCAGGATAGAAAGCACAGAGATAAACCCATGCACATATGGTCACCTTATCTTTGATAAAGGAGGCAAGAATATACAGTGGAGAAAAGACAGCCTCTTCAATAAGTGGTGCTGGGAAAACTGGACAGCTACATGTAAAAGAATGAAATCAGAACACTCCCTAATACCATACACAAAAATAAACTCAAAATGGATTAAAGACCTAAATGTAAGGGCAGACACCATCAAACTCTTAGAGGAAAACTTAGGCAGAACACTCTATGACATAAATCATAGCAAGATCCTTTTTGACCCACCTCCTAGAGAAACGGAAATAAAAACAAAAATAAACAACTGAGACCTAATGAAACTTCAAAGCTTTTGCACAGCAAAGGAAACCATAAACAAGACGAAAAGACAACCCTCAGAAGGGGAGAAAATATTTGCAAATAAAGCAACTGAAAAAGGATTAATCTCCAAAACATACAAACAACTCATGTAGCTCAATATCAAAAAAACAAACAAACCAATCCAAAAATGGGCAGAAGAACTAAATAGACATTTCTCCAAAGAAGATATACAAATTGCCAACAAACTCATGAAAGAATGTTCAACATCATTAATCATTAGAGAAATGCAAATCAAAACTACAATGAGATACCATCTCACAGCGGTCAGAATGGCCATCATCCAAAAATCTACAAACAATCAATGCTGGAGAGGGTGTGGAGAAAAGGGAACCCTCTTGCACTGTTGGTGGGAATGTAAAGTGATACAGCCACTATGGAGAACAGTATGGAGGTTCCTTAAAAAACTAAAAATAGAACTACCATATGACCCAGCAATCCCACTACTGGGCATATACCCTGAGAAAACCATAATTCAAAAAGAGCCATGTACCAAAATGTTAATTGCAGCTCTATTTACAGTAGCCAGGACATGGAAACAACCTAAGTGTCCATCAACAAATGAATGGATAAAGAAGATGTGGCACATACATACAATGGAATATTACTCAGCCACTAAAAGGAACGAAACTGAGTTATTTGTAGTGAGGTGGATGGACCTAGAGTCTGTCATACAGAGTGAAGTATGTCAGAAAGAGAAAAACAAATACCCTATGCTAACACATATATATGGTATCTAAAAAAAAAAAAGAAAGAAAGAAAATGGTCAGAAGAACCTAGGGGCACAATGGGAATAAAGATGCAGACCTACTAGAGAATGGACTTGAGGATACGAGGAGGGGGAATGGTAAGCTGGGACAAAGTGAGAGAGTGGCATGGACATATATACACTATCAAACGTAAAATAGATAGCTAGTGGGAAGCAGCCACATAGCACAGGGAGATCAGCTCGGTGCTTTGTGACCTAGAGGGGTGGGATATGGAGGGTGGGAGGGAGGGAGATGCAAGAGGGAAGAGATATGGGGACATATGTATATGTATAACTGATTCACTTTGTTATAAAGCAGAAACTGACACACCATTGTAAAGCCGTTATACTCTAATAAAGATGTTAAAAAAAATAAGATAAAATAAAATATAAAAATGTGCAATCCATTTGAGAGAGAAAAAACAAAATAAAATAAAATTGATGGCTAATAAGAACCTGCTGTATAAAAAAATAAATTAAATTAAATTAAAAAATTTAAAAAAGATATAAAAATTTTGTAAAATACTGTACATAAATAAAATCAAAAGCAATAAAATCGTCAGCAAACTTTAGTTAAGTAGAAATAGTTAGAGAAGTCATCTCTTGCTAATATTTTAAGTTTGTGTTGTTTTATAATCTATACCTCCACCTTTTCCAAAAAGACTTGCAATCACTAACTTGGAAGAGATGTTGTTAACTGCTATTCAATTTATCAACATTTATTTACCAACAAAGAGAAATAACTAAAAAGTGCAATAAAAAAAAATTACAAAGTATACTCTATCCAGGTTCATCTCATTCTCTCTCTCTCTCTCTCTCTCTCTCTCTCTAATTACAAAGTATACTCTATCCAGGTTCATCTCATTCTCTCTCTCTCTCTCTCTCTCTCTCTCTCTATATATATATATATATATATATATATATATATATATATATATCACACATATATATTGATCGCCTTTGTTTTGGAATGCAGATAGAGTAGTGACTAAATGCACAGAGTGTATGTATACATACATATATGTGTATGTATATAATTTGCTGCATATAATTAATTTCCATATAGAAATTTATATATATTTATTTAATATACTCATATATAATTTATTTTCTGAGCCATTTTAAGGTAGATTACATACATCAATTCCCTTTACTCCCTAATACTTCAGTTTGTATATCCTAAGGACAAAGATATTCGTTTAGATAACCACAGCACAGTTATTAAATTCACAAATTTTAATATTGTTACAATACTTTTATCTACTGCCCATATTATTTCATCAGTTGTCCCAATAATGTCCTTTATGGCATTTTGGTTCCTTTAGTACAGGAAGCAACCTAGCATCATGATTGCATTTAGTTGTCATGTCCCTTTAGTTTCCTTTAATCTCAAATAGTTCTTCAGCTTTTGTCTTTTATGACACTGACATTTTTGAAGAGTAGAAGCCCATTGTTTTATTTACTGCTCCTCAATTCTCATTTGTTTGACTTTTGCTTATGATTAGATTCAGTTTATGCATTCCCAGCCAGAAAACCACATAAGCAATGTATTCCACTCAGAGCATCATGTTTGAAGGACACAGTGTCTGTCTGTGAGATTGGAAACTGGTCAAGGCATTGTTCAGTTTTCCTGCTCTATACACTTTTTCACTTCATAACCAAAAAGCAATCTATGAGGAGACACTCTGAGACCATGTGTGCCTCTAATTCCTCACTGAAATTGCCTCTGCCAAAGTTAGCATCTATGGATGATTCTTTCCTGAACCCTTCTATACTATGATAGCAGCAAAATGATGATTTCTCTACTCCACCACTCCTTCCACATCCATCAGTTGGCATTTTACTGTTAGGAATCCCTTCTCCCCTATCTCTTTGTTTGCTTATTTATTTATTATTGGTGTGCACTTTAATGGTTCCTACACCTGACTCTGCTATTCACAATAGGGACTGGCTAGAATATTATGGGAGAAGCCTGCGGAGGTTCCAAGTATATACCGAAGGGTTTTCACATTTTAAGAGAGAAACAAGGCATGATTATCTGGTGATAAAGGGAAAAAACCCTAGTAAACCTATAGGAAGTCCTGGTGGGGGAGTTAAATCAGACATAATGCCCACTAAACACAGCTATTCTTAGTAATAAACCTGACATTCAAACAAAAGTACTCTGCTGTTAGCTTGAAAGCACTGTACCTATTTAAATATAGCGTCTCAAATTTCAACCAACAGCACAGCAAGGATTATTCCAGGAACGTAGTTTTGTCCAAAAAAAGTTACATTCAGCTAAATGCATCATGACAGTTCGATTTCTCACAGCTCCAGAAACAGATCTATGTTCTTTGGGTGGATTGGCAGAGAGTGAGGGATTGGACTACAGGAGGTGGCAATTAATCTGATAAAAGTCACTCAAACTGTGAAAAACTTAATCCTGCTGGTATTTCAGGGTGTGTTAGCAGTTCAGTTAGGGTTTGTGCAAACCACACCACCAACACTGAGACGCTTTAACAATCAAGAGCTGATGAGGCCGAGGGGAGACTTTAATATCAGTAAATTGAAAAATCAGGACAGCAAATCCAAAGAGCACTTTACAGACCAGTGCCTTTGGGTTCAGGTTGAAACAAGTCATGTGAGGGATATGCATCAGATTTCTTCACTGAGTCACACAGCAAAGGCCATATCTTTTCCCAAGTGTCTTTATTTTTCTCTCCTATTTTACCCTCTTCCCAAAAGCAGACTCAAATGTGAGTTCCTTTGGTCACAGCCAGGTCTGGGCAGGCCAGGTAAGTTTGGGATTGCCTTCTGTCTGTGTTCCCCCAGCACAGAGAGGCTGCAAAGCAACGATTTCCTTATATTTTCTGAAACTGAAAATCCCAGTCATGGTAATCAAAGCTGATATCAACTTTGGTTCATGCCGTCTTATGAAAGATGTTTGTACTGCCTCAGAATGTAAAAAGTTGTCAGAGAGGTATGGTCTGCATTAGAAAATGCTGGAATGTTTTAGAAATGTCAAAAGTTAATGAGCCTAAGAGGGCAGTTTTTAAAAAGATCTCACTCCAGAAAATTGAGAACATGGGGCTGATGTACACATATAAAACAGCAGGAATTTCAGGCACTTCTTTTATTAAGCTTTGGTTGTATTTTTTAACTTTTGGAAGTAATCACTGCTATTAAGGCAATAATTGTTACTGGTTTACATGAAGGATTCAGGTTCTAAAAGCCAGAAGTGAGTTACCTAATTTCAAACTGTATGATGTGTCCATTGGTCCATCAAAAGGATTTTTCATGCTAACAAAGCCTCACTTCCTGAGTTCAGCCACCATGAGAACCTTGAACATTTTGTTGATAACCAACTAGTGAATTGATTCTCTTCTTGAAAGATTTTAAGTTTCGGTTCCTGGAAGGTCCAAAGCAGAGGAATGCTGGCCGTTATGCATAAACCACACATAGGATGCTTTAAAGGACTCCTGACACGTTGGAGACACAAGATTCAAATTTGCTATTAAGCTACTGTAATATTGTTCAATTTCTGAAATGATTTTGTGATCTTTAGAATGATGGGATTTCTCATAGAGCTCTTTGGCCTTGAAACATACTTATTCACAACATTTGTCACATGCAGCGACATTCAGCTACAGCAAATAGGCTTAAAACCGTGAGTTCTCCCTGCTGGAACACTTTATCATTATGCCTTGGCATCCTCAAATGCAATAAATGTGGAAATTCGGAATTGAAGGGCTTGATTTCCAGTCTCATTGGCCTCTCTCCCTTTGAATCAATGTGGTGCCACTGAGTTCAGCAATAAAGCATCTCATGCTAACAGAGAGAAAATATCAACTTTCTTTCTGTGCATATGTGAATTTGGCAAAATATCAGTAAGAAAGCAATATAAAAGTAAAAATGATTTAGCCATCATGAATATGAGAAGGTGAATTTAATTGCATAACTAACACCCTGCAGAATTTGTGGTTCTGGCATATTGGGGAAGGTGAGACATTAACTGAGTTAAGTGTTGGAAGAAAACCATTTTTCTAGTGATAAAAGCAAAGCAGTATTCTGGATGCTTTTCTCTAAGTAATGTTACATTTAAATCACCTTATCATCATCATCATCAACAACAACAAAAGCGTGCTGTTTAAAATGTTCTGTTTCTAGGCATGCACAGCATAGAGAAGGCAGTATCCATTTTCTCGCATTACTAGATCTAGTGTCTTGCCTGGTTCCTCTCCTCTCCCAGGGCACCACTTCCTGCAGCTGAAGCCATTCTCAGAGTGATCCGCAGGCTCTGGGACCAATACGTTCCTCGTCAAGGAGGAAATTGAAGGAACAATACTTCAGGGCTTCAGCGGTTGGTCTTCCCTGCTCCAACCGTGCGGGACAGAAAATGCTAATGATCCCTAACTTTCATTCCCTCCTTTTTCTTTCAATTTCAAAACCACCCAACCCAGTTGTCACCAGGCTTCCAGCTCGCCCAATGTCTTCTTGTATCTGTGCTTTCTTTCTGCTTCTAACCTCTGCAGGGCTGTTTGCCTCGTCCTTTCGAGGACAATTGTGCCCTTGATGGATCTTGATGGATCTCCCTGATGCCAGCCACCTACCTGACCTGCTTCCTGTTGCCTGTGCTAGCTTTTCTGGACCTGGAGCTGCATCTGTTATGGAGTCTGCTACTATTACTAAACACTAACATGCTGGTTAATCTCCAGTTCTAGATCTCTCTTGCCCTGGTCCATCCTGCTGCTTCTAACACTTCTTTTTTTAAAATAAATTTATTTTATTTTATTTTATTTTTGGCTGCGTTGGGTCTTTGTTGCTGCACGCAGGCTTTTCTCTGGTTGCAGCGAGTGGGGGCTACTCTTCGTTGCGGTGTGTGGGCTTTTCATTGTGGTGGCTTCTCTTGTTGCAGAGCACGGGCTCTAGGCACGTGGGCTTCAGTAGTTGCGGCACATAGGCTTCAGCTGTTGTGGCTTGCGGGCTCAGCAGTTGTGGCGCACGGCCTTAGCTGCTCCGCCGCATGTGGGACCTTCCCAGACCAGGGCTCGAACCCGTGTCCCCTGCATTGGCAGGCGGATTCCCAACCACTGCGCCACCAGGGAAGCGCTGCTTCTAACACTTCTAACACTGTTTCGCGTATTTACCACTTTAACCATACCCTGACATGTATGACCAGTTACTTATCTCATGTGTTCTGGATCGAAGTCACTTCCTGACTTTTCCTCCTCCACCACCTATTAAACACAACCCTCTCTTTGTCCTTTCCCCCCAGGGACCTTTTCTTGCCACCTATCAAAACTGTGACTTTCTTCCCCTGTAAGAATGTCAGTTCCATAGGGCCAGAAGCCATATATCCCTAACACTTAGCATAGTAAGTGCTTAGTACCTATTGGTTAAAAAAGAATGATTTTTTGCATATTTATTTGCTTCCTCTCTGTCTCATCCACTGAAAAGATCTTGTTCACCACTGTAAGCCCAGATCATCACAGTGCCTTGTATACAATAGGAGCTCAGAGAATGTTTGTCCAATGAGTAAAAATGAATTCTTCCATTGCACTATAATTCTGGTGGATGGAAAAAAGCATGCATATGCAAAAGGTCAGACTGAGTGGCCCAAGAAAACCTCTACTTCAGGAAAGTTATACTCATATAAAGCACAAAAAGTTTATTTCTAAAATTCCTACAAGTTATCAAAGACCGGGGCAAGTGAGGTACTCCCCTTGGACACAAAAGGTAAGGGGCGGCAAAAGATTCAGGATTAAGATAAATAATATTTTAGTGCAAGATTTTTTTAAGTCAAAAATAATGTAAAAATACATGCTGAACAAAATCTCAAAGTTTTAAATAAAGACAGGATCAGTAACAGGGCAGTATCTAGCCATATTGGAACCTGAGGCAAAAGAAAAATATCAGTAATACTGCTTGTTATTTATCATGTCCCCTGCCTTCTAAAGATGATGATTCCCAAGCAAAATGTAAGTGTGGGATGCCATATGAGGCTGTGAATTAAAGAAACCCAGAAAAAAGTTAAAGTGCTCTCTATAAGAAAGAGGATAGACGTGAAATAGAATCTAGGAGGAGGCAGGAGACCAGAGGAGTCGAGGAGACAGGACCTGGAGAGGAAGGAAGAGGGGCTGACCAGGAGAGACTCAGATAGGAAAGAGACTGGGAGAGAGCTGTCCAATGAGAGACTTTTAGGTTCAATTTCACTCTGTGGTGTGCAATGTAACCAGATCGCCCATTCCCCCATGACATGTTCAGCAAAATGCTCATTCCCCATCAGTGTTTTGGGAAGCGGATTTATTTTGCAGGGGATGACTGACAGAGCAGTGAATCTTGTCCCAGGAAAAGCAGAGACTACCCAAGTGGAATACAGTCGAATCACTCACCAAGCTCGAGTAATGCTACCTCAACTGTTTCTAGAATCTGTCTGCTTCCTTCCATCTCTACTGCCTGCCCCCATCACCTTAGGTTCTCATTGTCACTTTTCACCTTAACCATAGCACTAAACTACTCACTGCTCAAAGTTTCATCTTCCCTGGTCTCCAAATCATTCCTCACACTGCAGCGCCTAAGCTTTCTCAAAATCTCATGTCACTCGCACTGCTCCTAAGACAAAGTCTAAATATTTCAAAATGGCTTCAAAGCCCTTCACGATCATGCCCCAGCATTGTCTTTTACCATACCCCATTATCCTCAATCCACCTGATACACTAGACTCCTTCAAGTTTTTTTAGCACATGGGGCCACAATCACAAATGCAAGAGCTGCACCCCAAAATTATAATCATTAAATGACAGTGGGATAAATGAATGACAATCAAGTCTAAGATCTGCTTCATTACCCAAACTATACCCAAAGAAATTAATTTGGTTTATGGTATATCATTTTTTCTTGTTTCATTCTGTAGTCCAAGTCACCCGTAGTATGACACTGAAATAGATATTTTTTTCTTTGACTGGATTATAAATGGCCCACATAAAGATATAATTCAGGTTATTATATCCAGAGCAGAGAAGAAACATTACTAAATTCTTTCATCAAAACCTTATTTGCATTTCTTCTGTGAAATATTCATTTCTCTGCTCCAAACAAGATAGATTACTTTCATTAAAGTCATAATGCCCATTAGTAAAAAGTAATGTACTTGAACTTTCCATATTCTTAGACTGACCACAGGGAGACATGCTCCACCAAGACTGGCAGGCCCTCATCTAAAATCAAGGTGCAGGGCCTATCTACAGCTAACAAAAGCCTATTCTTCTCAACAGAGATATAAACTGCACACAGACATATGGATTTGCTGCTTGTTCTGTCTTTTCCTTAGGTTCTTGCGACTCTTGAATCTGGATACTGACCTAAATTCGAGTGCTCTGCTGTGCAATATGGTAGCCTCTAGCCACCTGTGGCAATGTAATTTTTAATTAATTAAAGTTTAAAAAATTAAAAATTTAAATCATCTGTAACACTATCCACATTTCAAGTGCTCAGTAGCCATAGGTGGCCACTGGCTACCGTACTGGACAGTGCAGATACAGGATATTTGCAACACTGCAGAAAGTTCTATTGGACAGAGCTGCTCTCACACATTCCAAAGCTCCCACCTCCCCACCCCACCCAGTGCAGGGATTCAGATGGAGTTCTAACTCCTGAGCTTCTGCCCTCCACATCCTGAAAAGATTTAGATATTTTTAAAAATCCCCTATTACACTTCAGCTTCAGTCAAAGCAGAGACTCTGACAGCTTTATTACTACCTTATCAAGTCACTACATGATTTTTTTTTTAATTATTATTCTAAAAAACCATTTATCCAGACCGGATTTGGTAGCTGTATGAAGTGTATTCATTTAATAGAAACTGATTTCCAGCACATGATTCCTGGCTTCCTTGCCCCCTAATGTGCTCTGTACCCAGCAGTGCTCACTGTAGACGTCCTTTCCAAGAAAGCTTCCTTCCATCAGCCACATTCACAGATCCATTTAAAATCATGTTCAGACATTTGCCTTATGTTTTCACAGTCACAGGAAATTACTTCTTTCACTTGAGTTTCATTTCTTTCTTTCCTTTTTTTTTTTTTTTTCAGGAAAAGACTGTCTACCACAGCGATAAAGCATTTGTGTTCTCTGCAGCTAGATAATTGAAGAAGAAACACTGACAGGCATATTGCTATATCAATAATGCACTGTCCTTCACAGACAAAAGGCACAGCTACTGACCCACCTCTAGTAAAGCACAGGCTTTGAACTGTGTCTCCAGTGCTGAGAATGGGTTTGTCTTAACCCTTTTGATAATGATCATTTGTGTCATAAGTGCCTGGTGTTAGGGTGCCATCTGTGGCCAGATTGGGGCTCAATCTGTGACCAGGGCCAGGACTCATCTTTATCTACAGTTAGGAGACAATGCTGTGGCTAGAATCAATGCTCAACTTATATTTGATGCTGATGGCCAGAAAAGACATGAGGGTTAGGGATCAGTAGTTGTGTGTTCTAACCTCTTAGCCTAGTATGGGGCAGATAATAATAGTTTGGGGCAGAAATATACAACTTTCTCCTCCACCCCAAGGGTAGTACATTTTGAGGCGTGCATGAAGTCCATCTCCCACACCAGACCTACGCACCATGAATCGGTCATGGCTTTCTTTCCTGCTGTGTTCAGATGAGACCTCAAATGACTTCTCACCACAGTGCCCTACGCAGCCACTACCATTCAATCAGAATTGGCCCAAAAGATTAAACCTATTTATTATCTTTGCTCCAGAGAGGTCCATGAACGAGGCAGCAGATTGCTCCTGGAAAGAATTTCTTCATGGTTCTGACCATTTTTTGAGGTCAGAGGAAGGGAACAATCAACTTAAGGGTAGGACCTGAGGCAAATAAAAATAAGTGTCAAACACTCCCCTGATTCAAAGGTGAAGAGTTGACACAGGCAGCCTGAGGAGGGATGGGGAAAAGGCAGGAAAGTGTTATTTCCAGGCCACCTGCTCTAGTCCTAAATCTGCATGCTGTTGGAAGTAGCATGGTTTTGTGCCAAGTGGATATATTTGCACCTCTTTTTACCTTTTGCTGCATGAGTCACTGAATAGTTTCAGCCCCCTGGTTTCTATGAGCAGCCACCGAGAAATCCCCCTCAAAAAAATCCAAAAGATGCAACATTTTACCATCCCCTAGAAATGACTTAACCAACAGTGGAGACTGAGCCCACAGTGGCACCCTTCTTTTCTGGGTATGCCCGTCAGTCACTGGAAAGCATCTTCCTAGTTGTCTCTCTTCAATTTTAGAACCACACATACTAGATGTACTGCCTTTCCGAAGGCAACTGGTCCTCAATTCTACTGAAAGCTTTAATTTCATCATACTTGAGAACCAAGTGCTCCTACAGTTTTAAGCTCTCAAACTTTCTCCAACCACAATTCCAAAGGATCTCAGTGTTGTAGTGACTCTTAAAATTCATCTAGTCCAGCTACCCATCTATTACTTGGATCTTCTTTACAGCACCCTCAACAAGTTGCCATTCAGTAATTCCTGGACCATTACAAAGCCAGGGCCAGGCTAATCACTATTTCCCAAGGCATTCATTCCACCAACATCTTGCACTCTGCCTTTCCAAATTGGCACGGTTCCCACTTCTACATATTTCTTCCTTATATTGTGCCAAAAATCCCTCCTACCCATTGGTTCTCCTACCCATTGGCCCTGGTACTGCTTCATGATACCTTACCAAAAGAAAATCATAAGAAGAAGGAATCCGTGCTTCCTTCCACATCACAGCCTTTGTGATGTCTGAGGACAGTTATCATGACCATTTCTGGGCCTTCTCTTCTTGAAGCTAATCAGGCCCTATTCCTATGGTTGTTAGCCATCAAGTCCCTTCACCATCCTAGTCATCTTTTACTGAACATGCTTTGGCTTGTCAATCTCACTCTTCAAGTCTCAGAACTGAATATTTTAAGTTTGACTTGATCATAACTGATTAAGGCAAAGCTGTTAGTTTTCTTTTTCTAGGTATTACTTTTGTATTGACGGTTTTTAAACTGGCATTCCCTTTCTTTGGAGATCATCTCATACTCTTGACTCACTGAGCTTCCTAATCCCTTTTATTCCTCCTCCTCATCACTGCAACCAATCTATCAGGTCTTCTTTTAAAACAGTTCTTGGGTCTCTCCCTCTCTTCTATTCAAATAACTCCCACCCGTGATTTGGTCCTCGTTACCTCTTACCTGGATTATTACAATGGTCTCCTAACTGATCTTCCTTTCCCCTAACTGATCTATTCTTTCTCTTATTCCAGTTCATCCTCTGGCCTACTACCACTTCCTAATACATCACGTTGGTGGTAGTTTAGTGTAGTCATTCAGGGCTTGGACTTTGGAGCCAGACTACTGGGTTCAAATCTCAGCTATACTATTTATGAGCTCTGTGAACTTGGGAAAGTCATCTAATCTCAAAGAGCCTTATTTCATTCATTTTTTCAAATATGGCTAATAATGGTATCTATCTCACAGAGTACAGTAAATGAGGTACCGCATATAAATTAGCCCCAGGCTTGGTGCATAGTAAGTGTGCAATACCTGTGAGCTATTATCATTATATCTGCTGTTGTCACTGTGCTGATCGAAAATCCCCAGTGTTCTTCATTGCCTATCAAATGAACTGAAATATCTTTTACCCAGTATCTGAAGCTCTGTATCATCAAACCCCAAACTACTACAAATCAGCTTGATTACTTTGAAAAATGTACCTGTTTCCTTACCTATAAAATGACATTAAATTATCTCAAATGCCTCTTCAGGGCCAGACAGTCTATGATTCAACCTTTCTAGTCATTTGGCCCCTCATATCCATATGTACTAGGTATAGTTTCCTGAAAAAAAACCTTGTTATCTCTACCCTTTGCTCATGCCATTTCCTCTCCTGGGAATGCCTCTCCATCTTGTCCTTCAAGATATTCAAGTGCTATCTCCTCTATGAACCCTTCAATCAGAATAAATCACTCTCTCCCCTGAAACTCCTAGAACAACTAGTTTCCTTAGCTCTGTGATTCTGATCACATCCTATACGCATCTTATATCCCCTACCAGACTATATGGAGACATAGAGCTCACTGTGTCTAACACTGTGCCTCCTAAATTGTAGGATATTACAATGCTTATTGAATAAATGAAGAATAAAGCTTTACTCATACGTAACACAAAATTTTCACTGTGTTAGTGTATGTACCTTCAACTGAGCTTTCCCTGACATATATTCTTAACAAATATTCAGAAAGTTGGCAAATACCCACCATACAACTCTGAGCACTAACTGGGCATTCCTTATTCCTTTGGGAACTTCTAATTACAGATGGTTAGACAAAAGCATTGTTTTATAATAAAATAATTTGTTCCCTAAAAATGAATATGTCAGAATAGTTAAAGTCTAGAAACTGTAACTATAAAGTCTAGGAACAACTAAAGTCTAGAAAACTGAGTAAGAAGAGAACTCGGCCAAATCAAGAATGCTGAGGAAACAAGAAAGTGCCGTCCTTCCACTTATGGGGAATGGCTGCCGGCTCAAGAAGATGGCCTGAGGGCTCCATGAAGACCTCTTGTGACAAACCTCTTTAGCTATGATAACACCTTCAAATATCAGAATAGTTGAGATTGATTATGTCTCCCTCACCCACAGCCCAAAGTTTCCCTTACACAAAGTTCTTTATCCCACCTGCCAACTTGTGAGACACAAATTGTCAGAAATCCCCACCACAACTCACATTGTCCTGTGATGATACTGAAGGCCCTAGTTTCTGATTGGACACTGCAAAAAAGGGAAGGCATCTGAGAGATGGCACAAAAGAAACTACTTAAGCCATAATTTTGTCAAAAATGAGAGATGTAACCCTCTGAGTTTTGAGAAAACTCCTGTAACTTCCTGTGGGTAGCAATGCCCTTGCTCTACTCCCTTATTACGAGGGAAGTCCTCCCAGTCTTATGTGGCATATCATGGGGATGGAACATCTCAGAATTTAGGAGACTTTTCTCCCAAACTCAAAATTATCAGTACAAAGCCATAATACATTTCAATATTTATCAATCACCTCTCACTTTCTGCTCTTCAATGCACTTTCAGATATGTTTTAATTTAACTTTCAAATACAGTTTCCCCTTGACCAACTCAGGGGTTAGAGGTGCTGACCCTTCATGCAGTCAAAATTCACGTGTAACTTAGCGTCAGCCCTCTGTAACCCCAGTTCCACATCTGCAGATTCAACCAACCATGGATCAAATCATGTCGTACTGTAGTATTTGCTATTGAAAAAAATCCTTGTACAGTGAACCTGAACAGTTCAAACCTGCATTGTTCAAGAGTCAACTGTACTGGAAATAATGGCCAGTCACTGTCCTGAGCACTTAACATGAATTACATCATTTAATCCTCACATAAATCCTATGAGGTAGGTGCTATTATCATCCTCATTTTACAAATGTGCAAATCAAGACATGGGGAAGTTAATAATTTTCCCAGTCAGACAGCTAATAAACGATGGAGCCAATATTCACGATGAAATCTGCCTGACTAGACTCAGTAGTGTTTAACAAATATACTATATATATTATATATAATCATAATATATTGACACTTTGTAACCTGCCTGCGAAAAATTTTGCAGAAGTTTTCAATGTTAATAAATATAGCTCTACATTGTTATTTCAAATGCACTTTTAGCGGTTCATTATAATTTATTTAATCACTTTCTGATAGAAATTTTGGTTGTACCTAGTTTTTCACAATGTCAACAGTATTGTGCTGCAAACCTTGTACGTCTATATATCTTCATGCACATGCGTTACGTTTTTTTCAGAATAAATTCTCAGAAGCTTTATGCCACTTTTAGGATGTGACAGGAGAGACCTGTAAAATAATAAAAGAGCCAAGCCAATGGCTTTATAGAGTCAAACACAAATTCCAAAACGCAGATGCGCATAATGGGGAGCAAAGAGAGAAAGAACAAAAGCAAAATAGCAAAAATCAAAGAAGAAATAAGAATAATTTGTATACAGAGTCAAAGAGATAAGTGAAAAAGGAAAAGCTAAAGCAAAACTGAAGTTGGGACCTATGAACACTTGAGAACGGGTGAGTAAGAAAGAAGAATATTGGCTGGTGGTGGCCTTAGTGGACAAATTGGACAGACTGACAGTGCAAAAAGAGAAATTTGGATCATAGAGCTCTCTTCAGAATTATTTTTGGAGCAGAGAGAAGGGAGGGACCGTGGTCTCATGTTGAGGCACCAATCAAAGGAGAAAGAGACAACTGGGAGAAGAACTGACATGACCGCTCCAGAAGTGAGCAGTAGGATCCTGTTATTGAAAAAGAGAAATGCTCCCAGCCCTGCTGGCCTCACTGCCGAGTTCAACATGACTTTGGAGGATAGAAGCTTCAGCAAAGCTTTGAAGGCTACTGTTTCCAGTGGCAATGAGAGGAAGGGGAAATGGTCATCAAGGTGACATAAGGAATCTAGCTGCAGAAGGTGCTAAAATTCGCAGAATGCATACCCCTCAAAGTGCTAGAAACATCAATAAAGGATATGCAATTTTGTTTTTTTTTTTTTGCGGCACGCGGGCCTCTCACCGTTGTGGCCTCACCCGTTGCGGAGCACAGGCTCCGGACATCGCAGGCTCAGCGGCCATGGCTCACGGGTCCAGCCGCTCCGCGGCATGTGGGATCTTCCCAGACCGGGGCACGAACCCGTGTCCCCTGCATCGGCAGGCGGACTCTCAACCACTGCGCCACCAGGGAAGCCCATGATAGGCAATATTTGACTGACAAGTACTTGGATTTCTCTGGAATTCTTTAAATGTCAAAGGCTGTGAAATGTGTCTGGATCAAGAAAAGGCTTTGGTATATGATCTTCTCAAACTCTTGCAGAGAAATGAAATGCCAGATGTATTGATAAAATTGAAGAAGATAGGACATAGCAATGGGTGGGTAAGGGAAGAAATTGATGTAATAGTGGAGCAAGGAAAAGCTACCATTATATGTGGTCTGCTACACCTCTCTTATGGAAAATGATGCCATGTGTGAGAGAAGCAGAATGTAAAGATGAAATTGGATGGTTTCCATGTAGCCAGTTACATGTTTTTCAGATGAAATCATCCTGGCAATATGCACAGAAGGCCAGGGAAGCTGGAGTCAGACAAAGTAAAAAGTTATAAATATAAAAGCCAAAGGGAAATATGCTTGTAGCAAAATTCTATAAGTGGTGAAAGTTCTTGGCATCTCCTCTGTAGCAAAAAAAAGACACAGGAAGAATTTGGGAAATCAAACCAAATCTCAGAAGAAAATAAAATAAATGTGGAGCATTCAGAAGTTATTAGAATAGAGACTGAGGTTGAGTACATAGTTTTGCTGGTGTAGAGTCATCCTGATGGGAACCATTGAGGTAGCTATCTTGAACAATAAATTCAACATTCTGGAAACTCACATTTCAGCACCTAGAAAAAGAAAAGCTGAGCTTGATCAAGGTGGGGTTGTTAGAAGAATTAATTTAGTGAAAGACAAAATAATTGAGTTTAGACATCAGAGAGACCTCAGCTGACACCTCAGCTTTGAAACTTACTAGCTATATGGCCTTATGTAAGTTACCTCTCTAAGCTTTGGTTTCTTCATTTGTAAATTGGGACGATAATGGTATTGACCACTGAGAGCTGTTGTGAGGGACTGATGAGATAATACACATAAGGTTCTTAGAAGAACTCCTGGCATACAAGAATTGCTCAATAAATAAAGTGATATAAGAAAGAATACTCACCAAAATTTTAACAGTAATTGTCTCTTGGTGGTGAGATTTGAGGAGTTCTTTACTTTCTTTTTTAATTGTTTTGCCTCTTGAATGGACTTTTTCAATAATCTGATTTTCAAATAGTTCAAGACTCACAAGAAGTTGCACAAATAGTACAGAGTTCCTGGGTACCCTTCAACCAGTCTTTACCAATGTTAATATCTTATAAAACCATAATATGCTGTCAAAACCAGGAAATTAACATTACTAAAATACTATTAACTGAGGTAGAGACTTGCGTCAAAGTTCACCAGTTTTTGTATGTACTTTTTTGCATATAGTTCTATAAAATTTTATCACATTGCAGATTTAAGTGATCATCACCACAGTCAGAGTACAAAACTGTTGATTAGTTTTATGAGTAGCAGCTTTTCTTTTAAAGAAAAATATAAAATTATAATTATAAAGTTATGTTTACCTCTCCTTTAAAAATTTCCTACCAAAACTTATGGGATGCAGCAAAAGCATTTCTAAGAGGGAATTTTAGAGCTAAAAATGCCTACATTAAGAAAAAAGAAAGATCTCAAATAAACAACCTAGCATTACACTTCAAGGAACTAGGAAAAGGACAAAGTCCAAAGTTAGCAGAAGGAAGGAAATAATAAAGATTAGAGCAAAAATAAAGGAAATCGAAAAGAGGAAAACAATAGAAAAGATTATGAAAACTTAGACTTGATTCAATGAAAATATAAACAAAATTAACAACCTCTTAGCTAGACTAACCAAGAGAAAGAGAGGACTCAAATAAATAAAAGCAGAAATGAAAGAGAAGACATTACAACTGATACTACAGAAATACATAAGGATCATAAGAGATTACTATGAACAATTATACACCAATAAATTGAACAATCCAAAAGAAATGGATAAATTCCTAGAAATATACAACCTACCAAGATTGAATCATAAAGAAATAGAGATTCTGAACATGCCAATAATGACTAAAAAGACTGAAACAGTAATCAAAAACCTCCCAATAAAGAAAAGCTCAGAACCAGGTGGTTTCACTAGTGAATTCTATCAAACCTCCAAAGAAGAATTAATGATCATCCTTCTCAAACTCTTCCAAAAATTTGAAGAGATGGACTTCCCTGGTGGCTCAGTGGTTAAGAATCCGCCTGCCAATGCAAGGGACACAGGTTTGAGCCCTGGTCCGGGAAGATCCCACATGCCGCAGAGCAACTAAGCCTGCGTGCCACAACTACTGAGCCTGCACCCTAGAGCACGCAAGCCACAACTACTGAGCCTGTGTGCCACAACTACTGAAGCCTGTGTGCCTAGAGCCTGTGCTCTGCAACAAGAGAAGCCACCTCAATGAGAAGCCTGTGCGCCACAACGAAGAGTAGCCCCCACTCGCCGCAACTAGAGAAAGCCCACATGCAGCAATGAAGACGCAATGCAGCCAAAAATAAATAAAATTTTAAAAAAAATTTGAAGAGAAGGGAACACCTTCAAACATATTACATGAGGCCAGCAGTACCCTGATACCAAAACCAGATAAGAACACTATGAGAAAAGAATACTACAGGCTAATGTCCCTGATGAATATACATGCAAAAATTCTCAACAAAATATTAGCAAACCAAATTCAATGGCACATTAAAAGAATCAGGCACAATGATCAAGTAAGATTTATTCCCGGCATACAAGAATGGCTCAACATACACAAATCAATAAGTGTGATACATCACATTAATAGAATGAAAGATTAAAATCTTACAATCCTCTCAACAGATGCAGACAAAACATATGACAAAATTCAACATCCTTTCATGATACAAACACTCAGTAGAAGGTGAGAAAACAAAATAACAGAAAATTTCCAAAAGGTAGAACAAAAATGACAAGGAGTTAGAAAATACAAAATATTAGTGTCTTATAGAATCAATTCAGGAAACCTGATATCCAACTAAATTAATCCTGGGTCCTGAAATAGAAAGAAGAGAAAGTGAAGGAGAGGAAATTATCAAATGAATACCATAGGAGAATTTTCCAGGCCTGAAAAATATGAGTCTCAGATTAAAAGTACTCACAAAAGGTCCAACATAATGAGTGTTAATAGGCCCTAAATCAGGGCACAGCACTGAAACTTCAGAACATCTGGGAAAAGAAAATTTTCTAAAATGAAACTCACGAAAGATTCACATAGGAAGGGTAAGGGGACTTACATTCAAAGGAATAAGAATCAAAATGGCATGGGACTCTTTTCCTCAAAACATTTTGTTTTGAAAATATTAAACTTACAGACTAGAGGAAATACAGGTAGAAGGAATTCCCATGAACCATTCACCTAGATTCAACAACTGCTAGCATTCTGCTAAATTTGCTTAATTTCAATAGGTAAGTAGGTAGGTGTAAAATTAGGTAGGTTGGTGGATACAACCCAGGAAAATGAAAAAGAAAATTGCATCATGATACCTGTACAGCAGGCTAAGGGAGTAACCAGTCCAGATAGGAGGAAGAGAGCAAAGGATCTTAAAGGAGGGAAATCTTCAGTAAAGGGGGTCTTATGAGAGATGGGTTAATATGATGGAATGTTTGAGAGAGGAGAAAAGGACAGGTGGGAAGTATATTTGATGGAGGAACTTGGAAAAAATTAAATACTATTTGCATTATTGTAATGATATAATCACTAATACCATGTGATAAAATATAGTGACATAGGGGCTTCCCTGGTGGCACAGTGGTTAAGAATCCACCTGCCAATGCAGGGGACACAGGTTCGAGCCCTGGTCTGTGAAGACCCCACATGCCACGAAGCAACTAAGCCCGTACGCCACAACTATTGAGCCTGCGCTCTGGAACCCGTAAGCCACAACTACTGAGCCCACGTGCCACAACTACTGAAGCCCATGCGCCTAGAGCCCATGCTCTGGAGCAAGAGAAGCCACTGCAATGAGAAGCCCATGCACCGCAATGAAGAATAGCTCCCGCTCGCAGCAACTAGAGAAAACCCGTGTGCAGCAATGAAGACCCAACGTAGCCAAAAATAAATAAATAAAGTTTAAAAAATAGTGACATAACTATATTGAAAGGATGACGAAAATGATGTAAAATATATGAGAAAGCTAAATCATTATCTACCACCACAAAAAAATCATTAGTTATTAAATTTTTTAAGTCAGTAAGTAGCAGAGTGAGCATATTGTCTAGAAACATGGAAGTAAATAACAGAAAAAAGAGCTGAAAATGTTTGCTTCCAAAATGTGAAACCCAGGAGTGCATAAGGAAGGGGGAACGGACTGAGGATTTTTGTCAGAAGTCCCTTAACTTTTTAAACTATGCGAATAATTTACTTTTATTTAAAAAAATAACACGTGACTTCTGCTTCTTGGAAGATGGAATAAATATATTTCCCCTTATTCCCTACACTAATTACAACTAAAAATCCTGGAAAGCACATATAAAACAAACATAGGAAGATTCTTGGAGGTGGAGAGAAGAATGTAGACTAGCTAGGGACCTTAGGAGATGAGGAACAACACAATGGTGAGTTCCTTGAGTTTTCTTTTGCTTCATATATCTCAGACTTGGAGATGAAGAAGCTGGCAACCCAGAAACATAAATAAGTGTAGACAAAAAGAAAGCACAAACTGAAGCCTGCTTTCATTAGCCCAAGGACCAGGAAAGCCTAGCAAGACAGAAAACTTTTAGTCAATTATCACTCTACTAGAGTCAAACACCACAGAGTAGCCCCCCCCCTACCTCTGCCAGCAAAGGCTGAGTGAGAAGCCTAGACTTCTTATAAGGCTGTAAGGTGCTGCCCCCAAACCTCCTCTCTGTTGGCACCAAAGAAGACCATGTAGGAAGTTGGGATTTCATCCCTGCTCAGTGGTAAAGAGGTCCCCATTAGTGAGGATCACCTGGAAAGCCTGAACTTCCACACACTCTCAGCAGTAATAAGGTGTCCCTCTCCTTCCCAACAGGGTGGTGTTAGAGGAAGCCTAGAGGAGAGGCAGTGGTAAAGGTAAGATGGGGAGCAGTAGCAAGGCACCCCTACTCTTCCCATCCAGGGAGTTATCAGTGGAGGCCTAGTGGGGAGGTAGAAATCCCACCCCTGCCCAGCAAAAGTGAAGATCCCTCCCTTGGGTATCAACAGAAGTTAAGTAGGAAACATATACCTCTACCCCCACTTGGAAATAATGAGTTGGCACCCTTCTTCTCCTGCCAGATCAGTGTCAATAAGGGCTGGCTAAAACAGGTTTAAAAAAGTTTCAGAGTTTCACAATATAATAGCCAAAATGTCCAAATTTCAATAGAAAATTACTTGCCATACCAGGAACTGGGAAGACCTGTAACTGAATGAGAAAAGGCAATTAACAGGTAGTAACACCAAGATGGCACAGATGTTAGAATTATCTGACAAGTATTTTAAGCAGTCATCACAATCACACTTCACCGGGCAATTAGAGATTTGGGGGGAAAGAGATTTTCCCCCTAATAGAGATTTGGGGAAAAAATTAAAAAGCTCAGAAAAGAAATAGAAAATATAGGGCTTCCCTGGTGGCACAGTGGTTGAGAATCCACCTGCCAATGCAGGGGACACGGGTTCGAGCCCTGGTCTGAGAAGATCCCACGTGCCGCAGAGCAACTAAGCCTGTGCGCCACAACTACTGAGCCTGTGCTCTAGAGCGCATGAGCCACAACTACTGAGCCTGCACGCTGCAGCTACTGAAGCCCGCGCACCTAGAGCCCGTGCTCCACAGCAAGAGAAGCCACCGCAATGAGAAGCCTGTGCACCACAACAAAGAGTAAATCCCGCTCTCCACAACTAGAGAAAGCCCACATGCAGCAACCAAGACCCAACACAGCCAAAAATAAATAAATAAATAATTTTTTTAAAAAAGGAAAAGAAAATATAAAGAACAAAATGTAAATTTTAGAACTAAAAATATAAAATAACCAAAATATAAAACTCAAGTGATGGTCCCAACAGCAGAATAGAGGGGATAGAGGAAAGAATCAGTGAACTAAAAGTTGGAACAATAGAAATTATCCTATCTGCACCAATAGTGAGAAAGTAGACTAAAAAATAATAAACAAAGCTGCATGGACCTGTGGGACTATCACAAAATATCAAATATTTGTGTCATTGGAGTCCTTGAAAGAGAGGGGAGAGATGGTGGGGCTGAAAAAGTATTCAAAGAAAAATGGCTGAAAACTTCCCAAATGCCATAAAACATATAAATCTACAGATTCAAGAAACTAAGTGAATCCCCAAAAGGGTAAATTTAAAGAAATTCACATTTCACATCATAATCAAACTTAGTCAAAGAAAAAATATTGACAGCAGTGAAAGAGAAATGTTCCTTACCTATAGGGGAAAAACAATTTGAATGATAGCAGACTTTTCATCAGAAACAGTGAATGCCAAAATAAAGTGGCACAACATTTTTCAAATGCTGAAACGTAAAACTGTCAACCCAGAATTCTGCATCCAGCAAAATTATGCTTCAGGAATGAAGGGAGAATCAAGACATTCTCAGATGCAGAAAAACTAAGATAATTTATTACCAGCACACCTACCTATAAAAATGGTTAAAGGGGGCTTCCCTGATGGCACAGTGGTTAAGAATCTGCCTGCCAATGCAGGGGACACGGGTTTGAGCCCTGCTCAGGGAAGATCCCACATGCCGCGGAGCAACGAAGCCCATGCGCCACAACTACTGAGCCGTATGCTACAACTACTGAAGTCCATGTGCTCCACAACAAGAGAAGCCACCACAATGAGAAGCCCATGCACCGCAGCAAAGAGTAGCCCCCGCTCGCCAAAACTAGAGAAAGCCTGTGCGCAGCAACGAAGACCCAATGCAGCCAAAAATAAATAAATTTATTAAAAAAAAATGGCTAAAGAAAGTCCTCTAAACAAAAAGGAAATGATAAAAGAAGGAACCTTGGAACATCATAAAGGAATAAAGAACACAGTAAGCAAAAGTATTGGCATATACAATAGACATTCCTCCTCTTGAGTCTTCTGAACTGTGTTTTATGGTTGAAGCAAAAATTATAACATGCAGTTCTAAACATATTTAGAGGAAATGTTTTAAATAATTATATTACAAATGGGGAGGGTAAAGGGACATAAAGTGTGGTAAGGTTTCTATACTTCATTCAAATTGTTAAAATAATGACACCAAGTAAACTGTGATAAGTAATGTATATGTATGTAAAATGTAATACCAAGAGGAATCACTAAACATGCTATACAATGAGATACACTCAAAAATGTTACAGATAAATCAAAATGGAATTCTAAAAAATCTTCACGTAACCCACGAAAAGCAAATTAATTAATTACTTAAACATAAAATTAAAAAAAAAAAACAGAACAAACAGAAAACAAAAGGTAATATGGCAGACTTATACCCTAACATATCAATAGCACATCAAGTGTAAATGGTCTAAATACACCAGTTAAAAGACAGAGATGAGCAGAGTGGATGTAAAAACATGACTCAACTTTATGCTGTCTACAAGAAACTCACTCCAAATATAGTGATATAGACAGGTTAAAAGTAAAAGGAGAAAAAAGATATATCATGCAAACATTAATCAAAGGAGACTAGGAATAGCTATACTAATATCAGATAAAGTAAACTTCAGAGTAAAGAAAATTACCAGAGACAGAGAGAGGCATTACATAATGACAAAAGGATTAATCCACCAGAAATACATAGCAATACCAAATGTGTATTCACCAAACAACAGGGTTGAAAAATATGAAGCAAAAACTGATAGAATTGGTTTTAAACTTGTACAGACAGAACTCTTTCTCTAGAGAAATAGACAAATCTACAATTATAGTAGCAAACTTCAACAGCCTACGCTCAGCAATTGATAGAAAAACTAGACGGAAAATCTGCAAGGATGTAGAACTGAACAGCACAACCAACTAACAGGAACTAATGTAATATACAGAGCACTTCACCCAATAACAGAAGATACACATACTTTTCAAGTGCCCATGGAGCATATAACAAGATAGGTCATATCATGGGCCATAAAACAAGCCTCAACAAATTTAAAAGAATCTAAATCATACGAAGGGACTCAAACAAGAAATCAACAATAGAAAAATAACAAGAAAAATTTTAAACACTTGTAAACTAAATAACACACTCTTAAATAATCCATGAGTCAAAGAGGAAATCTCAGGGCATATTTGAAAATACTTTAAAATAAATGAAAATGAAAATAGAACATATTCAAATTTGTGGGATATAGCTAAAGCAGTGCTTACAGGAAAATTTACAGCACTAGAATGCATACATTACAAAAGAGAAAAAGTCTCAAACCAATCATCTAAGCTCCTGGGTCAAGAATCTAGAAAAAGAGAAAGAAAATAAAGTCAAAGCAGTCAGAAGGAAGGAAATAATAAAGAACAGAAGTCAATGAAATTGAAAACAGAGACACAATGGAGAAAATCAACTAAACAAAGAGCTGGTTCTTTGGAAAGACAAATAAAGTTGACAAACTTCTAGAAAAACTGACAAAGAAAAAAGAGAAAACACAAATTAGCAATATAAGGAATCAAACAGGAGATATCACTGCAAACCTTGCAGACATAAGGGAACACTACAAACAACTCTATACACATAAATTCAACAACATAGGCGATACGGGCTGATTCTTCAAAAAATACAACTGCCACACAACTTCACCCAATATTAAATAAATTGAATAGCACTATAACAAAATTGAATTAGTAATTTCAAGACTCTCCCACAACAAATCTCTAAGCCCAGATAGTTTCACTGAATAATTATACCGAACATTTAAATAATAATTAACACCAATCTCATACAATTTCTTCCAGATAATAGAAGCTAATATAAATCTTCCAACTGTAAAATCAATATAATTAATTTTCTAAAGCTAGTATTACCCAGATACCAAAACCAGACAAGGACAGTACAAAAAACTGTACAGACCAATTTTCATCATGAACACAGATGCAAAAACCCCTAGCAAAATATTAGGAAAAATAATTCAACAACACATTAAAATAATTCTACACCATGATCAACTACAGTTTATACCAGGATGCAAGGCTGGTACAATATTAGAAAAATCAATCAATGTAATATTAACAAGCTAAAGAAGAAAAATCACATGATCATATCAATTGATTCAGAAAAAGCATCTGACAAAATTCAACACACATCATGCTAAAAAAAATTCTCAGAAAAATAGGAATGGAGACAAACTTTTCTCAACTTGATCTAGAGCATCTACATTAAAATCTATAGCTAACATCATACTTCACAGTGAAAGACTAAATGGTATCCCCCTAAGATCAAGAACAAGGCAGGGACTTTATCAAACTCTATCAAAATTTAAAACTTTTGCTCTGCAAAAGACCCTATTAAGAAGATGAAAAGACTAGCTACAGAGTGGAAGAAAATATTTGCAGAGTACAATATCTAACAAAGGACTTACATCTAGAATATATTAAGAACTATTAAAAACTCAAAAGTAAAAGAAAATTCAATTAGAAAGTGGGCTGAAGACATGAAGACACACTTAACCTAAGAGGATGTACAGATGGCAAATAAGCACATGGAAAGGTGTTCAACATAATTAGCCATTAGAGAACTGCAAATTAAAACTACAATGAGATATTACTACACAACTGTCAGAATGGCTAAAATAAAAAATAGTGACCCTAATGCTGGTGAGGATGCAGAGAAACTGAATTGCTTATATGTTGCTGGTGAGAATGCAAAATGGTACAGCCATTGTGGAAAAGAGCACTTTCCAATAGCATGAAACATGCTATTGTCATACAACCCAGAAACTGCACTCCTGGGCACTTATTCCAGAGAAATGAAGTCTTAGGTTCACACAAAAAAACTGTACACAAATAGTTATAGTAGCCTTATTCATAATAGACAAAAACTAGAAACAATCCAGGTGTCCTTTAACAAGTGAATGGTTAAACAAACTGTGATATATCCATATCATAAAATACTACTCAGCAATAAAAAGGCTTAAACTATTGATACATGCAGCAACCTAGATGAATCTCCAGGGAATTATGCTGAGTGAAAAGAAAAAAATCAGTCTCAAAACCTTACATACTATATTATACCATTTATTTAAGATTCTTGAAATGACAAAATTTTAGAAATGGGGAACAGATTAGCGGTTGCCAGAGGTTACGAAGTAGGTGGAGGCACGAGGGGTCCTTGTGGTGACGGAAATGTTCTGTATCTTGACGGTATCAATGTCAAAATCCTGGTTTTGGTTGTGTACTATAGTTCTGCAAGATGTTATCATTGGGGGAAACTGGATAAAGGTTACATGGGATCTCTCTGTATTATTTCATACAACTTTCATGTACATTTATCTCAAAAATGAATTTTAATTAAAATCGTAACTATTGGTCTTAATTGAGAAAAACTGAAGCAGTTATTAACTCCAGGATAAACAATAAGTTGCACACAGAAAGACATAATCATCATAGTACGCTATTTGGCTCAGCAGTGAAACCACATTTACATAGTTATCATAAGGCAAAATACTGATTTGAACTGAATCAGTATTTCAGCTGAATACTGATTTGAACAAAGATGATGATTTAACTATAGTGAGAGTATATAGGGAAGAGAAGATGAGCGGGGAGTGATATAAAGTGCTAAATCTTCATAATCCATAATAGAATGTCAGTAGATGTTGTCTGAAGTCCATATACCAAGAAATAGCAGGAAAAGCCTATTTACAAAAATGGAAATACCACAAGGAATAGTCAAGAGGGTGTTAGTCTTCTAGCAGGTTGGATGTGAAGGGAGGGAGGGAATGGGCAGGGGCCTGCTATCTGGAAAGCCTTTTGGTGCTATTTTATGTTTTACCATTGTGCATGTATTACTCTGATAAAATTGGGTAACATTTTTAAGGAAACTTGATAAAATTTTTAAGAAAGGGGAAGCATTCCTGATGGGAGCAATGTTGCTTCCACTCCTTGTGCCTGTATTAACTGCTTTCACTGTCAGCAGCGACCTCCTAAATAACAAAACCAGCGTCCCCTTCTCTAGCATCAGCTTGCTAGACCTCTCTGCAGCATTTGACATTGTTGATTATTGACTCCTCCCCTGACTGTCATGACACTATATCTCTCCTCACTCTCCTGTCCTTTCCATTCCCACTGCTGCAATGCTAGTTCAGATCTCTATTAACTCTCACCTGAACCAATGCAATGGCCTCCACCCTCCTACCCACCTCCAGGGTGCTGTCAAATAATTTTTTCTTATGAAGCAGCTCTCGTCCTGCGAATGCTCTGCTACAGCAGTTGGCTACCTGGGGCCCACAGTCCAAATCCAGACCTTCACCCATTTTGGTAACTAAAGTCTTATTGGAACACAGCCATGCCCATTCATTTACCTGTTCTCTATGGCTGCTTTGGAGCTACAACAGATTTGAGTAGTCAGTTATCACAGAGGTCTTCCAGCCTGCAAAGCTGGTAATATTTACTGTCTGGTCCTTTACAGAAAAAGCTTGTGGATCCCTCCTCTACTGCAAGACAAGCATGGATCTTGTTGCTCAGAAGTCCCTTTGTTTGTTCCTAGACTCCTCTTTCATGTGACCCACAGTAGTTATTTCAAAACTTCTCCGATATCTTCTAAACCTCCTACCCTAATATCTCTTCCTTCCATCACAGAGAAAGTAGAGGTCAGTAAATAAGAACGTTTCAACTACATTCCCAAAGCCCCATCCCTGCTAATATGTATTGGCTCTTGTACATACTCAATCTTTCTGGAATGTAAGTTCCACAGGGGCAGGAATTTTTGTACTACGTCTGTAAACTGTTACACTTCAGCACCTAGAACAGTGTCTAATAGGGTGTAAAAGCTCCATGAGTCTAGGTTAAACGAAATTATTTTCAATTTCAGTAGAATAGGAGCCGCT
>NW_006776544.1:1959595-1993000 GCF_000442215.2 Lipotes vexillifer | reverse complement strand
CTCTTCCTACCTCAAGGCTAATCCTCCCACCTGTGCTCTGGATCTCCTCTGTTCCCACCTCTCCAGGGACCTCAGCTCATCGACATATCCTTTCCTTTCCTACATTTTCAACACCCTCTCCCTCTAGCATACAATGTGCTCATGTCTCTCCTGGCATGCCCTCAAATATAAATAACCAACTACCACCCAACTGCCCGCCTCCCATTCACCACCAAATTTCCTGAAATAATTGTCTACACAGTTTCCACCTCCTCTCCTCTGATAAATCCTTGACCCACTACATTCTGGCTTTAGCCCTCACCACATCGCTGAACAGGCTTCAGTTAAAGTTAGCAGTCCCTTCTATGATGTAAAGTCCTACAGAAAGTTCACACTCTTTATCTCACTCTGTAGCATTTAACACAGTTCTCTGCCAACTTCCCTCCCCCTCCCCTCCCCTCCCCCCACATATCTGCCTATTCTTTATATTTGCTCCTCTGGAGTTTTGTCCTTGGCTTTTTCCTGTACTCTGCATACCTCCTCTGCATGTAAACTCTACACTCACTCCAACGGACAATTACTCTATATATCAAAGGTGGAAAGCTGGCTGCTTGAAGCTTGATATGGTCTGCAGATAGGTTTTGTTTGGCTGCCTTACCAGATTCCTTTAAAATGTGAACGCCTTTGGGCAGGGCCTATGCACATCTTTTCTCTTAACCCCATATCAGCCCCAGCCAGAATCATGCATTTATGTCACCTGCCTGGATCCTGTAGACATTTGGATTTGCAACTTCTGATACTGTGACTCTCAAAACTATATCTGCAGCCCAAATTACATTTCTGTACTCCAAACAATATAGTCAACTTTTGGCCATTATTTCCATTTGTATATCTGACAGGTCCCTCACACTCAACATGGGTAAAACAAAGCTTATAAATTCTCCCTCAAATCTTCTCATCCACTTGAGTTCCTCTTCTGAGTGAATGGCACTCCCTGACACCCAAGTTCATCCTTGCACTCTATCATCCACCTTATCACTTGCATTCCATTGGTTAGCAAGTCCGTCAATTCTACCCCCTAAATATCTCTCAAATGTATGCCCCCTTCTTCCTCCCCACTGCTGTATTTGTAACTCAGGGTCACATCAGCTCCACACGGATGATTGTAATAGCCTCTATAAGGCTTTTCATGATGAGGTCCCTATTGAGCCCTCCAGTGTTCTCTCTTTACCACTCAGTTCACACCCTATGTTCAAGCCCAGCCCTCCTGGAAACTCTCCAGGTTCTCTACACCTCGGTGACTTTGCATGCCCTCTGTGCTCAAAATATCCTTCCATTTTCTCTCCTTGAAACACCCTTCTTATATCCCGCAGCTCAGGAAAACCCATACTCTCATATTTGAACTCAGACATTACCACCTCTAAAATGTCTCTCCTGACACCTCACATCCTGTCTAGGACAGGTGCCCTCAGCACTTCTCACCCACTGCCCCCATTAATTTCCTTGTGGGCAGAAAAGGTATTTATCACTGTACTCCACATGCCTTTTTTTCTTTTTTATTCCATACGCCTTTTAAAGCGCCTGGCACACAACAGAGTATCAATAAGATTTTTTAAGTAAATGATTCTCTGAGTAAGTCTATCTCCATTAGATTGGTGCCCAAGAGTCTTTGCAATTCAATTCCATATGTCCATTTTCATCTGTATCTCACACTATACCCCTACATATATATTTAATGCTCCAAACAAGGTAAACAGTCAAGAATATCACATTATACGTTTTGACTAGGGAGAAAGTCTGTAAAACCCAACCCTTATTATTCATAAATTGAGATAAATTGCCACTATGACTGTTGAATAAGTAACCAAATTGGTCTGCTTCATTCCCTGAATGCTGCTGGTTTCCCACATCTATCATTGCTCATGGTTTCCTCAATATCTCTTCTTATAATAAGCCTATCCCTCATATACCAGATTATACACTGTCTTCCTTAAACCTGACCAGCTCAGCGTAGCCAGAAATAGAAGTGACTGCTCCTTCCCCTGAGCAGCTCTACACCTTGGAGTCTCTGATAACTATCCAATTTTGCCTTGCTTCGTAGTTATTTGTGTGCATAGCTTTTATCCACTTCCTGACTATAATCTCCCACAAAGCAGGGACCATGTCTTTTTTGACCTTTGGATGCCCTATGGCATCTTGAACGTAGCAGGGACTCAATGAATATTTTTAAATACGTATTAAACAAAATCAGATCACGGGAGAATTTCACCTAGTTACAAATGCACTTGGCATTTGATTATCATCCCCAAAGCCAACTGCTTTGTGAATTTGAAAAAATAAAACTCATCCATGGTAACTATTAAGTATTCATTTTCATGGTGGTTTCCTATTTACAAATGTCAACATAGGGGAAAACGTTTTCAAAGTCACTGAGAGGAATAGACACTTCGGTTTCCATTTCTAAAACCAAAGCTACAGAATCCATTCCCATATGGTCTGCTTGGACAGCAAAGGGATGGCCTCAGCCTCCAACTGAAACTATATTGGCAACTCAGAGGTAGCTCTTCAAACCCTGAGTAGGTCCCCTGGAGCCTTCCTGAGATAAAGAGCTGTAAATTTGCCATTGCATAACCCAGTCACGGAAAGCACGAAGGAGCTCACGTTTTCCTTCCCTTCATAGTAGACATTTAATTATACGATAATTACTTACAGCTTGCTGCTCAGCTTCTACTTGTGTGAAATGTAAATTACACCTCACTCAAAAGTGCAAGATGAGCATTTAAAATACTTTACTAGATAGATTTAAGGAATTTTCTGACATTTTTTTCCCAGGCCAAGAATTAGAAAGGTGATATACCTTTAAAGGAAACTTTCATTTGGATACCAAGAAAGTTGAGTTCTTAACGAATACCTGAAAGAGAGGAAAAACTTCCAAGGAAAAAAAATGTATATTGGGTTTTGAACAAGCTCAGTGGCCTCAGTAAAGTCAAAGCCTCATCTCTGAGAGTAAGTCAGCCACTCTATTAACTGTGCTTACTGGTAGATTCATTAACTGAGTTTTACTGGCAAGGCTGAGGGAAAGAAAAGTGATGGCAATGATAAAATAATACGATTTGAATGACTACTTTTGGAAATGAATGTCAAATGTGCCTTATTATTCTTCTAGCATTATTTTCACCTGACATTAGAATTATTAACTCCTAACAGAGGTCAAGTGATTGGGAAAATCATTATTATTTCCACTGCTACATTATGCATGTAAGTAGAGAACCTAGTCTGAGCAATACAAAGCCACAGCTGACTCAAAGAATCATGAGCCGGGCTTCCCTGGTGGCGCATTGGTTGAGTCCGCCCCGGTCCGGGAAGATCCCACGTGCCGCGGAGCAGCTGGGCCCGTGAGCCATGGCCGCTGAGCCTGCGTTCCCGGAGCCTGTGCTCCACAACGGGGGAGGCCACAGCAGTGAGAGGCCTACGTACAGCAAAAAAAAAAAAAAAAAAAAAAGAATCATGAACCATTCTCCTTAAACCTTTCAAGGCTTTGCCATTGTTTATTGCCAGCTCAAAATTTAAGAGGGTTCAAGATTACTCTCCATGATATTTGTCTCCTGTTTCTCATCCAGGGTCTTGACAGAAAAGTTCAAAGAAATTAGGAAATGAACAACAGCCAGAAAAGCAGAGAGGTAACAAGTTTTTTAAGTTGGAAATCAATACATAGAAATTTAAAGCAAATTACTTACCACTGTTTGATCAAGAAATCACTAGGAATTCAAGGTCAACTACTACTACTAATGAAAGACCTTATACTTGTACAAGATTTTATTATTTTCAAAGCATTTTCACACAAAATCATAGCATGTTAGAACTGTAAGGAACATTAAAAAATCATGCAGTGTAACCCTCTCTCTCTAATATATTCATTCTTATTTTATTTTTATAAACTTTTAATTAAAGTATAACACACACAATAAAGGTAAATCCTAATTGTACAGATTGATTAATTTTTATAAACAGCACACATGTTACCACCGCCTAGATCAGGACTTAGAACATTAATCAGCATCCCAAACATCTCTCTAACGTCCCTCCTGGTCTACCATTATTCTGATTTCTCTATCATCACTGATTAATTTTGCCTGCATATGAACTTGATATAAATGGACTCTCCTTTGCATCAAGCTTCTTTCTCAACCTTATATCTGTGAGATTAATTCAGTTATTTGGTGTAGTAGTAGTTTTTTTTAACATCTTTACTGGAGTATAATTGCTTTACAATGGTGTGCTAGTTTCTGCTTCATAACAAAGTGAATCAGCTATACATATACATATGTCCCCATCTCTCTTCCCTCTTGCGTCTCCCTCCCTCCCACCCTCCCTATCCCGCCCCTCTAGGTGGTCACAAAGCACCGAGCTGATCTCCCTGTGCTACGTGGCTGTTTCCCACTAGCTGTTTTACATTTGGTAGTGTAGATATGTCCATGCCACTCTCTCTTGATTGCTCTATGACATTCCATTGTGTGAATATACCACAATTTATCTAGTCCAATGTTGATGAACATTTGGTTTTCTTTCAATTTGGTGCTATTACAAATAATGCCGTTATGAACATTTTGCATATGTCTTTTGGTGCACACACATATGCATTTCTGTTGGAGAGATGATAGATAGATAGATGATAAATAGATAGATAGATAAATAGATACATAGATAGATAGGAAGAAAGATAGATTTGTAAGGTCACTGGGTACACACACATATGTTCAACTTGAGTAGATGCTGTCAGTTTTCCAAAGTGGTTGTACCAATTTAGATTCCAATCAATAATGTAGGAGAGTTCTAGCAGCTCCCCATCCTTGACAATACTTGGTATTGTTGGTCTTTTTAATGTTAGCTATCCTGATAGATGTGTAGTGGTTTCTCATTGTGGTTTTAATTTGCATTTCCCTGATGAGTAACAATGCTTGCTGACCATTTCAATGTCCTATTTTGTGAAATATCTGTTCAAGTCTTTACAATTTTTAAATTGGGTTATCTATAGTTTTTAATAGACTTATAGAGTTGTTTATATATATTCTGAATACAAGCCCTTTGCCCATTATGTATATTGCAAACATTGTCTCCCACACTGGTTTGCCTTTCACTCTCTTAATGGTATTTCTTAGATGAATAGGAATTTTTTATTTCATAAAGTCCAAGAGAGAGGACTCAAATTACCAATACAAGGAATGAAAAAAAAGATATCACCACAGATACTATATATGTTGAAAAGGATAATATCAACAACTCTATGCCAACTCTTTTGGCATAACAATAGTCAATTCATTGTCGATTTTCATCCTATAAGCTAACACCACTATATGAATGTAAAGAAAGATTAGAAAATAACCTCTGCATTGTTATTTCAAAACTATGGAGATTTCTCTTCATTTATTCACTTATTCCATTCTTTTACAACTTCTAAACATCAGATATTGGAAGGTGATGGGGGTATAACAATGAACAAAAAAGATTAGTCCCTATACTTATGGAACCCACAAACCAGTGGGAGAAACTAACATTAACAATAATAATAATATATTATTATTAACTAATAATAACTCATAACTCAATAACTAATAATAACTCATTACCATTATGGCATGTGCTAAGTAGGATAGCTACAGGGTGCTATGCATGCATAAAATGGGAGTCTAATTAGAGGAAGGGACCATGGAAAACTTATCTAAAAGAGTGACATATAAGCTGAGTCTTGAAGGATGGCTAGGAGTTTGCCAGGTGAAGCAGGGTGGAGGGGCAGGGAGGATGAGAAAGGGGAAATTCAGAAAGGAGAGCCCCTCCCCCCTTCCAATATCCACCCACGCATGCGCACGCACGCACACACCCCCACCCCCCCCACACACACACACATACACAGCCTACCTAGAGTGGCCTTGTGACCCGGAAACCTGGGGATTCAACAGCTTCAGGTCAAAGTTAAAAGAATGCTGTGTTCTAAAGCCAAGGCAAAAGGAAGCAAAGAGTTAAACTGCTGTTCTAAAATGGAAGTGTCTCTGAGGTTTGCTACCTCAGATAAAGAGGTACCTAGAGCTTTAAGATGGTGTCCTCAAAACTGGCAGGGCTACTGGAGTTTTATAGATTCTACAAGTAGAGAATATAGGCACCCTGTTTCCTGACAGTGCATAGGGAAGTGACAAGACCTCAGAGGAAAATGGCAAAGTGGTATCCAAGGCAGGCTAGACTGCAGGCCCCTCTAGGGCTCCCAGCCTAGATGCAAACCCCTCTGCCTCGGCTTGAGGCAGAATCAGCAGAGCTGTTAGCCTTGAAGAGACCATCCAGTATGTAGACTGAAGACCTGAGGACTCCCTGTGATTGGTGTCCAAGATACCCAGCACTTAACGTGACCCTGGGGGCCTCAATAGTCACTGACATTGAATTTTCTACCAAATTTGGGCAGGGCTATGTGGTCTCTAAACAGATTAAATCATGTTTAGAGAGCAAAAGAAATACAATATTTCTTTCAATCCACATTTTGGGGTAAAATGCTGGGAAGAAGTGGTGGAATCTGGAAAGTCTCAAAGCAGTTTGAGCTGAGCTACAGGTGTCTTTTATAGGATTCCCCTGGCCAAAAGTGGGGAAGGAGCAATTAAAGGTGCAGGGCCAGTGCGGACAAATGCTCGATAAATGAAAGAAGGAATGGTCCTGGCCCTTTCAGGGACCCATGCCAATCTCCAGAAAATCACCCCTTCTATCTGACCTCCATCTCTCCCACAGGAGTGATGCACAGAAAGAAAGTTGGGCTGCCTTACCTTAATCTTTGCTTCCCAGCAGTGAAAGTAGGCCTCCCAAGTGGCTGCCAAGGTTGTAGGGGCAAAAATGTGCTTCACACTTAACTGGGAAAGAAGCACCTCCTTGAGTTATGTGTCATTAGCGGATCCTAATGTCATTAGGTACAAGAATCAAAATTTGCACAGAAATCATTGCAGGGAATTGTTTCTTCCCCATGCTGGTATTGATTTCCCAGCACCGTTAGCTGCTTAATGCTACTGCTTTTAATTGATTACTCCAGGGGAGTCCCTCAATAGCAGGATTCTTCAACTGAGACGCTAGGACATTCATTGAATGTGATTCGACCACCCCAATTGACTCTGGAGACCTCTGCCTTTCTACAGCACAATCAGAGCAGTACCACACAGCTTAATAAATACTGCGGCCCTTCCAAATGCAATACTCAGGCTACAGCCCACTTAAAAAGATGAACCTGTCCAGTTGTGTTTACCTGCTAAAAATCAGTGATCAAGTCATACGTCTGTAACTACACCCAAATTTGGGTATCTGGGGCTTATGTTAAAACCTCTTCTTGTATAATAAGAAGAGGTTTTATAATTATAATAATAATGTACCTCTGTCTGTGAAAACTCTAAAATGCCTGAATTCACCCTCGTGCCCATTAGTAAGTAGTTGAGTGACCCTAGCTAGACTCTCCCTTGGTTAACCAGGGGTATTGCAGTGTTCAGTATTTGCTACTGAGGACTAAAGAAGCTGAGAAGTGTTGGAGTGAAAGCATTCTAAGGCAAAGACAGCTCAGGGAGCGCTTCAATACCTACTAATGTACCCAACCCCCAGCGGAGGCTTCTTGTCTTCTGATTCACTTTTCTCTTAAATGTTGGCCTCAGGAAAAAGGCTTTGGTTCATCAAGTCAATCCAACTGACCAAATACAGAGTGCCTTGGTGGGGTTGCTATAAATGTCAACTCACAAATCCAGGTGCACGAGAATATTTTTCTTATAACTTAGTCTATTTTGAGCTCCCATTCCTCCAGGTAATATGTAAAACTTAATCTCAGTCCATTCAAGCTATCCCCACAATCTCTGAGGCTGTGGCTAAGACAAGGAGAAAGTATTTTATCTTTAGTTTTCTGCTGTCCACGCTGGAACCCACTGACAGGTACACTGTCATGTATGGCCTTAACTGTCTCTGCACATGTGTTGCAGGGCTATTCAAATTCCACCCAGGCCTCAGTTACAGTTGGACTCACATCACTGCCATGCCTCCTTAACCTTGAGTTGAAGTTTTCTCAGGTCCTGAGGACCCTCACGGCCATCCAGAAAACACTTGGTTCTCCCCATACCTCACCTGAGTCCAGGGAATGATAAGGCTGCCTCAAGCCCTGTCCCTGCGATAACACCTGAAGCCAGCTCTACTCCACTGCTCTGGAGCCAGGCCGGGCTCAGGGGAACACTTCAGGCTTGTTGCCTCTAAGTGGGGAGAGGCCAGCAGTCCAATCTGCTCAGTTTTCTCCATCCCTCTCCCCTTCGTCTTCAACTTGGGTCTTGCCCCACAGGGCAGGTTACAGCACCTCTGTTAATAAGGACTTTTGTTCTAACTCACTCCTCTCACATCCCATGAAATTTTCATCTAGTCTGGGGAGAAAGAAAAACTTGCTCAGATTGATCCTGTATCCTTTCAAATCTAGTAGGTATGTTATGAAGTGTATGACCTGGGTTCTTTAGGGCTTAGGATTCTGAAGTTCCTGAAACTCTAAATAGGCTTTTAAAACTCCAAGGCTGAGAATTAACTTTTTAGTTTTCTGCTTTTCTACTATAATAACCTTTCTCTTAGGTGATGAAATTTCTTTGCTGAATATGGGAAGGGCTAGGTGTAAACACACACACACACACACACACACACACACACACACACACACGTAGGGGATAATCTATTAAAATATTATCCAAACATGCTACTGTATACTTAAGGCCGTGGTAGAAACTAGGGGAGACAAGAAAAGACACAGTCTATGTGCTAAAGAGAATAAAGTTTCATTACAGAGACAATGATTTATATATCTGAGATACTCAAAAGATGCATTGTCACATATAATCCAGGGATAGCTTGAATGATACTCAAAATGCTATAAAGAAGCCAAATAAGAGAGCTATCAAGATGAACCATAGGGGTCAGAGACAGTTCCATGGAAATGACTGACCTGAAAGGAAGACGGTAGGAAGAGGTAATAAATGAATAATTTAATCTCAAAAACTTTTCTCCAGGCAAGTGTCATGGCCCTTATATTAGGCTTTTTATGGTGTTTTTTCACTGCTCTCCCACAGGTGTGATGAAAAAGCCTATTTCTGCCTTTCAAAAACTAATGTGCCCTAGAGCTTAATTCACTTATTATTCAACATGTACTTATTAAACACCTACAGTATGCTGAGACCCATGCTAGGTGCCATTAGGGCTATTTGCATAGAAGGGAATCACCTGGATCTCCTACCAAGAGGGAACCACATAATGGGCAGTGTAGGGCAGAGCAGCGGTTCTCACACTGGAGTGTGCCTCAGAGTCACCTGGAGGACTTGGTAAAAGATTGCTAGGCCTCACCTTCAGACTTTCTGATTCAGTAAGCCTTTCACAGTGCCTGAGAATTTGCATTTTCAATGAGATCCCAAGTGATGCTGATGCAGATGATCTGGCAGAAATGACTGGCAAGATGGTTAAGAACCCAGAGGACTTATAGTCAACCAGAACTGGGTTTGAATCCCAGCTCTGGCACTTAGGAGCTGTGCAACTCTGAGTACGTTATTTAGCTGCTCTGAGCCTCAAGTTTTTTACCTGCAACACTTGATTCAACAAGATTCAGCAAACAGATTTTGAGATTTGTGTCTTAAGGTACAGGAGAAATAGCAGTAAGCAAGACAGACATAGACCCTGTGGGGTGACAACCATTCAACACAATCACAAAATGTACTATGTAATTACCATTGTGATTAGGACTGTAAGGCAGGAGGGTGGTATGTTATGGAAAACAGGGAAAGCTAATCCAGGCTGAACGGTCAGGGAAGACATCACTGAAGCTGGCTGATACTTGAACTATAAGTAAAAGAGCCCTTGTCCATTAGTAGGGTCAGTAGGGTAGGGCTGCTACAATTTGTAGCTGCTGGATGGACAAGGTATGATAGGGAGATGGGGCAAAGAGGAGCATGGGTTATAAAAGGGGTGGATGAAGCTGGTGGTAGTGGGTGGGGCTAGAGGATGTAGCCAGTGGAGGAGGGTATGGTATGGTGGTGGACATGACAATGGGGAATTGTGGTGGGGTGGTGAGGATATTGGGGTGTAAAGCCTGGTGGAAGTGGTGCATGGAAGGCTGTGGACTTGCTCACAGTAAGCAAAGTTGGTGGCTATGCCTTGTAAGTGATGGTGGTGAGTAGCATCGTTATGAAGACTAAGGGGGCATTCCTTTAGGTAAATGACTCAGAGAAGGTAGTGACTTTTAAGTTGAGACTGGAAGGTTGAAGAGAGAGGTGAGGTATACTCCAAGCGGAAGCAATTGCACATGCAACAGCTCAGACAGTAGGGAGTTGAGGGGCCTATAGAGACTCAGTGCAGCTAGAGGGGCACAAGTGAAAGAGAAAACGGTGGAAGAGGGGGCTAAAGACGTGGGTAGGAGCCAAACCATGGGAGCCTTGTAGAGGTTGGTGAAGAGTCTAGTCTTCTTCCTAAGAGTGATTACAAGTGATAAGGTCAGTTTGACATGTTCGAATGCTCACTCTGGCTATACTGTGGATAACAGGCTGGGGGTGGACGGCTCCAGTCAGGAGTTTGGAGAAGACTAAAATAATCTAGCAACTCAGCACCAAGTCACATTTTTCTGCTGATAGAATACAGGTACCTCCATAAGGAGAGCTCTTCCATGTCTTCCTCCCCTGTGATTCCTTGCCTGGTATCCCAGTTGTGGGACTACGTCTCCTACACAAAAACCTGTTTCCCAGTCTGAATCTTGATCTGAATCCCTAATACCCACTACCATAATCCCTTGATAGTTAACCACCAGCTAATCTGGACTCTGCCAATTGCCAGCTACTTGGATGACCATTGTCAACTCCTCACTTCTGCTTAGCCAACAACTGGTTCTTTGTTTGTCATTGTGGACACTTACACTCACATCTTACCTGCTCTTAGCCCTCCATGGTATCATTTGATTCTGAACCTACCCTGATTGGATTCCAACTATCATGTACTCAAGCCTATAATAACTAAATTATGAAACCCCGAAATTACATTCTTGTCCCAGTCCCAGCCTTCCCCTGACCCACTAAACCCTCATGAATTCCCAAGTCTTATCTATTCCAATCTGGCCTGTTCCACCACCACTCAAGCTGTGGTTCTACTAGCAGGTATTGTTGAAGTGTTAGCCATTCAAGAATTATGTTAATGGCCTGGGATTCAGACCACATCAGGTCTTGCTGTCTGAGAATTGGATGTGGGCTGTTTGAGATTCTTGGACTCTTGTGATTATACAACTTAAGCCTGGTAAACAAGTCAGAGCTGCTCCTTTACAATGCCTCAGCTCCCTAGTCCAGTTCCTGGGAAGTCAGCATTCATATGTGAATGGATTTTCCTGAGGCCTCTTGGAAGTTTAACAAGGAAATCTCTTATATATCCTAGACTACAGGCATCACTTGGGTGACATCGTGGCATTCACTCTCAGGCAATCACCCTGGGAAACAAGAAATCTCTCTATCCTGGGTTGCTAGAAGAGCATATTAACTGTATAGGTCAGATATGCATCTCTGAATGTGTGTGTTAAGGCCCAACTGACTGGGTCCATACTCCTCACATTCAAGTTATCAAACTGCAAGTGAAGATGGCGGGGAGGTGGGGGGATGGAGAGGTGAAGCTACCAATGGGTTCAAAGTCCCTCAGTTTTCTGGACTTGCATTAGAGTTCTCTGGGAATGAGATCAGAGGAAGGGAAGACAGGTGACCATGTGTGATGGTTGCAGACAGAGAAAGCAGGTTTTTGGATTCAAGATCCTTCATCTGTAAACCTACTACCTCTTATTGTAAACACCAAAATACTTTGGTGGTTGGGGGGTGCAGTGGGGGGGAGAATTCTCCCTCAGAAAAAGTCATCTCACAAGGAACCTGGGAGGTCTCCTGATCGGGGCCTGATGGTGAGTGTGGTGCCAGGGGGCCGGTGGCAAAGGGTTTATAGGTTAGAGCAAAGAATTCCTGGGAGCTGGAAACTCAAGGCTCTAAGAATAGAAAAGTATCTGGCAGGCCCAGACCAAAGAGTTGAAGTCAGAGGACGCTAGGAGTCCACAGTAGCGAGTAGAGGTGGCAGGATGTCAGAGTACCAGAAAGAGAACCAACCCAACAGGGGCAGACCAAAAAGCAGTCAGTCCCAAAGTCAGGGAGTTTGTAGGACTCAGCAAGCACAGGAAGTTCTTTATTTCTTTAAGCTTATGGGGAGCTCTATGGAACAGGCTTGAAGCTGGATTAGTCACAAAGATGATGCTCATGGGGACTTCCCTGGCAGTCCAGTGGTGAAGGCTCCATGCTTCCAGGGGGCGCGGGTTTGATCCCTGGTTGGGGAAATAAGATCCCACATGCCATGCGGCAATAAATAAAGTAAGTAAGTAAGTAAGATGCTGCTCACAACCAGTGAGTTTTTCACTGGTTCGCCCCAGGACATAATAAATTCCATAATAAATGGAATTTTTAGTTTTTAGGTTCTCTCTCTTCTCTTTTGGCACCCTCTCATCCCAGGCATCACTTGCTGTATCCAGCTACACAGATCCCACTTGTCAAGTCTATCCTCACGATGCCCCAGGACCCAGAAATCCCTGCATCCTGGGTCCCCTTCCATGCTCTCTGCCAGCCAGCCAGAAGGCGGCATAACAGACTACTGAATGTTGCCTAACACATTTTTCCTTTGTATTTTAGTGGAAACTTCTAGCAATTGTGTCCTTCAGTGATAGCTCCCAAAAGAATAGTTCTAATATTGTGAATTTCTGGCTCTCTGGCATATCTGGGAGGATTTGGAGGGCTGGCTTAAAACAACACAAATTTATTCTCTTATGGTTCTGGAGGTCAGAAGTCTGAAGTGGGTCTCAATGAGCTAAAGTCACAGTGCAGACAGGGTTTCCAGGTTCCTTCTGGAGGCTCTGAAGGGGAAATCCATTTATTTGCCTTAGTCAGCTTCTAGTAGCTAACTGCCTGTATTCCTTGGCTTTTGGCCCATTCCTCCATCTTCAAAGTGCATCACTCCGGTCTCAGCTTCTATCATCACATCGCCTTTTCCTCTGCCTCTGGTCTCCTCCTGAGTCCCTCTTATTATGATCCGTGTGATTACATTGGACCCACCCAGATAATCCAGAATCATATTCCCATATCAAGGTCCTTAACTCAATTGCATCTCCAAAGGCCCTTTTGCATATAAGGTTGCATATTCACAGTTTCCAGGGATTAGGATGTGGAAACATTTAGGCTACCATTACTCACCCAACCACAGGGAACATTTCAAATTGTACCATGGTTCAAACTTTTTCTATGTCTGCACATAGTTTATAGATTAGAGATTTTAAAGAAATGTGAAATAACTCAGTGTTACCTTTACTCAATGATCATCATCTTCCAAAGGCTGTATGTGGATGGAAGGAGGTGATTGGGAGGGAGGGGGTGCATATTACAAAAGTTCTTCAATGAGATATTTGAAATTGGCCTCTTACCTGAGTAAGTCCACTGCCAATTAGGACCAGCCTCAGCCTTGTGCTTTCATTTGAAGCCTCAATTCATGACAATTCATTTCAGTGCTTCTGCTGCTTTTCCAATACAATTTGTTCTTGAGCCCAAATGGTGCTCTCAGACTGGTTAGAGATTGAAGGCCAGCTTCCTTCAACTCTGGCCTTGATCGAGGAAATAGAAAGTGGACATTTGGAAAATTTATCTGGGAAGGGAGGGAAATTAAAGCTGAAGGTAATCCAATTGTTTTTCACAAATGTCTAAAGAAATTAGAGCAACAGTGACTCAAAATGACATCCTACTTAGTTTACAAGCTCCCACTTGTTCAGCATTCTGTGGGGCAGGAGATAGCCTGTCTGGGGAGTCTGCACAAGCCTCAGAAGCTGAGGGCAAGGACATAGTGGTGAACAAGATGGGACACTATCCAGGGCCATCACTTCCAAAAGTTTGCATTCTAGGAAGAAATACATATAATAGCGACCAGTGAGTGTGTGCTTCCTATATACTAAGCACTGTGTTAATCACATTACATGTGTCTTATCATTTACTTTAACCTTCATAACAACCATGTAAGGTAGTTACATTTTATAGGTTAGGAACCCAAGGTACAGAGACACTAAGTGACTTGCCTAATGACAAAAACCTCCTACAAGGCAGAGGTAAAATTTGAGCCCACGTATGTCTGGATCCAAAGCCCATGCTGCTATCCACTATGCTATTATACCACTCCAAATGGACCCTTGGTTGGGGAATTCTGTGTTAGAGATGTAGAAGTTTATGGTGCCAAATAAGTCATCATACCTGCTCACTAAAACTATTGTCCTCAAGGACTTAACTTCCACCATAGGGGCAGCATCAGGGATGATTTCACCAGATTTTTATGAGTTATAATATTTGGGTAACAGGTGAGATGGAGCATCTGTAGCTTTAAAAACCAATTATGTGATCCGATGCTGGCCAGGGCCAAAGATAACATGGTACACGTATTATCATGCAGGGATAAACCCCCTTCTGGAGAACTGTGTCTGAACAGGCTCTTAATTCCAACAAACATCCTACTTGGAATGAGCCTCAGTTTTCACTTCAGATACATTTTTAAAAGCCTATCCAGCCACTCCCTACACACCTTATGCATGGAAGAAGCTCTAGGTCTCACGTACTCCAAGCTAAAGCTTCCATAGAGGGACTTCCCTGGTGGCGCAGTGGTTAAGACGCTCTGCTCCCAATGCAGGGGGCCCAGGTTTGATCCCTGGTCTGGGAACTAGATCCCACACGCATGCCACACCTAAGAGTTCACATGCCACAACTAAGAGCCTACGTGCCGCAACTAAGACCCGACGTGCCGCAACTAAGACCCGGCACAACCAAATAAATAAAATTTAAAAATATATTTATTAAAAAAAAAAAAAGCTTCCGTATGTCTCGGAGAGGGAGGCACAAACTATTGGGTGTAAAATAGGCTCAAGGATGTATTGTACAACACGGGGAATATAGCCTACATCTGGTAATAACCGTAAATGGAAAGTAACCCTTAAAAGAGTATAAAAGGGACTTCCCTGGTGGTACAGTTGTTAAGAATCCGCCTGCCAATGCAGGGGACATGGGTTCGACCCCTGGTCTGGGAAGATCCCACATGCCGCAGAGCAACTAAGCCCGTGCGCCACGACTACTGAAGGCCACATGCCTAGAGCCCGTGCTCTGCAACAAGAGAAGCCACTGCAATGAGAAGCTTGCGCACTGCAGGAAGAGTAGCCCCCGTTCACCGCAACTAGAGAAAGGCTGCATGCAGCAATGAAGACCCAACGCAGCCAGAAATAAATAAAATAAAATAAATTTATTTTAAAAAGTATAATTTAGAGAAGAGCTAACACCTATTCTTCTCAAACTCTTCCAAAATATAGCAGAGGGAGGAACACTCCCAAACTCATTCTACGAGGCCACCATCACCTTGATACCAAAACCAGACAAGGATGTCACAAAGAAACAGAACTACAGGCCAATATCACTGATGAACATAGATGCAAAAATCCTCAACAAAATACTAGCAAACAGAATCCAACAGCACATTAAAAGGATCATACACCATGATCAAGTGGGGTTTATTCCAGGAATGCAAGGATTCTTCAATATACGCAAATCTATCAATGTGATTAACCATATTAACAAACTGAAGGAGAAAAACCATATGATCATCTCAATAGATGCAGAGAAAGCTTTTGACAAAATTCAACACCCATTTATGATAAAAACCCTGCAGAAAGTAGGTGTAGAGGGAACTTTCCTCAATATAATAAAGGCCGTATATGACAAGCCCACAGCCAACATCATCCTCAATGGCGAAAAACTGAAAGCATTTCCACTAAGGTCAGGAACAAGACAAGGTTGCCCACTCTCACCACTCTTATTCAACATAGTTTTGGAAGTTTTAGCCACAGCAATCAGAGAAGAAAAGGAAATAAAAGGAATCCAAATCGGAAAAGAAGAAGTAAAGCTGTCACTGTTTGCAGATGACATGATACTATACATAGAGAATCCTAAAGATGCTACCAGAAAACTACTAGAGCTAATCAATGAATTTGGTAAAGTAGCAGGATACAAAATTAATGCACAGAAATCTCTGGCATTCCTATATACTAATGATGAAAAATCTGAAAGTGAAATCAAGAAAACACTCCCATTTACCATTGCAACAAAAAGAATAAAATATCTAGGAATAAACCTACCTAAGGAGACAAAAGACCTGTATGCAGAAAATTATAAGACACTGATGAAAGAAATTAAAGATGATACAAACAGATGGAGAGATATACCATGTTCTTGGATTGGAAGAATCAACATTGTGAAAATGACTCTACTTCCCAAAGCAATCTATAGATTCAATGCAATCCCTATCAAACTACCACTGGCATTTTTCACAGAACTAGAACAAAAAATTTCACAATTTGTATGGAAACACAAAAGACCCCGAATAGCCAAAGCAATCTTGAGAACAAAAAATGGAGCTGGAGGAATCAGGCTGCCTGACTTCAGACTATACTACAAAGCTACAGTAATCAAGACAGTATGGTACTGGCACAAAAACAGAAAGATAGATCAATGGAATAGGATAGAAAGCCCAGAGATAAACCCATGCACATATGGTCACCTTATCTTTGATAAAGGTGGCAGGAATATACAGTGGAGAAAGGACAGCCTCTTCAATAAGTGGTGCTGGGAAAATTGGATAGGTACATGTAAAAGTATGAGATTAGATCACTCCCTAACACCATACACAAAAATAAGCTCAAAATGGATTAAAGACCTAAATGTAAGGCCAGAAACTATCAAACTCTTAGAGGAAAACATAGGCAGAACACTCTATGACATAAATCACAGCAAGATCCTTCTTGACCCATCTCCTAGAGTAATGGAGATAAAAACAAAAATAAACAAATGGGACCTAATGAAACTTCAAAGCTTTTGCACAGCAAAGGAAACCATAAACAAGACCAAAAGACAGCCCTCAGAATGGGAGAAAATATTTGCAAATGAATCAACTGACAAAGGATTAATCTCTAAAATTTACAGGCAGCTCATGCAGCTCAATAACAAAAAAATAAACAACCCAATCCAAAAATGGGCAGAAGACCTAAATAGACATTTCTCCAAAGAAGATATACAGACTGCCAACAAACACATGAAAGAATGCTCAACATCATTAATCATTAGAGAAATGCAAATCAAAACTACAATGAGATATCATCTCACACCAGTCAGAATGGCCATCATCAAAAAATCTAGAAACAATAAATGCTGGAGAGGGTGTGGAGAAAAGGGAACACTCTTGCACTGCTGGTGGGAATGTGAATTGGTTCAGCCACTATGGAGAACAGTATGGAGGTTCCTTAAAAAACTACAAATAGAACTACCATATGACCCAGCAATCCCACTACTAGGTATATACCCTGAGGAAACCAGAATTCAGAAAGAGTCATGTACCAAAATGTTCATTGCAGCTCTATTTACAATAGCCCGGAGATGGAAACAACCTAAGTGCCCGTCGTCGGATGAATGGATAAAGAAGATGTGGCACATATATACAATGGAATATTACTCAGCCATAAAAAGAAACGAAATTGAGCTATTTGTAATGAGGTGGATAGATCTAGAGTCTGTCATACGGAGTGAAGTAAGTCAGAAAGAGAAGGACAAATACCGTATGCTAACACATATATATGGAATTTAAGAAAAAAAAATGTTATGAAGAACCTAGGGGTAAAACAGGAATAAAGACAGAGACCTACTGGAGAACAGACTTGAGGATATGGGGAGGGGGAAGGGTGAGGTGTGTTAGGGCGAGAGAGAGACATGGACATATTTATACTAACAAACGTAAGGTAGATAGCCAGTGGGAAGCAGCCGCATGGCACAGGGAAACCGGCTCGGTTCTTTGTGGCTGTCTGGAGGGGTGGGATAGGGAGGGTGGGAGGGAGGGAGACAAAGAGGGAAGAGATATGGGAACATATATATATGTATAACTGACTCACTCTGTTATAAAGCAGAAACTAACACACCATTGTAAAGCAATTATACCCCAATAAAGATGTTAAAAAAAAAAAAAGGTAACTAATAAGAACCTGCTGTATAAAAAATAATAATAAAATTCAAAAAAAAAAGTATAAAAAATAAAAATTAAATTAAATTCAAAGGCTTCTATATGTCATATGTCATATTTTTCCAACCACCCAGACTGGTTCAGAGGTATGAAGGACTTCAAGGGCCTTGGATCTGAGATTTTAAAAAAGAAAAAGAAGGTATGTAGCTACCTAACTCAGAAGAGTTAGAAAAGGTTATACTTTGGAAGACTGATCATAGGAGCCATCTAAGGTTGTGTGGGGCCCTCAGCTTAATGATAGAGGCAGAACATTGTCAAGACTTGCTCATTGGGAGCTGCTCCTATGCCTCAAGCCAGCAGCCACCTCCTCCATTATGTATCATCTCAACTCCAGCAGGTTTGGGTCATTCATTCAACAGATCTTTATTAAGGACCAATTATGTGCCCAGCACTGTGCTAGGCACTGTGGGGGAATACAACGATGTACAAGACGCAATCCTGCTCAAGACACTGTATCTATCTTGCTAGTCAGACCCCCCAGCAAGTACAGGAACCACAGAAAAGTGCAGAAACAGTGATCGAGTTCACTTAACTCTGGGTCATTTTCGTTTTCGTCCTATGTTTTCCCTGTACCCTTCACTCCACAGCTCCTCTGTCCCTGCTCGCATTCCTTAAACCGCAAACTGCCTTTCCTCCCCCCTCCTCAAATAATGACCCATTTTTTGTACTTCAGTATCTTCCTGTTGCTTCATGAAGATTTACCCCCAACTACCTCTGATACTTGATACCTTCACCTATTTGCAGGTATCACACTACCCCAATCTTAACACATACACCACTAACACCACCAACAAAAACAATGCAGCCCCTATTTTGAATTTTGAGATCATGCTAATCAAGGAGGTAACAACCACTTGGTGACGGCATACCCAAATTCAAATAGCAGGAACTATTTCTAGGTGAGAAGGAACAGCCTGAACTTACACAACTAAAGTTAGAAAATGCCAGATACGCAAAGTTAAAGTTAGAAAAAGATAACCATGTCACATCTATAAAGTAGTATCAGTTGTACTCAGGAAGACAATTGAGAGTGTTGCAGTCCTGATAACTGCAAAAGAGAGAGAGAGAGAGAGAGAATGCAAAATTTATTATGGGAGTAGAGAGTACATCCTTCAGGCTATAGCCACAAAAAGAGCCCTGAGTCCTAATGTTTTAGTTCTAAATGCACAAAGCCTGTTATATCTCCATATTCCCTTAGAGAAAACTGCAGTTAGACTAATTGAATAATCCAGACTTTTGGAAACAATGGTAAGCCAAATGAAAATGCATATATAGCATTTTTTCTTTCTGGTATAATGGGTCATTAATAATAAGATACTTAAAATAACACAAGCAGCAAGTGTATGGCTTTGGGGACTGCACTCACTGGAAGTCAAATCCTCCTCCGGGATTTGCATCAAATGTCAAATGAGCTCCCACTGATGTTGAAGGCAATGGGCTGGCATAGATATCCTCCCGAGGCTCTTGAGTTCTACAAAAACACAGAGACTATATTCTAGTCCTTAAGTAGCCAGAACACGATAATTATTAGCAGCCCAGCACAACAAACTTTCCCTGATATCTTTAGAAATGTGGGACTCAGAATAGCTTTGCAATTGGCCCCTTAGTCAAATGATCTCCAGTTGATTAAGAAATGCCTACGCCTTTCATCCGACATGCCTGAAAAACAAACAGCTTTTCCTTTTCTCATTAGAGCTTTTCTAGTTTTAGAGGAGTCAGTCTATAGTTTTCATCCATAATAAGACACCCAAGCCAAGAAGTTCAATGGTAAAAAGCATGGAGTATTTTAGCTCAGCTGGCATGCATACGGCCAAAGTCAATCAAAAAAACACATTGATCCCCTACTATGAACCAATCCCCATGCCAGCTGCTATAGAGGAGACAGAAAAAGTATTGGCAGAGTGCCTGGACTCACGTGCTTACCATCTAGTTGGGAGATAAGATTAACATAAAAAACAATTAGCTAAAAGACACAATGTGTTTTCAGTTGGATTGTTCAGAGACTAGGTGCTATGGCATTAAGAAAAGAGGAACATGAATGTGGACTAGGCTGTTGTCAAGAACTGTGAAGGGTCTGAGATTTTACTCTAATTACAAGCTAGCAAATTCACCTGCCACACCTTCATGGATACTGGTAGAAAGTATGAGACTCCTGGATTAGAGATGGAGAGTTTATTGCTCATAGCAGTAGCAGTAGCAGGCACAGAAGCATTTTTGCATTGGTTCCAAAGTCCCAGTTCCCACAGGGCAATGTGGAGAGGGCCAAATGACACCTGCCTATGAAGTAGGTTGCATTACAGGAGAAGAACCCTGAGCTTAGGGAACTCGAGCTTATAGAATCTTTTTATAATGGGTAATGGGCAATAAGCATGCCTGCCCTTTGCTCCAGAAGGAGACACTACCTCTCTATTGCAAGCATTCTCCCTCTACAAACACCCTTGATAAAAATAGTCCAGAACGATGGGCAGTCAGCACCTCACTTGTAAGACATTCAGATACACAAGAGACTCAGTAGTTAGGTGAAGGATTGCGGTGCCATGGATTTGGTAAGAGGTGCAGATCACAGCACGGGTGGCTCATGTAAATCCACATCCATCACAGAGCACATGTCCTAAAGATGAGGAACATCCTACAATTGCTAATCAAATCCTAAGAGGTCCCGAGCTGCAAAGGTCTTTGTCCAACATGCTTGTTTTCAGACATGGAGACTGAGTCCCAGAGAAGTCAAGTGGTCCTAACACCATTGTGATGTACAATTAGCACGTGTCCTAGGTCTGATTAGACAGGTATATTCTGTACCCACTGAACACTGTCCTACTCTTCATAGTAGGATGCTGGTTGAACACCTCATTAGAAATAAAATTACCACCTGCACCAGGTTTACACTAATGTATTGACATCTACAGCACTCGTTAAATGAACCGTAAATCCAATACACTGAAGTGATTTTCCACTGAATCAAGTCCAGCTTCAGTCAAAAGAATTATCATTGTGATATACTTAATGCCTGGCATTTGCAGGGGGTCCCTGACTAGATCATTTCAGACGAAGAGAAAATAAAATGGTGGAGTCATAAAATAGTGCTGACTAAATATGTCACACTGCAAGCATACTAACCCAGAGCTGGGAGTTTAAGGACAATAATCAACTCACATTGACTACTTGGTGAAGCCATCTAAGGATATTCACAGTTCTTTGTTTACTAACCTGTCTGTACTTCGCCACTGACTCCAGATCACAAGGGTCAAAAATACTACTGCTTGCTTTTTCTAAGAACCTTTGGCCCTTTTCAGTTTGCATAGCAAAAGAGCTGCGGGAAAGGGTGGGAGCGAATATAAGAACTATCTGCTACTAAAATGGAACCCAAAGTATAGATAGACCTTCTTGTATTTGTGGGGAATAATAATCCCAGGGCAAGAAAGTTAATCAAACTGAAATATATTTTCTGGTTGGGTTTCATTAAACCTGACCCAGAAAGTCAGGAGCTAGTACTGAATAAATGAAAAATCTACTTGAGTTTCTGAGTTGGTATGCAAATCATGCCACAGAGTTAGAAAATACAGCTCTTTCCAAAATCAGGAGTATACTGGCATATAAAAGCCAAACGTGGAATGCAGTTAAGTGTGTCCCTCAGCCCCCAACATCATCTTCCACCTCTAGGCTTCCAATGGCCTCAGGCTGACTAAAAACTCATTGCCACATGTTACTGGCTTAAGATGAATTGACTTGTTCTGGCTTCATGAATTACTTGAACAGGAGACTAGTATTGAGATCAAGGGAGATGATAATCTCATTGCACCTGGCAGTCCACACCTGAAGTATTCAGTTGTGGGCACCATATGTAACAAGAAACTTTGAACATTATAATGTGTCCAGAAAGTATCAACCAATATGATTAGGAGACTGGGATTCTTAGCCTTTGAGGACTAGTTGAGGAACCTAAAGATGTTCAGCCAGGAGACGACTTAGTGGGAAACCATCAGTAGTGTCTTCAGATCTTTGCAGGGTTATTATTTTTAATAAATCACTTGGTCTGGGTGACTCCAGGGAACAGAATGGGCCTATTGACATTGTTGAAAAAGAAAACAGAAGTCAACCCAGTAAAAGAAAGAACTTTCAAACAATTGAAGCTATTTAAAAATGGAATGGGAACCAAATAGGGCAGGATGAATCTTCTGAATAGGAGATTCCATTTGCAGTGTTACCTTCCCCCATAGGGCTTATTACACTCACAGGGTCTGGGAGTTAGGACCTTAAAGGAGCATGCTTCCACTAGACACCAGGACGCTCAATCCTCCAGCTGCAAACCCTCTGGTGCTTTGAACCAATTAGAATAGGAATAATATATCTCTGAGCAGAAAGTCCAGATCCTGCAAATAAAACCTTTAGTTTTTTTTCCTTAGAAACTTCGTATCACAGGACCATAGGCTGTTGGAGGAAAAGGACTTCTAAAACCATCTAAGCTTCCAATTAAGTCCACATTACAGACCCTGTGAACAAAGTATATCCAAGAAAGTTGCAGAAGAAATACCTGTGGACAACTTGACATGTTACATCAACTTTTGTTATTTTTCTATCAAAAAATGGGCAGAAAATCTAAATAGACAGTTCTCCAAAGAAGACATACAGATGGCCAAAAAGCACAAGAAAAGATGCTCAACATCACTAATTATCAGAGAAATGCAAATCAAAACAACAATGAGGTATCACCTCACACCGGTCAAAATGGCCATCATCAAAAAGTCTACAAACAATAAATGCTGGACAGGGCTGGAGAAAAGGGAACCCTCCTACACTGTTGATGGGAATGTAAATTGGTACAGCCACTATGGAGAACAGTATGGAGGTTCCTTAAAAAACTAAAAAATAGAGTTACCATATGATCCAGCAATCCCACTCCTGAGCATATATCTGGAGAAAACCGTAATTCAAAAAGATACATGCACCCCAATGTTCACTGCAGCACTACAATAGCCAAGACATGGAAGCAACCTAAGTGTCCATCAACAGAGGATTGAATAAAGAAGTTGTGGTACGTATATACAGTGGGATATTACTCAGCCATAAAAAAAGAATGAAATAATGCCATTTGCAGCAACATGGATGGACCTAGAGATTATCATACAAAGTCAGACAGAGAAAGACAAATATCATATGATATCACTCATATGTGGAATCTAACTTTTAAAAAATATACAAATGGGGACTTCCCTGGTTGCGCAGTGGTTAAGAATCCACCTGCCAATGCAGGGGACATGGGTTCGAGCCCTGGTCCAGGAAAATCCCACATGTTGTAGAGCAACTAAGCCCATGAGCCACAACTACTGAGCCTGTGCTCTAGAGCCCGCAAGCCACAACTACTGAGCCTACACACCTAGAGCCCATGCTCTGCAACAAAGCAAAGCCACCGCAATGAGAAGCCTGTGCACCGAAACGAAGAGTAGCCCCTGCTCGCCGCAACTAGAGAAAGCCCGCATGCAGCAACGAAGACCCAACACAGCCATAAATAAATAAATAAATAAACAAACAAATAAAAAAATTTATAACAAAGATACAAATGAAATATTTACAAAACGGAAGCAGACTTCAGATATCAAAAACAAACTTATGGGTACCAAAGGGGAAACACTGGGTGGAGGGATAAATCAGGAGCTTGGGATGAACACACACACACACTACTATATATAAGATAGATGACCAGCAGGGACCTACTGTATAGCACAGGGAACTCTACCCAATATTCTGTGATAACCTATATGAGAAAAGAATCTAAAATAAGAATGAATATATGTATATGTATAACTGAGTCACTTTGCTGTACACCTGAAACTAACACAACATTGTAAATCAACTATACTCCAATAAAATTAAAATATTTTTTAAAAACTTACATTACTCTTGCTCTTAATTATATACACTCTTAAGTCCCTTTAAAAATAAAATTTCTACTTTGTGCCAAGCTGACAGTGCCAATGGTTTTTACTCTTTGCTTCTTCCAACATCTCTATCAGTTCACTGGAGAGTCAAGCCGAGTTGTAGACCAAATCACAGCATCGACTATGTTCTGTAAGCAAGAGCCCCTGACGCCTATAGGAATAATGCTCCTTGTAGCTCCTGCTGGGCTGTAGACACTTCTGAATATCTTCCACACCCTTCATCCAGCTCTCTGGTCCAGGCTGTATACTACACGCTTCCCCTCTGCTACACTACAAAGAGCCCAATTGCAGGTATAGTAACTCTAAACTCAGTGTCTATACCAGAAAGAACCAAGGAAGTAGATCTTCTCTCTGTCTTACGACATTTTCCACCCACGTAAGTATGCTGAGGTGCACCGTACCGGCTCAAGACCCACTGCACAGTGAAGAGAGAAATTAGGACCTGCATATAGCTTCTCTGACTTTCTCACAGTGCAGACCTAGAGGGGAAGAACGTCCTCCCTTTCACACTTTCTATCTGTTCAAGCTTTGGCTGTTGATATACTAAAGGAGGAGATTTAGGGAACTGAGAAAAATCCTCTCCCAACAATGTCTATCTTTCAAGCCGTATTCCCTGGCATAGAATTCTATTTTGAATGTCAAAAGCTGAAGGTTAATGTTTTCTTTCATATTTTATTCTCAATCCTTTTCCCTTAGCAGTCGATGGATGTCTTGGGCTGAGAAAAAAATATCACGTACCCCAAAATGCAAATAAGAAAAACACATTTATATTTCTTCAAAGTATTTCCTCCATTACATGTATGATCATTTGTTCAGCACTATTCATGGTATATGCATCTTATATATACTATAACACTGTATAAGTCAGGATTTTTTCAGAAGCATGTGAGAGAAATCCCATTCAAACTGCTTAAACAATCAGCAAGCACCTACTGTATAGCACAGGGGACTCTGTTCAATATTATGTAGCAAGCTAAATGGGAAAAGAATTTGAAAAAGAATAGATACATGTGTATGTATAACTGAGCCACTTTGCTGTACACCTGAAACTATCACCGTATTTTTAATCACCTATACTCGAATATAAAATAAAAAATTTAAAAAAATAAATAATTTCAAAATGATTTTAAAAAATAAGGGACTTATAAATTGGGAAGCTCAAAAGGTAACCTGCTTCAGGCACAGGTGGATTGAAGAGCTCGCATACTCTATCTTCTCAACTCTCTTCTGTGGGTTGGGTTCACCCTGTAGACAACTCTCTCCATGTGCAAGGGAAGATGACTGCCCATAGCACCAGGTTTAAATGCTCCCAATTTAGAAATCCAAATAGAAAAAAAGTTTATATCCATCCCAGCACCCAAAAGTCAATCCAGAGAAGGCATATGGTTGATCCCTCTTAGATCTGTTGCCCACCTCTAGACCATTGTTGCCAAGGGATAAGATATCAATACTATAAGTGGCCCATCCTAGATTATACCATCACCAATATAGGCAGGGTTAGAGGGGCCTCATGATTAACGACCCCACCAGAATCACAGGGAACGGCAGGACAGTCCTTCAAAGGACATAGAGGGCTGGACATAACATCAGATGATGACCCCACAAGTATCACCTCAATCCTTAAAACTCTTCAACTTATTCTCATTTAATTGAAATAAGCTAAATATCTTCCCCAAAGTCACATAGCTGTGTAATAGAGCTATCTTGACCGATTCCCAATGTCCCTTCTCTTTCCCCTCCATCTTCTATTTTTAATGCCACCCCACCCTCCTTGAATGGTATCCAGTGCCCTCTGCTTCCATCTTTTAACCCCAGTCAAACCTGCTCTGAGAAAAGGAGTTGACAAACTCATTCACACTTAGCTCTCTGCCACTGAGTAACTGAGATTGAGTTATTCCTCTAGGGGAAATTACAATTTAGCATATATCAACTTTAGGAATCAGAATGGCTTCATAATTAAGGGGATGAATTTAAGACTCAGAGAGATAGACCTACATTTTGGTCTTGTCTCCAACATTTGCTAGGTATGTGATCTTGGGAAAGTTATCACTTTGAGCTTCAGGCTAACTCATCTGTAAAATGGGAATAATAGCACAATGATGTTATAAGGATTAACTGAGTTAGATCTGTTAAAATTCCCAGCCTCAAACCTGTCACACAGTTCATGTTAAATATTTATGTCCCCTATTGCAAAGGAATTATTCAAGTTTTAGTTTTTAACCCATAGGTGAGAGGAGTTTGGGGAAGGCCAGAGGCCCTTCCTGTTCCTCTGAAATCATATCATAGAAACGCCTTATATGTATATAGCCTTAGCATCTTAGAATTTTTCACATATCTTAGCTCTTTTGATCATTTTAACAACCCATAAGGGAGGCAGGGCAAACCTTGTTAAGTGCTATTTCACTGATTAGGAAATGCAGGTCTCGGAAAGTTGAGTCACTTTGCCAGAACCAAGGTGTTTTGCTTGCTAATCTAGAATTATCTTCTGATGGGTAAGATCATATCTCTTGGTAGTCATGGTGGGAGAGAAAGCATTTTCCTTTCTCTAGTTTCCCACATGGAATTTTTTCTCCTCCTTCCCCTTTCCCCACCACTAGGCTGTTCAGTTTGGGCTGTTTTCACGGGTTTGTCAGAGATGCCACGAAAAACTTCCTTTACATATGAACTCACTTCTGTGAAACAAACAAAAGGGCTTCTCCTTTCATAATTGATAACATAATTTTTATTGTTTTAAGTGATATATTTTGCAAAGTTAAAATTATTCAGTCTTAAATGTCACCCCATGTGGAATACATTCCTTCCAGAAACCTTTGCTTCTGGTGCTTCTTAGCAGGGATACGGTGCTCTCCTGTGAGTCTCTGCTTCCTTGATTGTCTCACCCACCAAAAGGTCTACCTGAGGCCAGGCGTGTCTCTGATTTATCGCTGTAATCCCCAGCTCCCAGCACACGGCCTGGCCCACAAGGTGAGGAACTAAGCCAATACTTGTTAAATAAAGTGATCATTAAACAAGGAGAAAACTGTTTTATTGATTCAACAACAATTAGAGAATAGTCCCTGCCCTCCAGGAGCTCAATGTCTACTTCGGAATGTTTCATATCCCCATTTCTAAGATCCTGGAAATCAGTGGCTAGGTTTTAGTCATCTCTGTATCCCCATCACCTAGCATAATTCTTGGCACACCCAGTGCTTCTTAAACTTGCCCATTTAACTATCCCTAATGGTAGAGTACAGTAGATACCTATTCCTGAAGGAATATAGGAGCCTAGCTTGAAGTACCCTTCACAAGCAGAATTTTCTTTGAAGTCTTGTGCTCTACCTTAAAAATTCATATAAATATTATACTATATTCCACGACACAGCCATTTATATTTTTTAAATGTTTTAAATTACTTAATAGGGAGTAAAAATATGCTCCAGAAAGATGTCGATACAATGCTAACTCAAACACCCATCCAAGTAGGTAAGATGCTCTAAATTCAACTTATCAGGCCCAGTGGAGGGCGTGATGGCAGTTTTCATGAAGGATCTGGTCTTCCCTGAGGCTGACTGGCACAATTAGGAGTGAGGATGAATTGTGCTTGGATTTTTGTCTAAAATGATTTCCCAGAATGTCCCCAAATGTCAAGCTTCATTTGATAAACTCCAGAAGCAGAGGAACATAGCTTTCTGTGGGGGAGGAAGAGCAGGGAGTGGGGATGGTGTAGGAAGGACTGGCCTAACTGGGGGCATTTTGCTTTGCATCAGTTGGGGAACTCCAGTGGTTCAGTCGCTGGCCATATCCGAAAGTATCTGCTCTGACAACAGTGGGCCTGAGCGTGTCGCAGGACCATACTTAGGCCAAGGGTGAGGGGACATGGCAAATGAGAAAAGAGCAAAAACAACCTAAAAAGAAAGGGGCATGGGATGGTACTACTTAAAATCATTGTTCTACAGAAAAAACAAACAAAAAAATAGCAGTTGCGATGAATTAGAGAAAAATAAAACGGTTTTCAGGAAGCCAGTACCTATGATTCCAAGGCCAGTTTTGTTATTGTTGTTGTTCTGTTTTATGGCCCTAGACTGAGCCCTGATCCAGTCCTTCCCAAGTTCCCAACCCAGGCTGTAGTTAGAGACCTAACCCCAAAAGTCATGTCACAAAGTGAATGGTTGACCACAAATGGGACAGCTAAAATAAGGTGAAAGATGCAGACTAGAACAGCACTTCTCAACTTTAATGTGCATATCAGTCACCTAAGAATCTTGTTAAAATGCAGATTTTGATTCAGTAGGTCTGGGATAGGGCCCAAGATTCAGCATTTTTAACAAGCACCATGCCTGCTGATCCAAAGGCTACATACTGACTGAGTAGCAAGGGTGTAGATCTAGACCTCTTCCCACTAATGCTCATCTCCTGGGTTCACTCTCAATTTTGATAGTCCCTAGGTGAGCCCTTGAGATTTCAGAGAAAAGGTGCAATTTGAATTTACAGCAATCAAGTTTTACTCCATGCTATCCTTACACATAAGTGCTTTTTACTGAGCACTATGTACTATAAATAATCCTGTCTCCCAGGGCTAAGAAAAATACATCTGGAGCAAAAGAAAGCAGGTGATGGGCAATAAAAACAATAACAATTCGGGCAAAAACTGATCTCTTAGTTACTAATGCTCTGTGACCCAAGACACTAATACAAATCTAATACAAGTATGGGATAAAAGGAATAAAATGTATGTTATCTACTATCTTGTAAGTACTCTCACACAAACATTGACAGAGACAGCTCAGGTAATACAACAACCAAGGTTGGTAAGGGGAAAGCCTAAGCATGCTGCTGAGCACATCGTAACTCTTCAATAAATAGTAACCTCTCAATAAATCTTTAAATTGACAAAGACAGATTTCAGAAAGGCAAGACTGGTTTTGACAGGAGCAGGGATACATAATGGAAACTAGAAAACCTTAGAAATGCAGAGGAAGACAGCCAGCGTTCTTCAGAGATACTGAACTGATATATACAATATTATATGTAAAAGATATTTACTTAAAGCAATTGACTCACATGATTCTAAGGGCTGTCAAGTCCAATATCTGTAGGCCAGTCTGGAAACTACAATATCTGTAGTTTCCAGACTGGAAACTCAGGCAGGAGGTGATGCTGCAGTATCGAGGCAGAATTTCTTCTTCTCCAGGAAACTTTGGTGTTTGCTCTTAAGGCCTTCAACTAATTAGAAGGCTCCCACACACATTATCAAGCATAGTCTCTTTTACTTAAAGCCAATTGATAACAGATGTTAACCACACATACCAAATACTTCACAGCAACATCGACATTAGTGTTTGATTAAATAATTAGGTAATACAGTCTAGGCAAGTTGGCACATAAAATTAACTATCACAGAGACTATTCTAGGTCATTGTTTCTTAGCCCTGGCTTCACATTAGAATCACCTGAGGGTTTTTTCTTTTCAACACTAAAGCCAGACCTTACTCCCAAGAGGTTCCATAATTTTTCATAGCTCACCAGGTGATTCCAATGATCAGTGCAGTCAGGATGGAGAACCACTAATTTAGAGACCAATTCTCCACATTTCAATGAAGATGCTAAGGCCAAGATGAGAAAGGAAAAGATTTTTCCCAGCATCTCTTAATAATCAGGGTCCAGGTCTGGAATTCCTAACTTATAACCCAGTATGTTCACAACACCTACTTCTGTCACCTTCATCCCCTGACTAGGTAAACTTACAAAAGGATTTTCCATAATAGTATACCTTGAATTTTGCTTGAAAATAATTTGGTATTAAGATTGGAAAGAGTAGGTAGGGTGGTATAGATTAAACAAGAGTGACCATGAGGTGATTATTGTTGGAGGCAGGTAATGTGTACCTGAGGGTCTGGTACTGTTCCCTTTACTTTTGTGTTACTCTGAAATTGTTATTAATACTTTTTAAAATCAAAACCAAAAAGGGAATCCCATACCACTGTCTAACTCTACATTAAGGTATCAGCTGTAATTAACTGGTTTCCTAGAAGTAGGAAGAAGCCTTCCCTACTTTTCAAGTCTATAGCTGGAAGCATAGGAGAATAGTCTGTCAGTCATGGTCAATTCCTTGTAGCTGTAATGAGTATTCATTCCTGGAATATAACCTGTCTTTAAAATATTAAATAACCAAACAAAACAAAAATTTATTTCATGTTACTAACAAATGGGAAGAAGGTGCCTATTAAATAGCCATAAATGTTGGAAAGAAAGCTGTATAAAACAGGCTTGACCTTAGTGAGTTGCAAAGCACTAGACTGAGGTGCCCATATTAACCATGGCAAGATTATTCTGCTGCTGTTGCATGAATTATTCGATAGATGTCACTTAGGCCAAGTTGGTTGATAGTGTTGTTCAAGCCTTATGTAACCTTGCTGATTTTCTGCCTAGTTCTTCTATTCATTATTAAAAGTAGAGTATTGAAGTCTCCAAAAATTACCATCAAATTGTCTATTTCTCACTTTAATTCTGTCAGTTTTTGCTAGATGTATTTTGGAACTCTATTGTTAGGTACATATATGTTTATAATTGTTTGTCTTCCTGATGGATTGACCCTACTATCATTGTAACATGCCCCTCCATCTCTAGTAATTTTTTTTGTTTTAAATTCTACTTGTCTAATATTAGTAAAGCCATCCCAGCTCTGTTATGATTGCTGCTTGAGTGGTATTACTTTTCCCATTATTTTACTTTGAACTTATTTGTATAACTGAATCTAAAGTGTACCTCTTGAAGACAGCATATGGTTGGATCTTGTTTATTCTTAATCCAATTTAACAATCTCTGCCTTTTTGTTGAAGTGTTTAATCCATTTACATTTACTGTAATCACTTATAGGGTAGGATTCATGTCTGTCATTTTGCTATTTATTTTCTATATATCATATCTCTTTTGTTCTTCTGTCACTCCTTTATTGTCCTCTGTCTTAAGTGAATATTTTCTTTTTTACCAGAAAACTGATATCGATTTGTTAGAATTTTATTTAGACTTTTTGGATACTTTTTTAAAAAACATCTTTATTGGAGTATCATTGCTTTACAATGGTGTGTTAGTTTCTGCTTTATAACAAAGTGAATCAGCTATACATATACATCTATCCCCATATCTCCTCCCTCTTGCGTCTCCCTCCCCCCGACCCTCCCTATCCCACCCCTCTAGGTGGTCACAAAGCACTGAGCTGATCTCCCTGTGCTATGCAGCTGCTTCCCACTAGCTATCTATTTTACATTTGGTAGTATATATAAGTTCATGCCACTGTCTCACCTCGTCCCAGCTTACCCTTCCCCCTCCCCATGTCCTCAAGTTAAGTGAATATTTTCTAATATACCATTTTGATTTCCTTTAATGATTTGATTTTTAACTATATTTTTGAGTTATTTTATTAGTGGTTGTTCTAGGATTTACAACATACATCTTAACATAGCAAAATCTACTTACAGATTTTTACTAAGTTAATTCTAGTAAAATATAGAAATTTTGCTCCAATATAGCTCCCTTCTTCTCCACTTTTTTGCCATTACTGTTATATATTGTACATCTATACATGTTATGAACACAAAATAATATAGTGTAATAATTATTGCTGTATAAATCTTTGTTTTTTTAAGAATTTAAGAGAATAAAGAAGAAAAATACAGAGGCTTTTATATTAACCTTCATATTTACCATTTCTGGCACTCTTCATTTCTTCCTATAGAATTGAGTTATACTCTGGTGTCATTCCCCTGCCTCAAAATAGATCTGTTCCCTCTCCCCTGCTTTGTGATATTATTGTTATATATGTTGCATCTTTATATGTTATAATTCAAACAATACTATTTTATAATTAGTATTTTATGCAATCATCTTTTACATCAGTTAAGAGAAAAAAGAGAATATATATTTTTTATACTTACATACTTTGTTTCTTTGCATGTATCTGAGTTAACTTTTGGTGTCACTTCCTTTCAACCTGAAGAATTTCCTTTAATATTTCTTGTAAAGCAGGTTATCTAGCAACAAAGTCTTTTGGTTTTATTTATATGGGAATTTCTTTATTCTTCCTTCATTTATGAGGGACATGAATTTTTCTCCTCTTATGAGGAGAGCAGCACAGCTAGAGAGGACAGATTCCAACAAAGCACTGCAGGAAGAAAGGAGGAGGGAATATAAGGCTCTTGGATACACAGTTAGCACTTGATAATAATTGGAGAAAGGAGGAGGAGAGGAAGGAGCAAGAGAAGCAAGAGCTAAAGGGAAACATAGAGTTACTGATTATAAATTATATTCCAAAATTAAAGTAGTAATAATATTCCCTATGTGTACAACCTTTCCCAATTTTCAAAATTCTTTCATTTCCATTTTCTGTTTCTTCTTCTCAAACATCCTGTGAGTTAGCCATGACAAGAATTCTTATCCCCAGTCTCTTACACTACTCACAATTTTGTTGTCAGTTCTCTCTATATATTTATGGAGCCAGACTTCCTGGGTTTAAATCTCTCCTCAGCCACTTACTAGCTGTGTGGCCTTGGGCAAGTTACTTAGCTTCTCTGTGCCTTAGTTTCTTTACCTGAAAAAATGATATGATAGTAGTACCTACTATATAAGGTTTCTCTGAGTATGAAATGAGTTAATATTTTTAGAGTGTTTGGAAGAGGGCCTGGCACCTAGTATCTACTATTTATGTTTGTTAAACACACAAATTGCCACCTGGGAAACTTCCTAGCTGTGTGACCTTAGGCATCAATGTCTTCATCTGGAATATAGGGATGACAGTACCTGCAAAGTTGTGGTTAAATTTACTCTTATACATTCGCGGTGGGAGTGTTAGCCTTTTGGAAAACAGTTTGTCTCTATGTATAAAAATCTTTAATTTTAAAAATCAAACAACTAAAATTAAATAAATTTCTACAGCTCTAGAAGTAATCCGAAATATGGTGGTAGAGGGGTATTTTTCCCATGATTAGTCATTGTGAAAGAATTTATAATAACAGAAATATGGAAGCAACAACAGAGGAACTGGTAAATAAATTATTGTACATTCACTTGATAGAATATTTTGCAACCATTAAAAATGATAGTAATAAAGTGCTATTATAACATGGAAAAAATGCTTACACTGTAGCCAGATAATAAGTTATATGCATAGTATTATTCTAATTATGTTAGAAAATGATATTCCTGTTTTTTAAAATATTACCAAAATTGTGAAAGTGATTGTTTGAGACGACCAAACTAAATTTTTCTTCTATTCTATTTTCTAAACTGTCTTTTATTTATTTATTTTAAAAGCTTCTTCTTTTTTTTTTTTTTTTTTTTT
>NW_006776544.1:1953216-1959308 GCF_000442215.2 Lipotes vexillifer | reverse complement strand
CTTTTTTTTTTTTTTTTTTTTTTTTTTTTGGCTGCATTGGGTCTTCGTTGCTGCTTTCTCTAGTTGCGGCGAGTGGGGGCTATTCTTCATTGCGGTGCGCGGGCTTCTCATTGTGGTGGCTTCTCTTGTAGCGGAGCACGGGCTCTAAGCACACGGGCTTCAGTAGTTGTGGCACGTGGGCTCAGTAGCTGTGGCACACAGGATTAGTTGCTCCATGGCATGTGGGATCTTCCCAGACCAGGGATTGAGCCCGTGTCCCCTGCATCGGCAGGCGGATTCTTAACCACTATGCCACCAGGGAAGTCCCTCTTTTATTTTTTTTTTAATGTAGGTTTAAATCATACTAATCTCTGTCCTGTCTACATAACAGGCTTAATGTGAGGACTGAATGAGACACGGACATGTATGAGACTGCTTTGTAAACTCTCACATAACAATCTTATGTAAGGTGTTATTATTTCATAGAGAGTTATGTGCAATCTGAACAGGTCCACAGCTGCACTAAATGGCACTTCTGGGCAGTGCTTCCCACATTTTCACATCAGGACACACATAGAAAATGAAAATGTTTGTCAGCATACTGAGGAAAATGGACCAGGCTCCTTGCAGCCAGAGCAAGTGGTCAGGCTTCTGACCACTCCAGGCCTTGCCCCACCTGAGGGTGAGAGCACCAGTATCTCTGTATACCAAATGGAAATCTCTGCACTATTGGCCTTACACTTTCTTTAAAAGAGGCCAAGAAATGTAAAGTCCAAAGATCCAACACTTTGTGACCTTGGACATTTCACTTCACCTCTCATTTACAAATGGTGATAGCAATATTCCCTTCCTTCCCAGCCTAAGAAGTTACTGAGTTATCAAGGGAGATGATGGATGTGAAAGTACTTTGTTTGGAAATTAAAAAGATGAGGGCATGCAGTGGACACTATTATTCTTTCACATTTAAACCCCAGGGAGGGGGACTTCCCTGGTGGTCCAGTGGGTAAGACTCCACACTCCCAATGCAGGGTGGGCCAGGCTCTACCCCTGGTCAGGGAACTAGATCCCACATGCCGCAACTAAGACCTGGCGCATCCAAATAAATAAACAAATTTTTAAAAAATAAATAAAATAAACCCCAGGGAGGGGATTCAACACTAGGGAGACTAGAAGTCAGTGTATTTTTAAATGATACACATATGCTGCTCATTTATTCTGCGAGTGCTAGGTGCTGAGAATCAAAATTTCCCATTCTCCTAAGAAAAAACTGATTTGTTCTTTGGCCATAGCAACAAGTAACCCTTGGAGCCAGTTTTACACCCATTTCTTTTGTCAGTGACATTTGGTGCTAGTAGTCATGCTTCTGAAAGCCAACCGATCAGTGGTAAACCCATGCCTGGGAAAGTCAGCCAGTCCACAGCAGATACACTCCAGTCACCATGTTGCTATAGCTAAAGATGGTAAGTTCCTAAGCACTTCTGCTTCTGAAGCTCACCAATCCCCAAATTCCGTGCTTTCCAAAACCCTATATAAGGTAAACTCTCTGCTTTTCTTAGAGCATCTACCCCTTACAAGTGAAGCTCTCCCTTACTTAAGCAAGCGATAAACTTAGCTTTTGTTTTCAGCCATTGAGTAGTAGCCTTCAACAGTACTAAAAGTACTAAAAGATGTTGTATAAGTGAGTCAAAGATGTTCTCTATATATTAGCCCTATGATGTTGACTTCTTCATAGCAGGCTGGGATCTGTTGGTTCAAAAGCCAATAGGTGCAGGGGAGGGGTGATAAATTAGGAGTTTGGGATTAACACATACACACTACTATATATAAAATAGACAACCAACAAGGACCTACTGTAGAGCACAGGGAACTATAGTCAATATTCTGTAATAACCTATAAGGGAAAAGAATCTGAAAAAAATATATATATATATATATATATATATATATATATATATACGTATAACTGAATCACTTTGCTATACACAATATTGTAAATCAACTATACCCTTCAATTTTAAAAAAGCCAATAGGCAACAAACTCAAATTTTTACACATCCAACTGTTTCAAATATAGCCCCAACAGGCAGATATTTGGCCATTTGGAGCCTCCCTGCTTTGCATACCTTGCAAAACCACACCTAACATCTGCTAGCAACAGGTGAAATAAACTCTATGGCTATAAAAGACGGCAAGCCACTGCTGCCCTTCAGAGCGCTCTGACCCAGAGGCTTCCCATCATGCTGCTGAACAACATCACCTAGATGTGTAAACTCCCTCTCCAATTCCCCTCTTCCCTGGAAGTTCTTTGCCCTCCTGCCTTTCTGGGTGGTGGCCCTTGTACCGTAGCCTAGGGAAGGTCTAGTGCTGTGAGGGACACTCCCCCACCTCCACCATGCGAACCTGTCAAACTGGCACCCAAATCAATCTTATTGTGTATTACTGCCACCTTGTGGTCGTATTGTTTTCCTTAATCAGCCCAGACATGCCCTCAAGCTCACTACAAGGAGAAATTAGGCTGGCTTGGCTTTCTGCGCTCCAGGAGTTCTCAGGTTGATGGGGGAGTTACGACAAATCCATTTAGATCAGTGGCTAGTTGATGGATATAAACTATTTGTGATCAGATTTGGGAGGGGGGAAGAGGTCATCAAGGGCAGGAGTGTGTCAGGACTAGCTTCCTGGAAGAGGTGGAAATGGAATTAGGTAGTGAGACGACTAGGCAGAGGAAGGGTTCTAGAAACCAAAAGATGAAACCAAGAGAAAACAGGTCAAACCACTCATCAGTGGGGTGATGTTTTCAAATTCTAAATCTTGTTGAAAGACCTAATAGAACTAGATCCCCTGACATAGGTCAAATACTAAAAGCTAGCTTCTACCAAGTGGATCTGCATCTAAATAGTGTGTCAAAGGCTATTTCCCCTCCAATGGTGCTAGAGTAAAAATGCTGCACATGAAAATGTTCACAGGCTAAGTAATGTGTGGATCATGATACAGAACAGCTTTATGATCCACCTGTCTTCCTGGGTCTAAGTAACCCCGGAGAGAAATAAACTTTATAAACACAGAGGAAAGATTACATCCCACCATGGCTTTTCAAACACAAAAGAAATGCTCATAAATATTCTTCGATTTCACTGGTAACAGCAGGTGCTTGCAGGAAAATAAAACTGTCCTTCCCCTGATGTCCCCAATCTTCCAAAGGCATCCCACTGCCCCGATCAGGTTATCCTCCTTGAAACAAAGTAACTTTTAATAAAGTGGGTCGCTGGCAGGGAGCACCTGATATGATCACACACCTGTTATAATAGGGTTTAATTCTGCTTCAGATGTGCTAGTTTTAATAAAAAAGGATTGAGCAAATCAAAAATAAATTACATTGAAAGGTCAGGCTTATTGCTTGTACAGTTATGTTAACTTCCCCACCAATACTTTTAGAGACTGTATTTATGAGACCTTTTGATTTGGGAAAGAGAGGTATAAAATACATCTACAATTTCCCCATTATCTGCAGCAGTATTTAATTTTCAAGTGTCAATTCCAAGCACTTAAGTATGGCATTCTTTAACAGGAGTAAATCTAAAAAGTATGAATTGTTTACAGAATGCTCTTATTCAATATATTAATAAAACAAGCTTTCCTATCCAGTGGAAAGTTAGAAAAATCCTTCCAGAGTTTATGCAGCATGCTAATTCACTTGAGTGCATGTGGAGCATTTATTAAGAATGTGTTGGCTCTTAATATGAAGGAATATATTCCTCTGACATAGCATCTCCTCTGCCAGAGGGAAGCCTGTTTGATTTACTAATTAGGGATGATGGAGCAATGATCCACCCAAGATTATTTTCCTGATCTTTCTAATGGGACATTCAAGTAGATATAGTGAGTTTGTTTCTTTGCTCAGCTTCGCTTTAGCTAGAAGTATTTCCAAATGCAATTCCAAATGTCCTTCCCTGTTCCTAGGTTGTTTTTATGATCCATCCATCAGACACAACAGAATGTTGAAGGGGACTTCTATTGCCCCAGAATTGGTGACTATGGTCCAAAACTGAAGATAAGTAATAAATAATAATAATAACAACAAACTTGCATGACATTTTTTTATGTACCAGGCACTGTACTAAGCAGTTTACAAACCTTAATCCAATTAGTCCTTGCAATAACTCTATGATATATATGATATATATATTATTATTATCTTACTATTATCCCCATTTTAGAGATGAGGAAACTGAGGCACAGAAAATATAAGTGAACTGCCCAGGATGATATATATGAGATATATATATATATATATATATATATATATATATATATATATATATATATTATTATTATCTTCCTATTATCCCCATTTTAGAGATGAGGAAACTGAGGCATAGAAAATGTAAGTGAACTGCCCAGGAACACACAGTTTGTAAGTAGAAAATTCAGGATCTGAACTCAGGCGCTCTCGCTCCAGACTTGAAGTGTCTTGTAGCCTAGATTCTCTCATAGTCTAAAGAGAGCCACCAACAAATGAGACCAGATATTTTCCCCAGGGCTTACTGGACATACTGTCAACTCCTATCCTCTACGACCCTCCCCCTCCAGTCTAGTCCCCTGAGAACTGGAGGAAGGGAGCGAGCAACTTTTTAGAGTTTTCAGCCTGGTGGAAAAGAAGAAAAGGTTTTTCTCTTCCCACCACCAAAGGCAAGTGAAGTAGGGGATGGACCCCAAGAGAAGCTTTCATAGATTTGAGGAGAACCTGTAAGAAGCGGAGACTAGTATCTTCAGACTGGAATCGTCCAGTAGACCCTGCATACTTACTCTCATACCTTTGGGTGCAACAGTATGGGAATACTTAAGAGAGTGTGATATAGATCCTCTCAAGGCAGAGGGTGTGTGTGAACATTGAGGCTGGCCCTGCTCCTCACCTGGAGGTTTCTGAAGGCAGGTGACTTGCTGGAATAGTTCATCCCAGTAGGATATGAAAGGATTGCAGTGTAATGTAACTTGGAGGAGAACAGGAAGATACTCCCACCCCCAGATCGCTGCTGCCCTTGAAAGTCATAGAAAAGGGCCACAGCAGTTGTGTGACTCCACATGAAGGATCGTGGAATAGAAGAGGAGGAGCCTGAGCACTACCCACACAGCTCCAGGGCCAACAGTCATGGTGACCCAACTAGTGACGAGGTTGGGCGCATGGACTTCTGGGAATGACTGTGAGAGACCAGCTGTCCCTCTCCGAGCGAGGATGCATCAGTGGAGCTAGCCACCACTCCCATGAAAGCCACATATGCTGCCTGTGTTCACAGATGGTAGCCCAGCAGCAGAAGCTACCGGCAAGAGCTAGAAGCGTATCTAACCAGGGTGAGGCCAGGGGCATCTCCCTACCCCAACAGACAGCTAAAGTAGAGAGCAAAAGCAAAGGAGCCCAAGGACAGGCAGGAAGGGGAAGAAGAATGGGGGTGAATACCACACCCCTGTACCTACTCCCAGTTCTCCTATCCATCCATCTACACAGAAGCGGGGTAAGGCGCAACCTCTGAATCAGATATGAGATTGGAATTTTTAATAGGCTAAATTTTACTCACTGATAAGGACCAGAAGGTTATGAATTTAAAAAGCGAACTCAACAAATCAAGGTTAGAGGCAACGTTCAGAAAACATGAAACCTTTACACGTTAATACCCTACTAACTATTCCTCAGTTCCTCTGATGAACCAGTTACATCAGAATTTCATGGTGGGGGGGTTGTTGGAGAGCAGATGCCTCTTTAGCAGGCTACTGCAGGAGTGTGGAAATTACTCTTCAAGCCCTTCATTTCAAAGATTACAGGTCTGTGTAAACATTCTGACCTTCCATGGTTCAGTTTCAGTCTGTCATTCCTGGATTTATGAGCAACAGGTGCTGTCCAGGCCACCAGCCTAGGGCAGGATACAATCACACACAAAGAAACAGGAACAAAATCCTCCTTCTCTGGCTCAGTTCCTACTTGCATAATTGGAGGAACTCTAGCCTCATCCACATACTTCCTTTTGGCTCAAGTTAGCTATGGTGAATAGAAGAGGAAGGATCCTTGGGGTGTTTCGCAACTTCTGCCTTAGGCCATATTTCCACATAGTTCCTGGAGACCA
>NW_006776544.1:1939511-1953206 GCF_000442215.2 Lipotes vexillifer | reverse complement strand
GCCCCCTCTTCCCGGAGCCTACCATATGGTTGCTGCCCAAAGAGTCTACTGCCGTTTGCTGTTTCAGCACTCCACTTGCTAGTGTCATCAGCAGCACTGTGGCAGGCCTCTTCTGTACTGGCACTCTTAATCTCATACAGAAATACTACACCAGAATGTGCTGGTACATTCCAGATACTACATGGGAGCCCTCTCTCCCTCAGACTCTGACATTTGTCCCAAAGGAATGTGCCAGCAACCTATATGAGTGTCAACCCACCACAATGCCCCTGTTAATCCCTCACTCCCTACACTAAGTTGGTGGACCCTAACTCTCTCTGTTACCGAGGTTAGCTCCTAATAATATTAGATATGTATCGTGCAAGTACCCTGTGCTCAAGCACTGTATCAATACTGTGATAACTGTATTATCACACTCAATCCTCAAAACCACCCAATTAGGCAATTCCTGGTTGGGATTAGTTCTGCCCGGAAAAAATGGAAATAAAAAGGAAGTAATAATGGCTTAAACAGCATGGCACTTCATTTCCACTCATGTTCAGGGAGGACTGGTATAATACCCCACTGTGTCAGAGACCTAGATTCCTGTTCCATTGCTCCATCTTGTGTGTTGCTTCCATTTCCACTGTCATTTCACAGTACTGGTTGGCTGCTGGGGCTTTAGCCATAATGACCCCATTCCCTCCAACAGAAAGTGGAACAGGAATGGGAAGGGTTTGCCCTTCCCTTTAAGGACACTTCCTACCTGTTGCACATACTGCTTACAATTCATTGGCTAGAACCTAGTCACATGTTCACACCTAACTGCAAGACTGGCTGGGAAATGTAGTCCTCATTCTTGATGACTTTATGACCAGCTAAAGAACTGGAGTTCTACTGTTGATGAAGAAAGGGGAATATATTTGGGGGACAATTAACAATCTCTACCACAGATGGGTACAAGGCTCCCACATATGACTGTGCATTTTGTGGATTTAGAAAAGCTGAAAGATGAGAGATGAAATTTAGCCAGTGCCCACTAACGAAACTAGTGTGCCATAGCTCAAGGTTCAGTGAGCCCAGAAGAAGGAGTGCCTTTTGCATTAGGTTAAATCATATGAAATTATCATTTTCGTACATCAAAAATGATGGAGTATCAGCAATTTCATATGGTTCAACCTAATAATATGACCATACCACTGCTCCGCCTAATGGGGAGGGAGCCCTAATGGCTAAACGTTTAGCAACCAGCTCTCCGGGGACAAAAGCCCTTATCTGTAGTATTTGCTGATTTCCGTGATTTAAATATACTCCCACTGTGACCAATCTCAAACCTCCAACTTGACATCACTGAACACAGAGCTGGGAACATATATGCAATAATACAAAATTACATAGTATTTCCACATACAAATATAAGTATATAATCTCAAAAGCATATAGAAGTAAAATGTAGGAAGAGAATTAGGAAGTGATGAGTTTTGCATATTTGTCTTCAATATAGTTTTCAATTATAAGTTTATATAATTTAATTTTTAACAATGGCTATGTTTAAAAATTGGCTTGCAAAATTTCCCGAGAAGTTAACAATTGGCTCTTGTGAGCCAGAATGAGGTGGCTCTAGCACATCCTTGGCTAAAGGTCATAGTCCAATCATCCAGTCATTTGACCTACGTGGAAATTCCTTGCTGCCTTCTGTGAACCAATACCAACCACCCACCCCTCCAGCCTTCCAGATGTGTATGAGTTAAGTGAGTATTTATTGCTTGGCCTACACCCTGAGATCTCTGTCCATATAGCAGCACTTCTTTAACCTGTTCTATTTATCTTTTCAGCCTATACTACCCCTTGGGATAATGAAATCTATATGTACTCTCTACTGGGTCAAGTCTACATTTCCTTAGTTTACTTATACTAAAGTAATCTTGTTAGTCCTCTAGCTTCAGAAAGCGCCCCCTACTGATCTTTCTAGGATCCAACAGCTCCATTTTCTCCTCCCCATTCCCCGGGCCCCCACCTTCCCAATAACAAAAATCTCTGTCCTGTCATCCATTGCTGCTCTACGTCGAAGAAGCCTAATATTTTGTCCTTGTGGTCAAATTTATCCACCTACCCATCCATCTAGGAAATGTATTCCCATATTCCTCTTGGCTAGTCTCACCACCTCATCACAGGACATAGATTAAACTTAAAACTCCATACAAGGTCCTTCATTCGTCTGTATAAATCCCTTTCCAGGGACTTCAAATATTGTCACTCATTTCACATTCACTGAAAATGAATGTCACACATTTCACATTCCAGCAACACTGAAAAGCCTGGAGTTGTTTACACTTTCCCAGGAGTTTCTTGCCTTGTGCTTCTGGTCTTCCCTCCGCCTGAAATGCCCTCCCCTCCTCTCCTCACCCCACACAATAATGTTCACTTGTCAAATGCTTGGTCATGTCTCTTCACCTCCTCCAAGAAGCATTCCCTGATACTTCGAGCCACAGTTCGTTCATTTCTCTACTGCACAGCTTCTCTACTCTGTACATAACTCTACTGTTGTGTGACACAGAGGGTTGCCAGATTTCACAAATAAAAATACAGGACACCCAGTTAAATTTGAATTTCAGGCAAAAAATGAATAATTTTTAGTATGTCTCATGTGATATTTGGGACAAATTTATGGTAACAATTACATATTTTTTATCTCAAATTCAAGCTTAACTGGGCATCCTATATTTTCTCTGGCGACTCCAGTGACACTAGTGCTCCTCTCTGGCAGCTTGTCTATGAGTTCCTTGAGGGCAAGGATTTCAGCTTGCTCATCTAGGTATCCTTAGCACCATGCAGTCATTAGCACACAGTAAGAGCTTACTAAATGTATTAGGAACTACATTTGGGTACTGCTTTATACCATTTGAACTAGTTTACGAACATCATTTTATGGAGTCTCACAAAAACCCAGTAAGGTTTTAAAAAACAGATATTATTATCTTCATTATACCAATGATAAAACCGAGGGCCAGAGAGAAGTGACGTACCCAAGACCATGCAGTGCAACCACAACAGAGGCAGAACTGAGACCAGGTCCTCCTGAGTCCCTAGCTCTTTCCACTAAGCCACACCGCTGTTTTTCTGTGTGTGGCCACAGCTTTTATGCAACTTTGCAATTTTCAGAACTATCTCTAAGCTTTAAAGAAATGATTATACATGTTTTGGTTTTAAATGATATTATGCCTCTATTGGTATAGCAGTGACTTTCATATAGTTTGAGATGCTTGAAATTGAGCCTAGTGAATTTTTAATTAGGTATCAATCAAATCAAGAGACTGGTTATAAAGCATCATTTTCCAGTAAAGTCAGCAACATGGTAAATGATTTTATTGGTAAACCATGAGCTTTCTTTACATATTTATTATTATTATGTCAATACAGTTTTCCTCTATCTGCGTATGTATAGCAGTTGACAATATCAGTCACATTATTAGCTTGGTTTCCTCTGCTTGGCTAGCTTTTCAGCTGTGGTAAGTGAAGTCTGCATTCCCTGTCTCAGCACTTCCGAAGAAGTGGCAGTTACAGTAAAACTTATATTAACTTGCACCCAAGTAATGAACCCTCTGTTAATTGAAAATTTTCTGCACTTAGCTGTTATGGAAAAAAAAAAAAAAAGCAATTACATGAGGATGGACTGACAAACTTTATTTTCCCCCAGAAACGTTTGACAGTAGTCTATTCAGTCCAATTTCCTGTACTATTTCCATCTAGAGTTCCAGATAGTAATGGGTAATATGCACCTTGGCCCTTACGAAGGGCCCAGCTCTCTAGGTGCCATAGGGTTCAAAAGAGGCAGGAAGAAACTAATGTTTATTAAATGACTACTACGAGCATCTCTGGAAAGATTCTCAAGAAACCGGTGACCGTGGTTGTCTCCTGGGAGGGAAACTGAGTGACAGAGGGGACAGTGGTAACAAGGAGGCTTATTTTGCACTACAGTCCCTTGTGTACATTTTGAAATTTTGATCGTGCACCTATATTATCTAATCAAGGAAATTAATTAAACCTTGTTTTAAATGCCCACCATGTTCTTAGCATGATCGAATAAATTCCCACAATGACCCTTTGAGATAAGAACTGTTATCTCTATCTTTAGAGAGAGAAAACTAGAGCTCAGAGAAATTAGGTCACTTGCCTCAGCTCACCCTAGTTAACTGAGGGAACAAGAATCTGAACAAGGGTCTGCCTCACTCCAAAGCTGTGCTGACTATGCTGTTCCCCAAAGAAGATGAAAACCCAGTACTTATACTTAAGGACAATCTTGTTGGAACACTAAAACATAAAACTCTGAAGAGTTAATTACTGTATTTCATTGGTTCTAAGAAACACATTTTAAATGTTCTGAAATTATTAGGATGTGTCTTCCAATGGATGGCATGTTGTCCTATATTTGGTGGTGTTTTATTTTTCTCAATGGTTCATTAGATAATGGTGTGTTTTTCCACCAATGGTATCCAATAGGATGCAGAGAGAATCGAAAAATCCAAATACCCAACACAAGCAGTAAGTGCTGTAGTCCTGAGGAAGGAGCATCCTCTTCTGTAAGAGTTGCTAGGGAAGGCTCTGTATTGATCTGAGCTAAGCCTCAGTGAGTGGGTAGTATATCTGTTATCCATTGCCACAATAATGCTGTGCAACAAACCACCCCAAAACTCAGTGACTCAAAATGGCAGCCATTTATTTATTATTTCTCTCAAGTCTACAGTTTAGCTGGGCAGTTCTGATCATCGAGGCTGCATTTGTTCATATGTCTGTATATGGTGGGCTCTCGGCTAGGGTGACTCATGTGTAGAGATGAGCTGGCTGTTGGCTGATCTGGTTTGGTCTCTGCTTGAGTGAGGGGTGGTGTGGCTCTTCTGTGTTTCTGTTATGTGTTTCTCGCATACCTCCAACAGGCTAGCCTGAGCATGTGCTCAGGGATATGGCAAGAGAGAAAGAGCAGATGTACAAGAGCGAGCAGGAGGAAATGTGCAAGCATTTTCCAAGCCTCCCCTCGTACATGTTGGCTAACATCCTGTTGGGCAAAGGATGACATGGTTGAGACCAGAGTCCAGAGATGGGGCAGAACACACTGCCTACAATGGGAGAACGGAATAATTATGTCCATCAGCGCAATCAATCCATCACAGGTAGGCTTCAGATATACAGGCTGAGGAAAGGAAGGCTTTGCTTGATGGCTAGGAAAGAGGAGAGTCAGCCAAATAGACTGTATGTGTGTGTTTGAGGGGGTGGTTACATCAGCAAAGACAGAACCAGGCTAGGCTATATCTGAGTTCATTTAGGAACAATGTTCACAATGACGACACATTGTCGTCATAAGGATAAGGATAGAGCCAACACGGGGGGAAGGGATAAATCAGGAGCTTGGGATGAACATACACACACTATTATATATAAGATAGATAACCATCAAGGACCTACTGTATAGCACAGGGGACTCTACTCAATATTCTGTAATAACCTAAATGGGAAAAGAATCTGAAAAAGAATAAATATATGTATATGTATAACTGAATCACTTTGCTGTATACCTGAAACTAACACAAATTGTAAATCAACTATAATCCAATAAAACTTTAAAAAAATAATTTAAAATTTAAAAAAAGGATAAAGCCAATAGTTCAATAAACTTAGCCTCCCCACCTCTGCACCCAGAGGCTCCCGAGGCTCACCCACGGAACCCTAACTCTCTACCAAATACAGTTGGAAAACTACTGCATGGCACTCTTGGTCCCAGCAGCAGGCCTCTCCTGTCTTTGTTCACCTTCCTAGGACAAGCATAATGAATTCGGCTTGGAGTGCGGGCACTCTGGCCCTGGGGAAGTCACCCTCCAACTCAGCCATCTTGTGAAGCCAAAGTGCTTTCCTCACTAACCAGGGCACCATTCCTCATGTTCGACTCCAGAAAGAGGTCCCCACATCAGCAGATGAACTTTAGAAAGGACACGTGAACAACCTCCTCTCTAGGATTCCAATTTGCACCCTAATAATGTTTGCAGAGATTTCTTCCCTGTGATATTGGTGGATAATCAACCACCTTTGAGTTCTGAATCACACTGAGGATATCCACAGCACTGAGAAATTTTCTTTTGAAAACAAAAGGGAAATCAATTTCAGCCAATTCAGTTATTGCCATTTTATGAAATTAAGGTGCTCAATGGAAATTAATGTTTTGAATGTATGCCTTTGATCAATAGGTGTAATTGTTGTTTGGAATCACACAAAGCCGAAAGCAAACCAATCATTCCTGACACTGTAGGCTTTATACGATGCAGATAAATCCCAAACACAACTGCACTGAGTTCAAAGCTTATGTGCCTCCCTCCCAATTTTACAAGTCAGCTCTTAAAAAGAATGTAAACATGTGCAAAAACAAACAAACAAACAAAAAAAGAATGTTCACTCTTTCCCTTCCTTTCTGTGCAAACTCCTCTGGATTTTTAATTAAAAGGATCCATAGACCAGAGTAGGGGCAGTTGTTCCTGAGTGGTCACTTGTCCAGAAAGTGACTAATATAGTTCCTTATGCTTAGTAATGATATCACTACTAGGAAGTATATATTAAACAGAATATACTGATGCAGAGCCCTCAGGCAAAGCTAGCCTGATTTTATTTTTATTGGAGGACCACTGCAGCCCCTGCCCCCAATCAAAAAGATTATCCCATGAGCTTGTCATAGCATACAAAATTCTTATTATTTGTCATTGTCAGGGTACACAGAGGCCTTTTCCCTCTTAAGCCCCAGGATCCATTCTGTCTCAGTCCAGTTTCCCATGCTCTCATGAACAGTGTCTAACACCCACTTAATACTTACCAATGGGCCAGGCACTCAGCTAGCACTTAGCACTTCACATGCATTACCTCACTGAATCTTTACAAAACTCTGTTAAATAGGTAACAGTACCCTGATTTCAAGATGCCAGTAATTTTAAGATTCACTTCATTTTTTAAAAAATATTTATTTATTTACTTGACAGGGCTGGGTCTTAGCTGTGGCACGTGGGATCTTCGTTGCTGCCTGCGGGATCTTTTAGTTGCGGCATGCAGCATCTAGTTTCCTGGCCAGGGATCGAACCCAGGCCCCCTGCATTGGGAGTGCCGAGTCCTATCCACTGGACCACAAGGGAAATCCCAAGATTCATTTTAATTTAATAAATCCTATGTGAATCCTATACACTGATTATGTAAGATACATAACGAATATAGAGGTGTGAAAATGTTAGAATCAGGAAAATAGGTAATATCTCCATTTACAGATGAGGAAACTGAAGTCCAGAGGAGATAAATATCCACTCCAAGGTCACAAAGCTAGTAAGTGGTGACCAGCGTTCAAACCCACATCACTGATTCCATTGCCTGTAGAGGCACAATCTCTTTACTTCCTTTGCCACAGATCTTAGATGTCTTGCTCCTCTCCTCCCCAAATGTCACCTTGCATTGTCTTTCATGGAGTTCTGCTAACCCCTAGAGCCCAGCTGCTAGGGTGACACAAATACCTAGTTTCTTCCTTCCAGAAGACCTCAAACAACCAGAAACAAATGATCATGCCAGGAAATAAAAACAGTATCATCTGGTAATAAAGGTGCAGGATCAGTGATTTCAAGATGTAAGACCTAATACATGCAGCAATCTCTCTATCCAGCACCAAAACCATTGAAATATAGAGGAATCCTTGAAAGAGATAAAGCAGGTGGGATGGTGTTAAAGAGAGAAACTAGAGCACAACATAGGCAGTAAAACTCTGCTGTGGTAGATGAGAGCAGTACAAAGGATGCTTCATGCCCTCAGGTGGTGGAAACAGGAAGAGCCCTCCCACCTCCTCCCTCCACAGGCCAGGTAGTAGCAACAAACAACAGTAGTGTCTGCATCCAGGTGGGAGCCATGAATATAGGAGCTTGAATCCAACAGACATCAATGCTTTAGGTATAAGATTGTCAGACAAATTACAGGACACCCAGTTAAATTTGAATTTCAGGTAAGCAATGAACTTTCCCCCCCATAACTATGCCCCATATATTGCATGGGACATACTTAAACTAAAAAAGAATTTATTGTTTGTCTGAAATTCAAATTTAAATTCAAAAATTCTAACACTATAAGACTTTAACATGCAATATATGGGACATACTTATATTTTAAACGTCATTACTTAGCCAAGACATGGAGGCAAACTAAATGTCCATTGAGAGATGAATGGATAAAGAAGATGTAGTGTATATATATGCAATGGAATATTACTCAGCCTTTAAAAAGAATGAAATAATGCCATTTTTTGCAGTAACATGGATGGACGTAGAGATTATCGTACTAAGTGAAGTAACTCAAAGAATGACAAATATCATATGATATCACTTATATGTGGAATTTAAAAACATGATACAAATGAACTTATTTAAAAAACAGAAACAGACTCACAGACATAGAAAACAAACTTATGGTTACCAAAGGGGAAAGGGGGGGATAAATTAGGGTCATGGGATTAATGGATACACACTACTATACATAAAACAGATAAACAACAAGCACCTACTGTAGAGCACACAGAACTATACTCAATACCCTGTAATAGCCTGTAATGGAAAAGAAACTGAAAAAGAATATATATGTACATATATATATTTATAACTGAATCACTTTGCTGTATAGCTGAAACTAACACAATATTGTAAATCAACTATACTTCAATTTAGAAAAAAACAAAAAGAGTAATTGATGTGAGATTTAACTGGGAATTCTTTTATTTACTCAGTCTGCCAACCATATTCATGAGACTAGCAAACCCTGAGAGTAATAGAGAGCACCCACAGCCAAAAGAATAGCTAGCCATGCCCTCCAGCCAGCAACATCTACTCTCCTCTAAAATAGTCACAGCAAACAGTAGCAACTTCCACCTAGCCCGTAAACCAGATTGTGCAAACAGAGACAAGAACTGTCAAACATTTAAGGAAAACTCACACCATTAAAGAGAAGGTGGGATGGGGGGAGGTGGGAGGGAAGTCCAAGAGGGAGGGGATATAGTATACATATAGCTGATTCACTTCATTGTACAGCAGAAACTAACACAACATTGTAAAGCAATTTTACTCCAATTATAAAAAAGAGAGAGAAACCCACAGCCAACATCGTTCTCAATGGTGAAAAACTAAAACCATTTCCACTAAGATCAGGAACAAGACAAGGTTGCCCACTCTCACCATTCTTATTCAACATAGTTTTGGAAGTTTTAGCCACAGCAATCAGAGAAGAACAAGAAATAAAAGGAATCCAAATCGGTAAAGCAGAAGTAAAGCTGCCACTGTTTGCAGATGACATGATACTACACATAGAGAATCCTAAAGATGCTACCAGAAAGCTACTGTAGCTAACCAATGAATTTAGTAAAGTTGCAGGATACAAAATTAATGCACAGAAATCTCTCGCATTCCTATATACTAATGATGAAAAACCTGAAAGTGAAATTAAGAAAACACTCCCGTTTACCATTGCAAAAAAGAACAAAACATCTAGGAATAAACCTACCTAAGGAGACAAAAGACCTGTGTGCAGAAAACTATAAGACGCTGATGAAAGAAATTAAAGATGATAGAAACAGATGGAGAGATATACCATGTTCTTGGATTGGAAGAATCAACATTGAGAAAATGACTATACTACCCAAAGCAATCTACAGATTCAATGCAATCCCTATCAAACTACCAATGGCATTTTTCACAGAAGTAGAACAAAAAATTTCACAATTTGTATGGAAACACAAAAGACCCCGAATAGCCAAAGCAATTTTGAGAAAGAAAAACAGAGCTGGAGGAATCAGGCTCCCGGATTTCAGACTACACTACAAAGCTACAGTAATCAAGACAGTATGGTACTGGCACAAAAACAGAAATATAGATCAATGGAACAGGATAGAAAGCCCAGAGATCAACCCATGCACATATGGTCACCTTATTTTTGATAAAGGAGGCAAGAATATACAATGGAGAAAAGACAGCCTCTTCAATAAGTAGTTCTGGGAAAACTGGACAGTTACATGTAAAAGAATGAAATTAGAACACTTCCTAACACTATACACAAAACTAAACTCAAAATAGATTAATGACCTAAATTCAAGGCCAGACACTATAAAACTCTTAGAGGAAAATGTAGGCAGAACACTCTATGGCATAAATCACAGCAAGATCCTTTTTGACCCACCTCCTAGGGAAATGGAAATAAAAACAAAAATAAACAAGTGGGACCTAATGAAATTTAAAAGCTTTTGCACAGCAAAGGAAACCATAAACAAGATGAAAAGACAACCCTCAGAAGGGGAGAAAATATTTTCAAATGAAGCAACTGAAAAAGGATTAATCTCCAAAATATCTAAGAAGCTCATGCAGCTCAATATCAAAAAAACAAACAACCCAATCCAAAAATGGGCAGAAGACCTAAATAGACATTTCTCCAAAGAAGATATACAGATTGCCAACAAACTCATGAAAGGATGCTCAACATCACTAATCATTAGAGAAATGCAAATCAAAACTACAATGAGGTATCACCTCACATCGGTCAGAATGGCCATCATCAAAAAATCTACAAACAATCAATGCTGGAGAGGGTCTGTAGAAAAGGGAACCCTCTTGCACTGTTGGTGGGAATGTAAATTGATACAGCCACTATGGAGAACAGTATGGAGGTTCCTTAAAAAACTAAAAATAGAACTACCATATGACCCAGCAATCCCACTACTGGGCATATACCCTGAAAAAACCATAATTCAAAAAGAGTCATGTACCACAATGTTCATTGAAGCACTGTTTACAATAGCCAGGACATGGAAGCAACCTAAGTGTCCATAGACAGATGAATGGATAAAGAAGATGTGGCACATACATACAATGGAATGTATGCCATACATAGCCATAAAAAGAAACAAAACTGAGTTATTTGTAGTGAGGTGGATGGACTTAGAGTCTCTCATACAGAATGAAGTAAGTCAGAAAGAGAAAAACAAATACCGTATGCTAACACATATATATGGAATCTTAAAACAAAATGGTTCTGAAGAACCTTGGGGCAGGACAGGAATAAAGACACAGAAGTAGAGAATGGACTTGAGGACACGGGGAGGGGGAAGGGTAAGCTGAGATGAAGTGAGAGAGTGGCACGGACATATATACACTACCAAATGTAAAATAGATAGCTAGTGGGAAGAAGCCTCATAGCACAGGGAGACCAGCTTGGTGCTTTGTGACCACCTAGAGGAGTGGGATGGGGAGGGTGGGAGGAAGACACAAGAGGGAAGGGATATGGGGATATATGTATATGTATAGCTGATTCATTTTGTTATACAGCAGAAACTAACAAAACAAAGTAAAGCAATTATACTCCAATAAAGATGTTATAAAAAAAAGAGAGAGAAAGAACAAACTCAATAAGTGAATGAATTTAAGTTAGAGGAAACAAAATTAATAAGAAAATCACAATAAGAGCTTCACATAAGTTTGGTTTGTTCTCTCAGAGAGATATAGAAGGATATTACATCCAGAAACCAGGAGTAAATGGTTTTGAATAAGAACTGAAGATTATTTTTAAAGCTAATTAGAGATCTTGAAAATTAAAATAAAACTATTGAAATAAATATCTCAACAGATGGGCTAAAAAGCAGATTAGATTTACATGAAAAGCAAATAAGCTGCAAAATTGAACTGGGAAATTATCCAGTAGAACCCAAAGAGTTAAGAAGACAGAAAGTACCAAACTACAAAGACATAGAAGGCAGACTCAGAAGTTTTAATGTCAGTCTAATAGATGTTCCAAAAGAATAGAACAAAATAGAGAGGAAGCAATATTTGAATAAATAATAGCCAAAATTTTCCCAGAATTGAAGAATGATAATGAATCTTTGATTGAAAAGTCCCAACAAGTGCCAAGCAGGATAAATTAAACATACACACACACACACACACACACACACCATTAGACACATTGTAACACAATTTCAGAAACCAAGGATAAAGTGCTAAAAGCTACCAACAAGCAGAAAGAGAAGTCAGATTACCAGAAAGGAATGAGAAATCAAGTTGACGTCAGACTTCCATCTGCAACATGTGATGCAAGAAAACAAGGAGCACTTCATATTGCTAAGGGTAAATAATTCTGAACCTAGAACTCTATCAAGAAGAGGGGTAAAATAAAGACATATTCAGCCACACAAAGACTCAGAAATGTTACCTACCACAAACCCACACTGAATGGTGGATATATTACAGAAAGAAGAAAATTGAATCCAAGAGGAAGTAGTGAGATTCAAATCCAAAACTATCAATATGAGAATTGGGAATGGAGAGAAGAGGGTAGTAGAAACATGCTAAAGTTATTATCTTCTCAGGAAGATGAATTAGATACTTACTAAGTCTAGTGTTAGAAAAAATATAACTTTATGTGTCTGTTAAAAATGTAAGGGTGGAGCTTCCCTGGTGGCGCAGTGGTTGAGAGTCCGCCTGCCGATGCAGGGGACACGGGTTCATGCCCTGGTCTGGGAGGATCCCACATGCCGCGGAGCGGCTGGGCCTGTGAGCCATGGCCGCGGAGCCTGCGCGTCCGGAGCCTGTGCTCTGCAGCGGGAGAGGCCACAACAGTGAGAGGCCCGTGTATCGCAAAAAAAAAAAAAAAAAAAAAATGTAAGGGTGATTAATAAAACATAGAAATAAAATGTATAATTTTCCACCTTGAAAGAGGGGGGAATAAAAAAATCTCAATCCATTCAACAGGAAGCAGAAAGGGGGAAAAAAAGTAAGAAAGTGAAAGCATGATAGTTTCATAACAGAAAATAAGAAAACAGGAATAACCCTATACACATCAGTGATCAGAGTAAATGTGAATGAATTAAACTTATATATTAAAAGACAGTAAAAATGATCCAACTAGATGTTATGTGCAAGAGAGACACTTAAAACAAAATGACTCATGCGTTGAAAATAAAAAGCTAGAAAAAGCTAACACCAGACAAATGATGACAAAAAGAAAACCGGTGTTGCAATATTAAGAGCAGATAAAATATAAATTCAAGGTAAAAATAATTCAGAATCAAAGAGAGAAACATCATTTTGATAAAAAGAGAGAACACTCCACTAAAAAGATATAATAGTTATGAACCTTTCTACACTTATGAACAGAGGTTGAAAATATAGACACATAAACTGATAAATGTACAAGAAATCATGCTTTATGTAAGTCACATCACAATAGGAGAATTTAACATATTTCTCTAAGAAACTGAGAGATCAAGTAGAGAAAAAGTAAGAATAAAGAAAAATTGGACAAGAAATCATGCTTTATGTAAGTCACATCACAATAGGAGAATTTAACATATTTCTCTAAGAAACTGAGAGATCAAGTAGAGAAAAAGTAAGAATAAAGAAAAATTGGAGGGGCGGTGGAAAGATGGCGGAGGAGTAAGATGCGGAGATCACCTTCCTCCCCACAAATACACCAGAAATACATCTACATGTGGAACAACTCCTACAGAACACCTACTGAATGCTGGCAGAAGACCTCAGACCTCCCAAAAGGCAAGAAACTCCCCACGTATCTGGGTAGGGCAAAAGAAAAAATTAATTAAAAACAGAGACAATAGAATAGGGACGGCACCTGCACCAGTGGGAGGGAACTGTGAAGGAGGAAAGGTCTCCACAC